>NC_057799.1:429354983-429725263 GCF_018294505.1 Triticum aestivum | reverse complement strand
CCCAGGTGCGACCGAAGACTTCATGGAGGTAGTAATGGTTTTTCTTCACGACATTGTGTGTAGCAGTCATGTTGTGAAGAATAGAACCAAACTGACGCTTAACCCATTTGTGGTTGCGATCGACCTTCTGGTGAAGACTGAGGAGAAGCTCATGATCAGTCATCACCCTTGGAGCTGTGCCTTGAGGATTTTGCTTTGAAGCGTTTGCGGTAGAGTCATGAGTGGCAGAGTCATCATTGGTGGAGTAAGATGTAGCTTTGCGGAACTGACCATCCAATGGACGAATGCCTTCATCAAGAACAGCAGTGGCCTTGCCCTTTTCATCAGCCGAGGAAAATGTCCGTTTGAGGACTTCAATGGGGGGCAAGTAGCTGAGATGATTCTGAAAGTCAGCCTTGTAATTGAGTGAAGACCTTGTTCTGAGGAATCTCATAATCCAAGGAGCGTAAGGCTTCAACTCAAACGGAGAGAGTGCAACATTTGCCAGAGTCCTCATGAGGAAATCATGGTAGTTGACAGGAATGCCATGCATGATATTGAAAAGCAGATTCTTCATGATGCCAACGACTTCTTCATCATTTGAGCCATGGCCTTTTATTGGACTCAATGTCTTCGTCAGAATGCGATAGACAGTTCTAGGCACATAAAGCAATTCCTTCACGAGGAATTTGGTCCTTGGGGCTTGTCCGGGCTTCAGCAGCTTCATCAACACTTGCATGTAGTGAGCGGTAAGTTCAGGTTCATGGTATATGCAACGAGCACCTTCAAGGGGAGGACTGACAGGCAGGGCATGAAGCAATTCAGAGGCCGGTGCTTTGAAGTGAGTATTCTCTGTCATCCAGTCCAAAACCCAAGAGTTCACATCAGATGCATCTCCTGTGATGTGCAGTGTTGCATAGAACTGAAGAATTAGCTCTTCATTCCAATCAACTATATCAGTGCAAAAGTTGAGCAGTCCTGCGTCATGAAGAACACTGAGGACTGACGTGAAGCAAGGCAGTGATTCCATGTCCACGTGAGGAATATGCTCATGGTCGAAGACTTTGTCTTTGTTGAAAAGCAGTGAAGAATAGAAGTTGGCTTGGCTGGTAGTCCAGAAACGCTTCCTTCTAAGACGAGTAGAGTCATAGGGGTTGTAGTCCGTGAAGAATACGTGCTCATGGAAGAAGTCATCAGCCTTGAATTTTTGCTTCTTTGAGAAAGGATCCTTTGGCTTGGACTGAGGAGTGTCAGTCAATTGCATCACAACCTCAGGAATTGCAATCTCAGGATCCACAGACTGAGGAATTTCAGTTTCTTCTTCATTTGCAACATGGGTCTTCAATTCTTCATCAATATTAACATCAGCACTAGTGGATGGAATCTCGTCATGAATAGACAGAGTGGGGTGTGGTTCTTCATATCCCATTTGAACTTCAGTTTGCACTGGGGACTGAGGAATTTATTGCAGAGAAGTGAAGAAAGGAGAATTGGGGTGCTCACTTTCCCAAAAGTCATCGTTCATCACAGGCGTTGTGCACCCAATGTCCACATCCTCATCTTCTTCATTCATTTCTTCAACGCCGGCCTCTTCAGCAGTGAACTGAGGCACGGGCGATGAGACAACTGGGGTTGAAGGGATGGCATCCACTTCAATTTGTTCATCCAACTGCTCTGAAGAAGCAGCAGAAGGAATATCTTCATCAGATCCGCTTGGGATCACATAGTCTTCATCAAAATTGACGAGTTCCTTTGATGGCAAGCTTGAGACTGGAATAGCATCAATCGGATTCTCAAAAGAGCTGGTCAATTTCTTCATCTTCTTCGGAGCTGAAGTTTCTAATGAAGTTGATGTTTTCCTTTTCTTCACAGTTGCACACTCTGCAGCCTTGGTCTTCTTTGCATCTGATGCAGAAGGAAGAATTATACTTGATGTAGGTGCAGGAGGAGTAGAGGAAATTGGTTCAATTTCTTCAGGCGCAACTGATGCAGTTGCCCTGGCATTATCAGTCTCTTCAGGCACATCGGTTGAAGCTTCAGCTGTCCTGACAGTTTCTTGAGGCGCAACACTAGTGGTTGCCCTGGCAGAGTCATCAGCGGCTGGAATGTAGTCATCAGCCCTGGTGCTAGCAGTTTCATCAGTAGCCTGATTTTCATCAGCGGTGCTGGCATGTTCTTCAGTCGGCTAAGCAGATGCCTCAGCCTGAGGAATTTCTTGTTGCGTTGGGGCTGTAACATTGGTAGTGAACTTCTCAGCTATCTTCACAAATCTGACCTTGGCTCCAAGCCAGTCAGCATAGTAGCGATCAAATTCATCACTCAGACTCTTGATCTCTGATTGCAGAGCTACAAGTTCTTCAGGTGAAAGTTTCAAGATGTTTTGCTTCAGAAAGCGCTTTTCTTGTACTGCCTTTCTTCACCTTCCCCCCTGTTCATATTTCCATTTCTCTTCATCAATGAAGGCAGTCAATACATGACTTTGACCAGGAGTGAGGTTCATCCCAGGCAGAGGTGTGTTGGGGTCCTTGTGCCACAAGTCGATGAAGTTGAGGATCAACTTTGGATCCAGCATCAATGGCACATTACTGCCTTTGGCTCTAGCGGCCCTGTGCTGCCTGTCTCTGATGATTTCAGCAAGTTCTTCATCATCAGCTTCATCGTCTTCGGACGGTACTTGAAAGGCGACCTGCTTCTTATGAGGACTTGGTCGAGAACCTCGTCCAGCAGTGGCCTTTGTCTTCAGCAGAGTTGGGCCAGTTGAGGAATGCGGAGGAGCTGAAGAACTAGCAGAGGCTCCTGAGGCAATAGAGATACCGGTTGTCCTTTGGCACGAGGCGATATGCGCAGGTGCTGAGGATTTTGACGGAGGAGCTGAGGACTTTGCAGAACTTGGCCGTGAGGGCATTGCCGAGGAGCTTGGCCGTGAGGGCATAGAAGTTGAAGCACTTGGCTTGTGAGCAGGCTTCTTGGGCATAGCCTTTTTAGGCTTGCTAGCAGAGGCCTCAGCACTGGCAGCAGCAGAATCTTCGTTAAATTTCTTCACTGCTTCTTTTGCCATTTTGGCCAGTTTAGCTTGACGCTTGGCCCATTCCTTGGGAAATTCTTCACCTCTTCTGATGCTAGAGGGATCAGCAACTTGGCCAGGTGCCAATGGAGGTCTTGGGCATGGAGGGTGTACAGCGAATTTCTTCATGTAATTGGGTGTAACATAGCGATATTCCCTCCATTCTCTGGCCCATCTCCTCTCTATCCTCTGGATGTGCACTTTGCACTCATTCTTTGTCTCCTTGCCATGCTTGGCCTCATCAGGAGTGCAATATTCATCATAGATATCCTCAGGGATTTCAAACGCTGTGTTGACTTCCAATTTCTTTCCTCCCTTCTGAGGTTTCTTGCCGTCAGCCATTTTCTTCAGCTGAGGAATTTGAACAATAGAATTCTCTGAAGAGGTGTGCAACTTTTCTTCGAGGAATGCTGCAAATGATTTAAGTTGATGAGAACCTAGAGATTCAGCAACGGACATGTGTACCTGTGAACAGAATATAGTTGCGAAGAATTTGGAGAGGTCATATGCGTTCTCAGAAGTTTTTGTAAAAAGAACAAGTTTGAGGAATTTGACCAGAGGATTCTTGAGGAATTTCACTAAGCGTTCGTTGACTTAGGTTCCAAAGTTGTACAGATTGAAAATCCACACAATTTAGGAGTCTTAAAGAAAAAATGTTGCTTAGGGAAACAGAAAAGAACAGATGTTATGTGAGGTGTTTAGTGAGTGAAGATTTGAAAAATAAACACCTTTTGAAGATTTTTTTGAAAACATCAGAATCAACAAGGGCCGCAAAAGTAGTTTTTAATTACCCTTGACGAAGAACATGACAAACTGTGAAGTGTAGATTTAGAAGTTCATCAGTTCAGATCTTCCACGCCCTAACTTGGGAGAGGAAGACAGCTACGGCGGCGGCGGAGTGAAGAAATCCGCAGCCGGTGCGAGTACGACGGCGGCGAGGTCGAGGCAGTGAAGCTCTTCCTCACCGGCGACGATGGAAGTAGCGGCGGTGCTAGGGTTTGAGAGCTCGAGCGAGGGAGTGAGGTCGAGCGGAGTAAAAACGAAGTGAGGAAGGGAGGGGGTATTTATAGCCGAAGTGAAAAACTGCTCGCCCGGAGAAATTGGACGAACGTGCCCCTGACCCTTCTCATTCGCGTGACATGTGTCACCCACGTACTGAGAGGTGGCGATCGTGCGAGATCGTGGGTGAATAGATAAATCTATCATGGAATGTGGAACGGTTTGAGCGGCAAAAGCCGAAAATTCAGATAAGATAAATTTTAAAGTTTCGTTCGCAACTTCTTCAGCTGACAAGGACACAGTGAAGATTTTGAACGAGTTTCAAATAAAACGCACACGAAGAATTTGTGAATAGAGTGGGTTGAGTTTAGCATAGAGAGAAGGTTCCGATCACATTCACTTAACAGAAAAGCCAAATAGCAATAAGTGAATGTTGTAGAGAACATAAACTATTCCTCACCCCAGTCGTCCCTCAAACCAGACGCCACAGCTACGCGAGAATAAAAGCGCGAACGTAAATTTACATCAGGCATGAATCGTAAAGTTACATCATGGGACCCCACGTAAAAAAAACACCGCGAGGTAAATTTACCTCGTCTCTACTTCGAATCAGGAGAAAACCAACTCCATGGATCGTGGGAGGGCTCCGCTGTTTTCCACGCCTCTCCTGCAGTCCACCAGCTCTACCCCTGATTTGTCCATCGTGCAGCCATGACGATTCCCCGTAGACCAGCGGAGCGGTTCGCTCTATCCGGTGGCCCGGAGCCGGCTCCGGTGGCTTTGCAGAAGGGAAGATGTCGTCTAGCCGGCGGGGTCCAGCTGAACTGAAGCAGCGGCGCCAAGTTGGGCCGCGATCTCAGCGCCAGGGCGGCGCTCGGCGCATCGACGCACTCCGCGAGCTCGAGCCATTTTCATGTCTCTCCTCTCCCATCCTCACCTCCATGATTGGATCTGGATCCAAAGATTCCACCGGCTGCCGTTGAGTCGTCATGGTCTAGGTATGATCGACCTCCTCTTCAAGTTTGGTCACTGGTTCCTACTTCATGCGCCCATGAGCTCCAGCGCCGCCCCTTCCTCTCTTGAATATGGTCACCTGGGCACATCCCCCCTGGTGACATCCCTACCTATTTTTTCTACACTGAAGTTATTTTGTTTTGACAAGAGTGAGCCAGAATTTGTGTGTTGTGAGTTTGGCATCTAAATGGGGGTGGTAAGTTGTGATGGGACAGTGAATCACTTTGCCTGTTGTAATGCGAGCAGAACGAAATGACCATGTTATGATAAATAAAAATTCTTATGCTAAGGTCTTACAATGTTAGAAAAGTCGATGCATTATCTTTCTGAAATCAGCAGCAAAAGTATCAGTAGCTCATTTTGTTGTGGGGAGCAGAGCTTAACAGTCAATTAGTTTTGTTTTTAGTGCTGCTTAGAAATTTCCATAACATGTGTGAAGGCTAATTTGATTCTCAGTTTGTACAGTCACCTTGTTCTATTTCAGTTCTGCATCCTACTCAGATTTTGAGTTTGCTTGGTTTGTTCAAAAACCAGATCAAATTTTTTCAAGTGAAGAGAGAAATTTATTGACATAGGAAAGTTCTCCACTAACGCTCTTAATTTTGATACCTGCCATGTAGGAAAGTTCTCCCCCAAAACTGTGATTTCTCTGTATTTCCTGCGTGTGTTATGCAGTGGACAAGTGTGAAAAAGTTGTTGTCTATTTGACATGAAGAAGTTGAGGTAATGTGTTGCAAACATGATGTTTTCCTAACATCCAATTAATTTGGTTGCAGGACTCCATCACCACTACACAATCACATATGGAGGCTACTGACTAACTTATTTGTAGAATAAAGAGGCCAATATATTTAATCTTTTTAGGTATACTTTGGATTTAAGAAGAAGCTTAATCATTGTTATTTTATATATTTGATAGTTTTGACATAAACTCTGTCACATCTACTCAGTTGATTTGATTGGGAAGCTTAACGGTCTATGCGCTACTCCCTACCACTGTACAGCAGTATTTTTGGCAGTGTACTATCCAATTCTTAGCATTCTTTTTTCTGGCAATAACAAACACGGGAAGCCTTATTTTGATTTCTGCAATTGTGTTATGCTGGTGCATCATATATCATCAAGAAAAAAATAGACATAATTGCCAGTATACCCGATTTTGTTTTGGAATTAAATGCTTTAGATCTTGGATGCCGCTTTATCTCCTCTGTTATGTTGACTCAGATTTTATTGGACATATTGTTCAACTGGCCAAGAGAAGGAATTCTTGTTCAACGTGTTCTCAACATGTTGACTTCAGATGTTCTCTTTGAGAAATTATTGACACAGAGAAGTAATGACCTTTCTCCAGTTTTGCATATTAAGAACTATTGTTTGTTAATATCTCATCAATCTTCTTTGAGACAATTACAGTTTTGTAAATTTCCAAATTTATTGGAGAAAAGAGATCAAAATTTTCTTCTCATTCTCATGCAGCTTCAGATGTTTTACCCATCAGCTCTTGCTATAGGCTTTTGTACATGTTATCTTGCTTACAGCAAGATCTGCATCCTTGCATTGTAGATGGTAGTTGAACCAACTAATCCAGTATGAACTAATAGTGCAGGGGTTTCTATAGATGCAGCGCCACCAAGGAACATGTTGCGAGGAAGCACGTGTGGAGTGGTGGTGCTGCAACACCAAGATGCTTGTGTCACCGACTAGAACAAGGCAACAAAAACAATCATATGCAGTCACTCGACCTGTCGATGCTTGCGCAAATTCAGAAGCTTGACTGAATCTGCCAATGCTAGAAGAAGATAGAATAACTCTGAAATTTTTTTTTTGCGGGGAGAATAACTCTGAATTTGTATGCCATATATGGAACATGTCATTCATCCGATTTTTGGTTATTCATCTGACAAAATATCTGGATGCAAATGAAATTTTTAACAAGGCCAAGATTTCACTGCCGTATTTTTCATGATGTAGTGAATATTTTATCGGGGGTGCAATGCATTTAGCATTTAAATTATTATGTCAATAAAATTGCTCCATGCGAGCGGTTGTCAAATTTCCTTGTAGAAGTACCACTGGAAGTTCATTCTTCTAATCTGTGTGTGCTTTCTGCAGATGATGATAGGCTTATCAATAAGTGTCTTGTTGAGTGTATCTAAGAAAAATAATGTTCAGTTATTTGTTTGGGAGTCCTCCTTTTGATTCTCCTCCAGCGTTTTGTAGCACTGTCTACTGCATCATCACGTCTTGTACTCAACCCATTAGCTGACCACACACAAAAAGATATTTTGTGTTCAACTCATTAGCTCTAGACCACACACAAAAATATTCTTGTGAGTTGTTGTGAAGACATAAGTATTGCATTGATACACTGGGCTGCATGAGAACTACCCAAAAAGCACTTGAATTTCATTACATAACTAGGTCGGTTTACAATGAACAAACACGATCTGAGTTCGTCATACACAATCATACAGACAATAAATTCAGTAAGCTATTTGAGAAAGTAGCATCTAAATATTCAATATCTACAGACAAGACTATCTATCTGTAGTGACAAGACTATCTTTCTGTAGTGCAACACTCTCCCATCGATCTTGAGATGGACACTGTTCTGGCCTATCTGCAGACATTTGTAGTTCCAATTAGGGGTTGCAAAATCAACATCTGGATGACTGTAAAGTTTCTGCGAAGATGTATTTCCAGTTAGCCTTTGCAACATCCTCATCTGGATGACCATACAGTTTGAGCAATGATTTCTGAAAAAGTTCCAGAGCTTGGACAACTGTTACATGTACACGCATCATTGCAGCTCCTTGTGACTACTCTGTTCCTGTCATGGGAAGAGAACCTTGATATACAGAAACTGTAGATTTGTGGAAAGTTAGTGTTGTCGAAATTTTACTGTGATATTTTCATTCATCAAATAATGGTGCATGATAGCGGACAAGATAATAAGTCAAGAGAGATGTGAGCAGGATCTCAACTACAAAAGATTAATTAGTTGTTTTTTTAGAGAAGATTAATTAGTTGTTGATACTATGCCATTCTATCCAAACCTATACAAAAGTAACAAATTCTTCCATTCTGTATTGCCCAAAGCCCCAAACAATCTAGGGAGTAGAATGCGCGTGAGAAAATGCACATCTGTCTTTGAGTTCCCTGCTACTTGCAAATAAAATGAAGGGGGCAATAATTTGCATAGAAATATTAAGAGAACTAGTAAACCCATAGCATCGACTTGTTGGCAGGATTTACCTTACGACCAAAATTTGAAGTCAGGACATGAATTTCTGAAACAAACAACTGCAAATGGTAGGTTTGCTCACCATGAAATCCCGAATGGAAAACAGTAACAAAACGTGAACCAAAAAAAAAATCCTAGCTGGACTGAAGATTTAGCTTGCCACCGTACCCTGATGTCGAATCCCAATGGTGTGCTCCGCCCACCATATAACCACCCACAGCAGTGCCGAGGCCGGCCGGCGCTTGCTGATGCCACCTGTCGAGCCAGTCGCAGGCTCCCAAAGCTTCAAAACCTTTGGGTAAATGGCAAACAGTCTTAGAAATTCTCCTAGAAAGGAACAGCTTAAAGATTCACGTACACCTAAACCATGTACTTGCATGAGCACACAACTACTAAACACTCCTTAATCTGAATCGTGTTATTCATTTTCTATAGATGGACTAATAAACTCCAAAATACAACACTGTCCTTGTCCTATTCTTATATGCAAGTGCAACTAAACTGATTAATGTTTGCTAACAGCAAAAATTGCTTGCTTTATACTGAATCCCTGATTTGTTGGAATTGCCGAAGAAACTAGTTGTGAGTTCCAATTAGGTAACTGCATAGTGCAGCTACCTACGCCAGCAGCTATGCCTGATTGTACTATATTCAAATCAAGCTAATTTCCTGGTGCACATGACCATCGTGAAGTGACTCATGCAACCAACTTTGATATAATAAACACAAGAGCAGTCGAACCCCAATCCTAACCAATCAGAACATAATTTTCTCGCCTGCGCACCATTGCCTCGTCTCCAAGTCCCTTGCATACATCTTCTTCTGCTCCTAGATTTCTTGGCAGAATTCCAATTCCTCGATTGCCTAATAAATTCACAAAACATAAAGCTAGCATCATCGATTAAAATCTTATCTTAAGAATAGCAAAAAATAGAAATCCTCGTAAAGTGAATATTCTTTAATTGAAGAAATATTGCTCGTATGTATGTGCAAATTTCGATTATAACATAAATATACAGATAGCATTGTCAGCTAGGTACAGACTGACTCTTTATGCACATCATTACTAACCTTCAATTAAGTCAGAACCATCATTTATTGCTAAAGGATGAAAAATTGAAAATTCGTGAAACTTAAACAAAAGCAAAATCAGTAGAGTATTCATATGTCCCGTGACAAACAAAAATTGATCTCAGCTAGATTGAAGTCTGATACTCTACTGTTGTTCCTTTCTCCGCAGCCTTGAGCTTTCTCCTCTTCTTCTATGTCATCCATATGGTCTTCATCTCCTCCTTGAATTGATCCCACCGCCAGGAGTCCGTCTCGAGCGTTACCTCCATCACCCGAGCTCCTCATTTATCTTTCCTTTCCTTTCTTGGTCTGCTTCCTCTTCCCCTGCACTGCTCCCAAAAACCAATAAGCCTAACCCTAGAAATTCAGAAGTTCATGGAGGAGGATAGGGGAAGACGAGGAGGAGGGTGGTCTTATACCGCCGACAGTGGAGAGGGACGCCGGAGAAGATCGCTGTCACTGCCGAGCTTCGCCCAGATCTTGCATCCCCCACGGTGCCTCCGAGTCGTTGCCGCACGAGAGAGGAAAGGGTAATACTCCACACGCGAAAGAGGTAGTCCTCGCCGTTGGGTCATCCCTCCGGCGCCGTCGCTGGCTCGCTGCCGCTGCCTCCGCATTGACGAGATTTTTTATTTTTTGAGGGGAACCGCAATGGCGAGATGCGAGCAGCCGGAGGGAGAGAGAAACGGACCGGGGGAGTGGGCTAGTTTTTTTCCTTTGCCATCAAGGGTAGTGGACGACCCGTTTTCCATCGACGTAAAATTACATTGCTGACGTTAGTTAAACTAGACCATTGCTCGGTCGATCGACCCGGGTGAGGAATTACTTATTCTTCATCCTGAGTATTAAATAGACCATATATATATATATATATATATACACACGGTAGCGCTAAACTAAGCGAGCGCGTAAAACCAGTAACCGTACACTCCGGCCGCGCTAATTACCTGTTTGGCGCAAGTCCAACACCACCAGCGCCCCGCTTTAGCAATTGATGGTAAACTACCTGTAGAAAAATAGTAACGAATTTAATTCGGTTACTGCTGGTAGTGCCCCACCTCCGTCCCGTGGGGATGTATTTGCTAACGACGGTAAAACAGATCGCAAATATGGTAATGGAAAAAGTAGCTTTACCATATTGCACCCAACTACACTACTACACATGGCTCTTACCATTATCTCTACTTCTCTACTACCTAAAAGAAACGTAAGGTTCCCTCTCCCTTCTTATGTTGACCCCTTTCGTCCGACTCCCCGTCCCCGCATCGCTCCTCCTACCCCAGGTCGTCGTTCCACCTGGTTTTCTTTTCCTCGGTTTTTTTTCTCAAACCAATTTTGGTGCGTCAAGAAAGGAAATCTGTAACCCGGCCCGCTCCTCATGCCATCGTCTACTGCCCCATTAGCATTCCCGTAAGGGTTTCCATGCCCCCAGAGCGGCGGCGGCCGCTCACACTTTTGCCAAGGCGTCGGCCATGGCGCTCCCCGGCGGCAGGCTCGAGGGGATCTGGGCAAAGCGCGTGCCGCGGTGGAAGCAGCTGCCCTCGGCGACGGCGGCGCGGACGTCCGAGTTCTCCACCCTCTTATGCCATCGGACCAGCAGCAACACCGGATCCAGTCGCTCGAGGTGGACGGGGTTGGAGCCAAGGTGTACTCCCTGACCAACGCTCCTCCCTTTGCATGACGGCGTCGCTACTCCAACTTCCCTCACTGATGATACTCTTCAATTGTCGGCTCGTACTACCACCAACTTCTCTACGCAGGTACTACACTCAATCTGGTTGCTCCCGCCCTCCGCATGGCGAAATTAGATTTTCGTGCATGGCTGTTAGATAGGCAGAGATCATCAGATGAGAAGGGTTCATGCATACAGCGAGCGCGGTGCACACACACATGCATGTCATCTTGACTGCAAGTGCAATTAGCCTGTCCATCGGCCTCGTGCATTTGACTGCACATGCCATGTGGTCCTTGATCATTAACTCAGTGATCAAATTACTATGGCTAACTTCAGGAGAAAAAAATTATTGTGATTTCTTCATTCAGGAATCTGGAGCAAATTATTATGCACTAGCACTAATATGGTTACCTTCGATGGGCTTATTGCCTGCATGTGCTTTTTCAAGTTTGTTTGTGTGTTTTCTCTTCTGGTTGTTCCTTTTCTACAAGTGTTGTCATATAAACAGAAATGAAACTCACATTCTTATTTCAGATGTATAGATAAATGTGAGTCGGCCTTCAAACTTGCCAAAAACGGGTATGGACATAGATTTAAGGGTTATCATTCACTTAAATCTCAACGAAAATGATATCTGTTTACATTCGGAACTGAGATAAATAGGAATCATTTTGTTCATGATACTTGGTTACATGAGCTTTTTCTCTTCTGTGTAGGCCAAAATTGTACAAAGTTATCTCCTGAAGTTATATCGAAGGTGAATTCTGTGAGGTAACCATCTAAATTAGTTTTTAATATTTGTTATAGGCTCTTGTGTTGAAAGGTTTTCGCTTGGTCAATCTCTTACCTTTTAGTATTTCAAGAATCAATTTATAAATGTTGTAGTAGCAGGGGATGAGACTGTTAAAAATAGGGACAATGGTGTAAAACTAAATTGGCACTATTACCCGGACGCGGAGTTTCTGCACCCGAGCTCATCAGTAAAATCAAAACTAAATAAAAAAATTCAAAAAAATCCAATTTTTTTGGGGAGAAACATTGACAAAAGTTCTAAGTGCTTGCAAAAATTCGTCATGAAATCACATTCCTAGAAGGCATGGCAAAAAAAAAAACAAAAACAGTACTCTGAAAAAGCTACTTTCAAAAGCATTTTGAAGCACTGAATTTGTTTTTTTTGCCACGCCTTACAGGAATGTGATTTCATGATGAATTTTTGCAGGCACTTAGAACTTTTGTCAATGTTTCTCTAAAAAAATTAGAATTTTTTGAATTTTTTTTGATTTTTTTTGATTTTACTGTTCACCGAGCTCAAATGAGCTCGGGAGCAGAAAGGCACTTTCGTTATTACCCGCTTCCATACATTTGGACTAATGTTCTGTGTCCATTTTAGGTTCTGAAAAATGAGATGCGGTAAAAAGTAAAGCTTAGTTGCAGCAACATGTTTAGACTACAATGAAGAGGGGTCATTGTTGATCAGCCTGCAAGGTCAATAACAATGTTAGTTGATAATGGTTCTTAATATGGATGAGAATCATAAAAGATATATTTTTCCACGATTGATAATGGTCACCTAATGCTTAGACCCCGGTGCAACGCACGGGCAATTACCTAGTCCATGGTAAAAAAAATAGCACATATGGTAATGGAACTAAAATCATTACACGCGCCTCCGGCCACTGCTATGATTAGGCCAAATTCCACTTAGTAATGAGTTAATGAAACTTAGTAATGAAATGTTCCCGGCGTCTCGTAAAGCTTTTACTACCGAACACTAAGTATATTACCACCAAATCTCAACTTAAGGGAAGGTGTGAAAGTGTCTGACACGTTTACTATAAAACATACTAGTGTTTACTGTCAGATCTCACGCAGATTTGAGTCTGGTTGAGCAATTTAGAAATTGTAATTCGTCTTCAACATTTACCATATATTGATTATATTCTATAATGGCATGCTAGACAGAAAGTTAAACATGTTAATTATTTCTCCCTTAACAATTACCATAAATTAATCATATTTTACTATAGTCGTAAACACCCATGTTCACATGCATATAATTAGCGATCAATTTAGTACACTGGTACTGGTTCTAGTTCTACTACTCTATGGAATATCTTAATATGTCATGTCCATATGTGTACTATTACGAGAGATACAAGAAGTTTACTACTTTTTCCCATGATTTTACGATCAAATTTGTCCCATGAGTGTGTGTAGTAACGGTCGTAGCCGGTTTACTAGAATATACACATGTTTTACGTTCAACCATGCGGATAGGTGGCTGGAACGGGGGCACATCCAGATTAGAGGGTAGTTGGCTGGCTTGGTACGGGACACGTGATTTGGCCAGCGTGTAGAATAAGATGTTTTGCGCGCACGCTTAGTTTAGCATATATATATATATATATATATATATATCCTACCACCCGGTGGTAGTTACCTCATATATCTCATATACTAACATGTGATACTATATTTACTATTTTATTATTTTAAACTAGGTAATTGCCCGTGCGTTGCACCGGGGTCTAAGCATTAGGTGACCATTATCAATCGTGGAAAAATATATCTTTTATGATTCTCATCCATATTAAGAACCATTATCAACTAACATTGTTATTGACCTTGCAGGCTGATCAACAATGACCCCTCTTCATTGTAGTCTAAACATGTTGCTGCAACTAAGCTTTACTTTTTACCGCATCTCATTTTTCAGAACCTAAAATGGACACAGAACATTAGTCCAAATGTATGGAAGCGGGTAATAACGAAAGTGCCTTTCTGCTCCCGAGCTCATTTGAGCTCGGTGAACAGTAAAATCAAAAAAAATCAAAAAAATTCAAAAAATTCTAATTTTTTTTAGAGAAACATTGACAAAAGTTCTAAGTGCCTGCAAAAATTCATCATGAAATCACATTCCTGTAAGGCGTGGCAAAAAAAACAAATTCAGTGCTTCAAAATGCTTTTGAAAGTAGCTTTTTCAGAGTACTGTTTTTGTTTTTTTTTTTTGCCATGCCTTCTAGGAATGTGATTTCATGACGAATTTTTGCAAGCACTTAGAACTTTTGTCAATGTTTCTCCCCAAAAAAATTGGATTTTTTTGAATTTTTTTATTTAGTTTTGATTTTACTGTTCACCCGAGCTCATTTGAGCTCGGGTGCAGAAACTCCGCGTCCGGGTAATAGTGCCAATTTAGTTTTACACCATTGTCCCTATTTTTAACAGTCTCATCCCCTGCTACTACAACATTTATAAATTGATTCTTGAAATACTAAAAGGTAAGAGATTGACCAAGCGAAAACCTTTCAACACAAGAGCCTATAACAAATATTAAAAACTAATTTAGATGGTTACCTCACAGAATTCACCTTCGATATAACTTCAGGAGATAACTTTGTACAATTTTGGCCTACACAGAAGAGAAAAAGCTCATGTAACCAAGTATCGTGAACAAAATGATTCCTATTTATCTCAGTTCCGAATGTAAACAGATATCATTTTCGTTGAGATTTAAGTGAATGATAACCCTTAAATCTATGTCCATACCCGTTTTTGGCAAGTTTGAAGGCCGACTCACATTTATCTATACATCTGAAATAAGAATGTGAGTTTCATTTCTGTTTATATGACAACACTTGTAGAAAAGGAACAACCAGAAGAGAAAACACACAAACAAACTTGAAAAAGCACATGCAGGCAATAAGCCCATCGAAGGTAACCATATTAGTGCTAGTGCATAATAATTTGCTCCAGATTCCTGAATGAAGAAATCACAATAATTTTTTTCTCCTGAAGTTAGCCATAGTAATTTGATCACTGAGTTAATGATCAAGGACCACATGGCATGTGCAGTCAAATGCACGAGGCCGATGGACAGGCTAATTGCACTTGCAGTCAAGATGACATGCATGTGTGTGTGCACCGCGCTCGCTGTATGCATGAACCCTTCTCATCTGATGATCTCTGCCTATCTAACAGCCATGCACGAAAATCTAATTTCGCCATGCGGAGGGCGGGAGCAACCAGATTGAGTGTAGTACCTGCGTAGAGAAGTTGGTGGTAGTACGAGCCGACAATTGAAGAGTATCATCAGTGAGGGAAGTTGGAGTAGCGACGCCGTCATGCAAAGGGAGGAGCGTTGGTCAGGGAGTACACCTTGGCTCCAACCCCGTCCACCTCGAGCGACTGGATCCGGTGTTGCTGCTGGTCCGATGGCATAAGAGGGTGGAGAACTCGGACGTCCGCGCCGCCGTCGCCGAGGGCAGCTGCTTCCACCGCGGCACGCGCTTTGCCCAGATCCCCTCGAGCCTGCCGCCGGGGAGCGCCATGGCCGACGCCTTGGCAAAAGTGTGAGCGGCCGCCGCCGCTCTGGGGGCATGGAAACCCTTACGGGAATGCTAATGGGGCAGTAGACGATGGCATGAGGAGCGGGCCGGGTTACAGATTTCCTTTCTTGAAGCACCAAAATTGGTTTGAGAAAAAAAACCGAGGAAAAGAAAACCAGGTGGAACGACGACCTGGGGTGGGAGGAGCGATGCGGGGACGGGGAGTCGGACGAAAGGGGTCAACATAAGAAGGGAGAGGGAACCTTACGTTTCTTTTAGGTAGTAGAGAAGTAGAGATAATGGTAAGAGCCATGTGTAGTAGTGTAGTTGGGTGCAATATGGTAAAGCTACTTTTTCCATTACCATATTTGCGATCTGTTTTACCGTCGTTAGCAAATACATCCCCACGGGACGGAGGTGGGGCACTACCAGCAGTAACCGAATTAAATTCGTTACTATTTTTCTACAGGTAGTTTACCATCAATTGCTAAAGCGGGGCGCTGGTGGTGTTGGACTTGCGCCAAACAGGTAATTAGCGCGGCCGGAGTGTACGGTTACTGGTTTTACGCGCTCGCTTAGTTTAGCGCTACCGTGTGTGTATATATATATATATGGTCTATTTAATACTCAGGATGAAGAATAAGTAATTCCTCACCCGGGTCGATCGACCGAGCAATGGTCTAGTTTAACTAACGTCAGCAATGTAATTTTACGTCGATGGAAAACGGGTCGTCCACTACCCTTGATGGCAAAGGAAAAAAAACTAGCCCACTCCCCCGGTCCGTTTCTCTCTCCCTCCGGCTGCTCGCATCTCGCCATTGCGGTTCCCCTCAAAAAATAAAAAATCTCGTCAATGCGGAGGCAGCGGCAGCGAGCCAGCGACGGCGCCGGAGGGATGACCCAACGGCGAGGACTACCTCTTTCGCGTGTGGAGTATTACCCTTTCCTCTCTCGTGCGGCAACGACTCGGAGGCACCGTGGGGGATGCAAGATCTGGGCGAAGCTCGGCAGTGACAGCGATCTTCTCCGGCGTCCCTCTCCACTGTCGGCGGTATAAGACCACCCTCCTCCTCGTCTTCCCCTATCCTCCTCCATGAACTTCTGAATTTCTAGGGTTAGGCTTATTGGTTTTTGGGAGCAGTGCAGGGGAAGAGGAAGCAGACCAAGAAAGGAAAGGAAAGATAAATGAGGAGCTCGGGTGATGGAGGTAACGCTCGAGACGGACTCCTGGCGGTGGGATCAATTCAAGGAGGAGATGAAGACCATATGGATGACATAGAAGAAGAGGAGAAAGCTCAAGGCTGCGGAGAAAGGAACAACAGTAGAGTATCAGACTTCAATCTAGCTGAGATCAATTTTTGTTTGTCACGGGACATATGAATACTCTACTGATTTTGCTTTTGTTTAAGTTTCACGAATTTTCAATTTTTCATCCTTTAGCAATAAATGATGGTTCTGACTTAATTGAAGGTTAGTAATGATGTGCATAAAGAGTCAGTCTGTACCTAGCTGACAATGCTATCTGTATATTTATGTTATAATCGAAATTTGCACATACATACGAGCAATATTTCTTCAATTAAAGAATATTCACTTTACGAGGATTTCTATTTTTTGCTATTCTTAAGATAAGATTTTAATCGATGATGCTAGCTTTATGTTTTGTGAATTTATTAGGCAATCGAGGAATTGGAATTCTGCCAAGAAATCTAGGAGCAGAAGAAGATGTATGCAAGGGACTTGGAGACGAGGCAATGGTGCGCAGGCGAGAAAATTATGTTCTGATTGGTTAGGATTGGGGTTCGACTGCTCTTGTGTTTATTATATCAAAGTTGGTTGCATGAGTCACTTCACGATGGTCATGTGCACCAGGAAATTAGCTTGATTTGAATATAGTACAATCAGGCATAGCTGCTGGCGTAGGTAGCTGCACTATGCAGTTACCTAATTGGAACTCACAACTAGTTTCTTCGGCAATTCCAACAAATCAGGGATTCAGTATAAAGCAAGCAATTTTTGCTGTTAGCAAACATTAATCAGTTTAGTTGCACTTGCATATAAGAATAGGACAAGGACAGTGTTGTATTTTGGAGTTTATTAGTCCATCTATAGAAAATGAATAACACGATTCAGATTAAGGAGTGTTTAGTAGTTGTGTGCTCATGCAAGTACATGGTTTAGGTGTACGTGAATCTTTAAGCTGTTCCTTTCTAGGAGAATTTCTAAGACTGTTTGCCATTTACCCAAAGGTTTTGAAGCTTTGGGAGCCTGCGACTGGCTCGACAGGTGGCATCAGCAAGCGCCGGCCGGCCTCGGCACTGCTGTGGGTGGTTATATGGTGGGCGGAGCACACCATTGGGATTCGACATCAGGGTACGGTGGCAAGCTAAATCTTCAGTCCAGCTAGGATTTTTTTTTGGTTCACGTTTTGTTACTGTTTTCCATTCGGGATTTCATGGTGAGCAAACCTACCATTTGCAGTTGTTTGTTTCAGAAATTCATGTCCTGACTTCAAATTTTGGTCGTAAGGTAAATCCTGCCAACAAGTCGATGCTATGGGTTTACTAGTTCTCTTAATATTTCTATGCAAATTATTGCCCCCTTCATTTTATTTGCAAGTAGCAGGGAACTCAAAGACAGATGTGCATTTTCTCACGCGCATTCTACTCCCTAGATTGTTTGGGGCTTTGGGCAATACAGAATGGAAGAATTTGTTACTTTTGTATAGGTTTGGATAGAATGGCATAGTATCAACAACTAATTAATCTTCTCTAAAAAAACAACTAATTAATCTTTTGTAGTTGAGATCCTGCTCACATCTCTCTTGACTTATTATCTTGTCCGCTATCATGCACCATTATTTGATGAATGAAAATATCACAGTAAAATTTCGACAACACTAACTTTCCACAAATCTACAGTTTCTGTATATCAAGGTTCTCTTCCCATGACAGGAACAGAGTAGTCACAAGGAGCTGCAATGATGCGTGTACATGTAACAGTTGTCCAAGCTCTGGAACTTTTTCAGAAATCATTGCTCAAACTGTATGGTCATCCAGATGAGGATGTTGCAAAGGCTAACTGGAAATACATCTTCGCAGAAACTTTACAGTCATCCAGATGTTGATTTTGCAACCCCTAATTGGAACTACAAATGTCTGCAGATAGGCCAGAACAGTGTCCATCTCAAGATCGATGGGAGAGTGTTGCACTACAGAAAGATAGTCTTGTCACTACAGATAGATAGTCTTGTCTGTAGATATTGAATATTTAGATGCTACTTTCTCAAATAGCTTACTGAATTTATTGTCTGTATGATTGTGTATGACGAACTCAGATCGTGTTTGTTCATTGTAAACCGACCTAGTTATGTAATGAAATTCAAGTGCTTTTTGGGTAGTTCTCATGCAGCCCAGTGTATCAATGCAATACTTATGTCTTCACAACAACTCACAAGAATATTTTTGTGTGTGGTCTAGAGCTAATGAGTTGAACACAAAGTATCTTTTTGTGTGTGGTCAGCTAATGGGTTGAGTACAAGACGTGATGATGCAGTAGACAGTGCTACAAAACGCTGGAGGAGAATCAAAAGGAGGACTCCCAAACAAATAACTGAACATTATTTTTCTTAGATACACTCAACAAGACACTTATTGATAAGCCTATCATCATCTGCAGAAAGCACACACAGATTAGAAGAATGAACTTCCAGTGGTACTTCTACAAGGAAATTTGACAACCGCTCACATGGAGCAATTTTATTGACATAATAATTTAAATGCTAAATGCATTGCACCCCCGATAAAATATTCACTACATCATGAAAAATACGGCAGTGAAATCTTGGCCTTGTTAAAAATTTCATTTGCATCCAGATATTTTGTCAGATGAATAACCAAAAATCGGATGAATGACATGTTCCATATATGGCATACAAATTCAGAGTTATTCTCCCCGCAAAAAAAAAAATTCAGAGTTATTCTATCTTCTTCTAGCATTGGCAGATTCAGTCAAGCTTCTGAATTTGCGCAAGCATCGACAGGTCGAGTGACTGCATATGATTGTTTTTGTTGCCTTGTTCTAGTCGGTGACACAAGCATCTTGGTGTTGCAGCACCACCACTCCACACGTGCTTCCTCGCAACATGTTCCTTGGTGGCGCTGCATCTATAGAAACCCCTGCACTATTAGTTCATACTGGATTAGTTGGTTCAACTACCATCTACAATGCAAGGATGCAGATCTTGCTGTAAGCAAGATAACATGTACAAAAGCCTATAGCAAGAGCTGATGGGTAAAACATCTGAAGCCGCATGAGAATGAGAAGAAAATTTTGATCTCTTTTCTCCAATAAATTTGGAAATTTACAAAACTGTAATTGTCTCAAAGAAGATTGATGAGATATTAACAAACAATAGTTCTTAATATGCAAAACTGGAGAAAGGTCATTACTTCTCTGTGTCAATAATTTCTCAAAGAGAACATCTGAAGTCAACATGTTGAGAACACGTTGAACAAGAATTCCTTCTCTTGGCCAGTTGAACAATATGTCCAATAAAATCTGAGTCAACATAACAGAGGAGATAAAGCGGCATCCAAGATCTAAAGCATTTAATTCCAAAACAAAATCGGGTATACTGGCAATTATGTCTATTTTTTTCTTGATGATATATGATGCACCAGCATAACACAATTGCAGAAATCAAAATAAGGCTTCCCGTGTTTGTTATTGCCAGAAAAAAGAATGCTAAGAATTGGATAGTACACTGCCAAAAATACTGCTGTACAGTGGTAGGGAGTAGCGCATAGACCGTTAAGCTTCCCAATCAAATCAACTGAGTAGATGTGACAGAGTTTATGTCAAAACTATCAAATATATAAAATAACAATGATTAAGCTTCTTCTTAAATCCAAAGTATACCTAAAAAGATTAAATATATTGGCCTCTTTATTCTACAAATAAGTTAGTCAGTAGCCTCCATATGTGATTGTGTAGTGGTGATGGAGTCCTGCAACCAAATTAATTGGATGTTAGGAAAACATCATGTTTGCAACACATTACCTCAACTTCTTCATGTCAAATAGACAACAACTTTTTCACACTTGTCCACTGCATAACACACGCAGGAAATACAGAGAAATCACAGTTTTGGGGGAGAACTTTCCTACATGGCAGGTATCAAAATTAAGAGCGTTAGTGGAGAACTTTCCTATGTCAATAAATTTCTCTCTTCACTTGAAAAAATTTGATCTGGTTTTTGAACAAACCAAGCAAACTCAAAATCTGAGTAGGATGCAGAACTGAAATAGAACAAGGTGACTGTACAAACTGAGAATCAAATTAGCCTTCACACATGTTATGGAAATTTCTAAGCAGCACTAAAAACAAAACTAATTGACTGTTAAGCTCTGCTCCCCACAACAAAATGAGCTACTGATACTTTTGCTGCTGATTTCAGAAAGATAATGCATCGACTTTTCTAACATTGTAAGACCTTAGCATAAGAATTTTTATTTATCATAACATGGTCATTTCGTTCTGCTCGCATTACAACAGGCAAAGTGATTCACTGTCCCATCACAACTTACCACCCCCATTTAGATGCCAAACTCACAACACACAAATTCTGGCTCACTCTTGTCAAAACAAAATAACTTCAGTGTAGAAAAAATAGGTAGGGATGTCACCAGGGGGGATGTGCCCAGGTGACCATATTCAAGAGAGGAAGGGGCGGCGCTGGAGCTCATGGGCGCATGAAGTAGGAACCAGTGACCAAACTTGAAGAGGAGGTCGATCATACCTAGACCATGACGACTCAACGGCAGCCGGTGGAATCTTTGGATCCAGATCCAATCATGGAGGTGAGGATGGGAGAGGAGAGACATGAAAATGGCTCGAGCTCGCGGAGTGCGTCGATGCGCCGAGCGCCGCCCTGGCGCTGAGATCGCGGCCCAACTTGGCGCCGCTGCTTCAGTTCAGCTGGACCCCGCCGGCTAGACGACATCTTCCCTTCTGCAAAGCCACCGGAGCCGGCTCCGGGCCACCGGATAGAGCGAACCGCTCCGCTGGTCTACGGGGAATCGTCATGGCTGCACGATGGACAAATCAGGGGTAGAGCTGGTGGACTGCAGGAGAGGCGTGGAAAACAGCGGAGCCCTCCCACGATCCATGGAGTTGGTTTTCTCCTGATTCGAAGTAGAGACGAGGTAAATTTACCTTGCAGTGTTTTTTTTACGTGGGGTCCCATGATGTAACTTTACGATTCATGCCTGATGTAAATTTACGTTCGCGCTTTTATTCTCGCGTAGCTGTGGCGTCTGGTTTGAGGGACGACTGGGGTGAGGAATAGTTTATGTTCTCTACAACATTCACTTATTGCTATTTGGCTTTTCTGTTAAGTGAATGTGATCGGAACCTTCTCTCTATGCTAAACTCAACCCACTCTATTCACAAATTCTTCATGTGCGTTTTATTTGAAACTCGTTCAAAATCTTCACTGTGTCCTTGTCAGCTGAAGAAGTTGCGAACGAAACTTTAAAATTTATCTTATCTGAATTTTCGGCTTTTGCCGCTCAAACCGTTCCACATTCCATGATAGATTTATCTATTCACCCACGATCTCGCACGATCGCCACCTCTCAGTACGTGGGTGACACATGTCACGCGAATGAGAAGGGTCAGGGGCACGTTCGTCCAATTTCTCCGGGCGAGCAGTTTTTCACTTCGGCTATAAATACCCCCTCCCTTCCTCACTTCGTTTTTACTCCGCTCGACCTCACTCCCTCGCTCGAGCTCTCAAACCCTAGCACCGCCGCTACTTCCATCGTCGCCGGTGAGGAAGAGCTTCACTGCCTCGACCTCGCCGCCGTCGTACTCGCACCGGCTGCGGATTTCTTCACTCCGCCGCCGCCGTAGCTGTCTTCCTCTCCCAAGTTAGGGCGTGGAAGATCTGAACTGATGAACTTCTAAATCTACACTTCACAGTTTGTCATGTTCTTCGTCAAGGGTAATTAAAAACTACTTTTGCGGCCCTTGTTGATTCTGATGTTTTCAACAAAATCTTCAAAAGGTGTTTATTTTTCAAATCTTCACTCACTAAACACCTCACATAACATCTGTTCTTTTCTGTTTCCCTAAGCAACATTTTTTCTTTAAGACTCCTAAATTGTGTGGATTTTCAATCTGTACAACTTTGGAACCTAAGTCAACGAACGCTTAGTGAAATTCCTCAAGAACCCTCTGGTCAAATTCCTCAAACTTGTTCTTTTTACAAAAACTTCTGAGAACGCATATGACCTCTCCAAATTCTTCGCAACTATATTCTGTTCACAGGTACACATGTCCGTTGCTGAATCTCTAGGTTCTCATCAACTTAAATCATTTGCAGCATTCCTCGAAGAAAAGTTGCACACCTCTTCAGAGAATTCTATTGTTCAAATTCCTCAGCTGAAGAAAATGGCTGACGGCAAGAAACCTCAGAAGGGAGGAAAGAAATTGGAAGTCAACACAGCGTTTGAAATCCCTGAGGATATCTATGATGAATATTGCACTCCTGATGAGGCCAAGCATGGCAAGGAGACAAAGAATGAGTGCAAAGTGCACATCCAGAGGATAGAGAGGAGATGGGCCAGAGAATGGAGGGAATATCGCTATGTTACACCCAATTACATGAAGAAATTCGCTGTACACCCTCCATGCCCAAGACCTCCATTGGCACCTGGCCAAGTTGCTGATCCCTCTAGCATCAGAAGAGGTGAAGAATTTCCCAAGGAATGGGCCAAGCGTCAAGCTAAACTGGCCAAAATGGCAAAAGAAGCAGTGAAGAAATTTAACGAAGATTCTGCTGCTGCCAGTGCTGAGGCCTCTGCTAGCAAGCCTAAAAAGGCTATGCCCAAGAAGCCTGCTCACAAGCCAAGTGCTTCAACTTCTATGCCCTCACGGCCAAGCTCCTCGGCAATGCCCTCACGGCCAAGTTCTGCAAAGTCCTCAGCTCCTCCGTCAAAATCCTCAGCACCTGCGCATATCGCCTCGTGCCAAAGGACAACCGGTATCTCTATTGCCTCAGGAGCCTCTGCTAGTTCTTCAGCTCCTCCGCATTCCTCAACTGGCCCAACTCTGCTGAAGACAAAGGCCACTGCTGGACGAGGTTCTCGACCAAGTCCTCATAAGAAGCAGGTCGCCTTTCAAGTACCGTCCGAAGACGATGAAGCTGATGATGAAGAACTTGCTGAAATCATCAGAGACAGGCAGCACAGGGCCGCTAGAGCCAAAGGCAGTAATGTGCCATTGATGCTGGATCCAAAGTTGATCCTCAACTTCATCGACTTGTGGCACAAGGACCCCAACACACCTCTGCCTGAGATGAACCTCACTCCTGGTCAAAGTCATGTATTGACTGCCTTCATTGATGAAGAGAAATGGAAATATGAACAGGGGGGAAGGTGAAGAAAGGCAGTACAAGAAAAGCGCTTTCTGAAGCAAAACATCTTGAAACTTTCACCTGAAGAACTTGTAGCTCTGCAATCAGAGATCAAGAGTCTGAGTGATGAATTTGATCGCTACTATGCTGACTGGCTTGGAGCCAAGGTCAGATTTGTGAAGATAGCTGAGAAGTTCACTACCAATGTTACAGCCCCAACGCAACAAGAAATTCCTCAGGCTGAGGCATCTGCTTAGCCGACTGAAGAACATGCCAGCACCGCTGATGAAAATCAGGCTACTGATGAAACTGCTAGCACCAGGGCTGATGACTACATTCCAGCCGCTGATGACTCTGCCAGGGCAACCACTAGTGTTGCGCCTGAAGAAACTGTCAGGACAGCTGAAGCTTCAACCGATGTGCCTGAAGAGACTGATAATGCCAGGGCAACTGCATCAGTTGCGCCTGAAGAAATTGAACCAATTTCCTCTACTCCTCCTGCACCTACATCAAGTATAATTCTTCCTTCTGCATCAGATGCAAAGAAGACCAAGGCTGCAGAGTGTGCAACTGTGAAGAAAAGGAAAACATCAACTTCATTAGAAACTTCAGCTCCGAAGAAGATGAAGAAATTGACCAGCTCTTTTGAGAATCCGATTGATGCTATTCCAGTCTCAAGCTTGCCATCAAAGGAACTCGTCAATTTTGATGAAGACTATGTGATCCCAAGCGGATCTGATGAAGATATTCCTTCTGCTGCTTCTTCAGAGCAGTTGGATGAACAAATTGAAGTGGATGCCATCCCTTCAACCCCAGTTGTCTCATCGCTCGTGCCTCAGTTCACTGCTGAAGAGGCCGGCGTTGAAGAAATGAATGAAGAAGATGAGGATGTGGACATTGGGTGCACAACGCCTGTGATGAACGATGACTTTTGGGAAAGTGAGCACCCCAATTCTCCTTTGTTCACTTCTCTGCAATAAATTCCTCAGTCCCCAGTGCAAACTGAAGTTCAAATGGGATATGAAGAACCACACCCCACTCTGTCTATTCATGACGAGATTCCATCCACTAGTGCTGATGTTAATATTGATGAAGAATTGAAGACCCATGTTGCAAATGAAGAAGAAACTGAAATTCCTCAGTCTGTGGATCCTGAGATTGCAATTCCTGAGGTTGTGATGCAATTGACTGACACTCCTCAGTCCAAGCCAAAGGATCCTTTCTCAAAGAAGCAAAAATTCAAGGCTGATGACTTCTTCCATGAGCACGTATTCTTCACGGACTACAACCCCTATGACTCTACTCGTCTTAGAAGGAAGCGTTTCTGGACTGCCAGCCAAGCCAACTTCTATTCTTCACTGCTTTTCAACAAAGACAAAGTCTTCGACCATGAGCATATTCCTCACGTGGACATGGAATCACTGCCTTGCTTCACGTCAGTCCTCAGTGTTCTTCATGACGCAGGACTGCTCAACTTTTGCACTGATATAGTTGATTGGAATGAAGAGCTAATTCTTCAGTTCTATGCAACACTGCACATCACAGGAGATGCATCTGATGTGAACTCTTGGGTTTTGGACTGGATGACAGAGAATACTCACTTCAAAGCACCGGCCTCTGAATTGCTTCATGCCCTGCCTGTCAGTCCTCCCCTTGAAGGTGCTCGTTGCATATACCATGAACCTGAACTTACCGCTCACTACATGCAAGTGTTGATGAAGCTGCTGAAGCCCGGACAAGCCCCAAGGACCAAATTCCTCGTGAAGGAATTGCTTTATGTGCCTAGAACTGTCTATCGCATTCTGACGAAGACATTGAGTCCAATAAAAGGCCATGGCTCAAATGATGAAGAAGTCGTTGGCATCATGAAGAATCTGCTTTTCAATATCATGCATGGCATTCCTGTCAACTACCATGATTTCCTCATGAGGACTCTGGCAAATGTTGCACTCTCTCCGTTTGAGTTGAAGCCTTACGCTCCTTGGATTATGAGATTCCTCAGAACAAGGTCTTCACTCAATTACAAGGCTGACTTTCAGAATCATCTCAGCTACTTGCCCCCCATTGAAGTCCTCAAACGGACATTTTCCTCGGCTGATGAAAAGGGCAAGGCCACTGCTGTTCTTGATGAAGGCATTCGTCCATTGGATGGTCAGTTCCGCAAAGCTACATCTTACTCCACCAATGATGACTCTGCCACTCATGACTCTACCGCAAACGCTTCAAAGCAAAATCCTCAAGGCACAGCTCCAAGGGTGATGACTGATCATGAGCTTCTCCTCAGTCTTCACCAGAAGGTCGATCGCAACCACAAATGGGTTAAGCGTCAGTTTGGTTCTATTCTTCACAACATGACTGCTACACACAATGTCGTGAAGAAAAACCATTACTACCTCCATGAAGTCTTCGGTCGCACCTGGGTTGTTCTGTCACATTTATATGGTGAAGAAGATCTGAAGCAAATGGGTCTCAAGCAGGACTTTGACTGGTCTCAGCCACCAACGAAGAAATTCAAGAAGGTCAAAGTTTCCTCCTTGGTGGCCAGCTCATATTCTTCATCACGCGACACGGACGAGCATGAAGATCTGGACGACACTGCGGCAGGCCCTACTACAACAAACGACCCCAACAACGCTGGCGCTCCTTCTTCATCATGATATTCTTCAGGGGCGTTAGTCCTTATTTTTTGATCCTTTTGGTCATTCGATGACAAAGGGGGAGAAATTTGAGTTAGTCTTCAAGCGGGTCTACCTATATGGGCATTTTTTTGCTAAGTTACAACTCTCGTTCTTTTGAAGACTTTGCTGGATCGAGTTGTAAACTTATACCCTATGGTGGTTTGATACTTTTGCTGTGTTATTCTGCATGCTTATTTCTCATTAATGTTAATGCACCCATGTTGAATTACATCAGTCACCATATTTCATCATGCATTTCAAATTCTTCATATTATATGTCAAATGTGTGTATGAATTACAAGATATAGGGGGAGATCTCTATGATTCTACTCTTCAAGTGTCCATTGCTTCAAAAGCAAATTCCTCACTATGCACATCTTCAGGGGGAGTTCTTCTATATCTTGCAATCAAATCCCTCAATATCAGTATTTACACTTCATATGTTTATCCCCGTTGAAAACTTAACCTATATTGTCATCAATCACCAAAAAGGGGGAGATTGTAAGTGCATCTAGTGCCCCTTAGTGATTTTAGTGTATTGAAGACTTATAGGTTAAGGGACTGATGCGTTTGTGAGTGTGCACAGGTCTATAAGTCTATGAGGAGTTTGATATTTATAGAGAAAGTCGACCCCTAAAAATGAATATCTTCGACTGAAGACTTTGGATTTCTGAAGACTTTCCGAAGACTTTGAAAGTGAAGAAATTGGTGTGACCCTGAAGACTTGGTATTCATTCGAGGAACATGAAGCGTGAAGACTTTTGTTTTCGTAGTTTCATTTTCTCTTTCTTGAGTCATAGGAAACACCGTACTGTTAAAGGGGATCGAGGAAATACTAAGGAAAAGTTTCCAAGTGATGCTCAACTCAAAATCCTACACCTACCAATCCCTTCGAGTGAAGCCATTGGAAATCTCATGCAGCTCAGTCAATTTCGTCAGTGACAGAGACGAAGCTCTTCTGGTCTCTGAGGAATTTGTTCTGACTGAGGAGTTAGGAATTCGCCAGTGCAGATTGCCTACAAGTGAGGAACATGATAGCCCTGAGGAATTTGATAGTCAAATTTCCGACCGTTGTTGTGCTACGCGCCAGCTATCCCAAAATATCTATCCACCTAATGATAATATCATTGAAGGGCATTTATGTCTTATCATGTCGGGCTGCTCCCTAGGCTATAAATAGCCGCCCCCTACAACCACTAGCTGGTTGGCTGCTCCGAGAGAAACTGACACTTGTCATTTGAGAGCATCCCATCCTCCGAGGACTTTGAGTGAAAATCATCAAGTGAGGAAAACCCAAACCCAAACACCTACAAACCCAAAGTGATTGAGCATCACTGAAGAGATTGATCCTGCGTGGATCCGACGCTTGTTACCTTTGAAGACTGTGCATCTTCCAGACGGTTAGGCGTCATGGTCTAGAGCATCCAAGAGGAAATTGTGGATCGCCGAGTGACCGAGTTTGTGAAGGTTTGGAAGTCACCTAAAGACTTACCACGAGTGATCGGGCAAGGTCTGTGTGACCTTAGCTCAAGGAGAATACGGTGAGGACTATGTGTCCTCAGATTTAAATACCCAGCCGCTCCAACCAGACGTACAACTGTCACAGCAGTTGGAACTGGTCTATCAAATCATTGTCTTCACCAAGCCTACTGGTTCAATTTCCTCAACTCTTTCATTTCCTCATTACTGTGTTGTGTGCTTGTTCATATCTGTTTGAAGACTTTGACTGAAGACTTTCTCAATTTCCTCAGTTCAATTTCTTCAGTCTGTTTTGTCTTCATCCTGTTTTATCCTGTGCTTACGCTTCCTGTACTCTGTGTCTGTTTTCATTTCATCATGATGTCCATGTTTATGTTATGTCATGTATGCATCTGAGTACTTATTCCGTTGCAAGTAGTTCTTCGCTTAGGAATTTCCTCACTCTGAAATTCTCAGTGAAGAATTCGTAAAAATCGCCTATTCACCCCTCCCCCTCTATTCGACTTAACGCACATTCAGTCTCCTACTGGATTGATACCTTGGTTCTCAAAAGCTGAGGGAAATACTTGCTCTACTTTGCTGCATCACCATTTCCTCTTCAAGGGAAAAACCAACGCAAGCTCAAGAGGTAGGAGAGAGCAATTCTAACAAGTCATGGCATAATTTTGGCTCTCTCAAATAGGTGTGTCCAGCAAGGAATCAAGACTCAAAACAAAAAGCAAAACAAGCAAAGACTCATATCATACAAGACACTCCAAGCAAAACTCATAGTATGTGATGAATAAAAATATAGCTTCGAGTAAAATACCGATGGTCGTTAGAAGAAAGAGGGGATGCCACTCGGGGCATCCCCAAGCTTAGTTGATTACTTCTCTTTGGATAATAGCTTGGGATGCCATGGGCATCCCCAAGCTTAGGCTCTTCTTACTCCTTATTCCTTCATCCATCGTAACATCACCCAAAACTTGAGAACTTCAATCACACAAAACTCAACAAAACCTTCGTGAGATCCGTTAGTATAAGAAAGCAAATCACTACTATAAGTACTCCGTGATTGAAAGTTGTGAAAAATTATATTAAAGATCTGAAAATCAACACTATAAGAAAGCAAATCACTACTATAAGTACTCCTTACTAGATCTGAAAATAAAACCAAAGGAAAATAAATCGCAAAGGCAAATAAAAGCAAAGGAAAATAGATCGCAAAGGAAAATATATTAAAGGAAAATAGATCGCAAAGGCAAAATCCGTGATGGTGTCTAGATTGGATCTGGTGGTTCTAGAACTTGCGGCGGCTGGAATTGATTTTCGTCGACTCCCCTAGGGTTTCTGGAATATTGGGGTATTTATAGAGTAAAGAGTCGGTTCGGGAGGCACCCGAGGTGGGCACAACCCACCAGGGCGCGCCTGGAGGCCCAGGCGCGCCCTGGTGGGTTGTGCTCCCCTCGGAGCACCCCCAGGTGCTTCTCCGGCCCACTGGATGTCTTCTGGTCCAAAAAAAACCACAAAAAGTTTCGCAGCGTTTGGACTCCGTTTGGTATTGATTTCCTGCGATGTAAAAAGCATGCAAAAAAACAACAACTGGCACTTGGCACTATGTCAATAGGTTAGTACCAAAAAATAATATAAAATGACTATAAAATGATTATAAAACATCCAAGAATGATAATATAACAGCATGGAACAATAAAAAATTATAGATACATTGGAGACGTATCATGCATACACACAATATGAGTAGGATTGCACAAAGTGTGGCATCGAATTGCTAGGGGGAGATCATAAGTTGCATAGGGAGCATATCAGACAATTTTCCCACAAATCCATGCAAGTTGATCATATTTTTTTGCATGAAGTTGCCTGCAAAAATAGTATAAGTTGGATAACCCTATGTGTTTTTTGTGATGCGATTTCTTACTCTTTCTGTGATATGACGTTTCACTACTTTTGTGCTTAAAGTAGTAATGCTAGAGTTCTTTAAGGGTTTTTAAACTATCATGCACACATGTGATGAGCGGGGTTGGAGAGGAGTGGGGTCGAGAGGTTGACGAATATAGGAGTTGCTCATATGATGAGAATGAGTTGCTCACACGATGAGGAGTTGCTCAAAATGTGAGGACCAGGTGCATAGTGAGGGAAGATGAGACCTAAGTTTTCCATCAAGGGACCTAATTTTCCTACAATCTCGAAATGTTTTTGTGTGATCTAAATTGTCTATCATGATTCCAAATTTCGAAACTATGTGGGGATCGATGGTGCCTCGTGCTTTCCTTTTCTAGGGGAGTCTACAATACTACTGAGCGTGTGGATGCTGGCTAGCCAGGTCACGGGTGTTGACTAGTTGCATAAGTGGGGGCAGATGAGAAGTTGCGTCTGGGGTGATGAGAAGTTTTATAGGGGGTGGATCAGACAGTTGCCCACAAACATACGGAAGTTGTTCATAATTTTTGCACGAGTTGTCCACAAAAATCATTGAAATCTCCAGACATATTAATGAAAGAAACACATGAGTTACTTGTTTAAAGCAATGTAGTTGCACAAAAACACCCCAAAAGTTTGCTAACAGTTTGTGTGTGATACTTGAGTGCATAACGATCTCAAAGTCGTTGTCCTTGTTTTGCCTCCATTAACCCCATCAATGGTGAACTTAGAATTTTTCATATGTGGTTGCTTTTTTCTAGATACCAAGTTAGCCTGAGAGTACACATGAGTTGTCTTGTGATAAGCAACTTCATATATAATATTCTAGGCTACTAATTTGTAAAGTTAGACAATTGAGTAGCAATGATAGGTAATTAGCTACCAATAGCAGGCAACTGGGCATCAATGGTAGGCCAATTTTCATAGTATTGTAGGCAACTGGGTATTAGTGGTAGGCAACTGATCATCATGGTAGGCAATTGAGCAATCACAATAGGAAAGTTGGGATAACTAGCAAATATGCCCGTGCGTTGCAACGGGAGAAAAGCTATTAGATTATGCACGTGTGATAGATACAAAAAAAGTCTGAACCAAATGCCAGGATGAGATAAGGACATTTAGAATGTAATTTCATAAAGTATGTTTGAGTGATGTCATGAAGAGATAAGGGACTTTTAAAAAGTCATTTAAAAAATAAAAAATGTGATGGTCTCATCACGACTTGATTTTATTATTTTAAACTAGGTAATTGCCCGTGCGTTGCACCGGGGTCTAAGCATTAGGTGACCATTATCAATCGTGGAAAAATATATCTTTTATGATTCTCATCCATATTAAGAACCATTATCAACTAACATTGTTATTGACCTTGCAGGCTGATCAACAATGACCCCTCTTCATTGTAGTCTAAACATGTTGCTGCAACTAAGCTTTACTTTTTACCGCATCTCATTTTTCAGAACCTAAAATGGACACAGAACATTAGTCCAAATGTATGGAAGCGGGTAATAACGAAAGTGCCTTTCTGCTCCCGAGCTCATTTGAGCTCGGTGAACAGTAAAATCAAAAAAAATCAAAAAAAATTCAAAAAATTCTAATTTTTTTTAGAGAAACATTGACAAAAGTTCTAAGTGCCTGCAAAAATTCATCATGAAATCACATTCCTGTAAGGCGTGGCAAAAAAAAAACAAATTCAGTGCTTCAAAATGCTTTTGAAAGTAGCTTTTTCAGAGTACTGTTTTTGTTTTTTTTGCCATGCCTTCTAGGAATGTGATTTCATGACGAATTTTTGCAAGCACTTAGAACTTTTGCAAGCACTTAGAGCTCATTTGAGCTCGGGTGCAGAAACTCCGCGTCCGGGTAATAGTGCCAATTTAGTTTTACACCATTGTCCCTATTTTTAACAGTCTCATCCCCTGCTACTACAACATTTATAAATTGATTCTTGAAATACTAAAAGGTAAGAGATTGACCAAGCGAAAACCTTTCAACACAAGAGCCTATAACAAATATTAAAAACTAATTTAGATGGTTACCTCACAGAATTCACCTTCGATATAACTTCAGGAGATAACTTTGTACAATTTTGGCCTACACAGAAGAGAAAAAGCTCATGTAACCAAGTATCGTGAACAAAATGATTCCTATTTATCTCAGTTCCGAATGTAAACAGATATCATTTTCGTCGAGATTTAAGTGAATGATAACCCTTAAATCTATGTCCATACCCGTTTTTGGCAAGTTTGAAGGCCGACTCACACTTATCTATACATCTGAAATAAGAATGTGAGTTTCATTTCTGTTTATATGACAACACTTGTAGAAAAGGAACAACCAGAAGAGAAAACACACAAACAAACTTGAAAAAGCACATGCAGGCAATAAGCCCATCGAAGGTAACCATATTAGTGCTAGTGCATAATAATTTGCGCCAGATTCCTGAATGAAGAAATCACAATAATTTTTTTCTCCTGAAGTTAGCCATAGTAATTTGATCACTGAGTTAATGATCAAGGACCACATGGCATGTGCAGTCACATGCACGAGGCCGATGGACATGCTAATTGCACTTGCAGTCAAGATGACATGCATGTGTGCGTGCACCGCGCTCGCTGTATGCATGAACCCTTCTCATCTGATGATCTCTGCCTATCTAACAGCCATGCACGAAAATCTAATTTCGCCATGCGGAGGGCGGGAGCAACCAAATTGAGTGTAGTACCTGCGTAGAGAAGTTGGTGGTAGTACGAGCCGACAATTGAAGAGTATCATCAATGAGGGAAGTTGGAGTAGCGACGCCGTCATGCAAAGGGAGGAGCGTTGGTCAGGGAGTACACCTTGGTCCAACCCCGTCCATCTCGAGCGGCCGGATCCGGTGTTGCTGCTGGTCCGATGGCATAAGAGGGTGGAGAACTCGGACGTCCGCGCCGCCGTCGCCGAGGGCAGCTGCTTCCACCGCGGCACGCGCTTTGCCCAGATCCCTTCGAGCCTGCCGTCGGGGAGCGCCATGGCCGACGCCTTGGCGAAAGTGTGAGCGGCCGCCGCCGCTCTGGGGGCATGGAAACCCTTACGGGAATGCTAATGGGGCAGTAGACGATGGCATGAGGAGCGGGCCGGGTTACAGATTTCCTTTCTTGACGCACCAAAATCGGTTTGAGAAAAAAACCGAGGAAAAGAAAACCAGGTGGAACGACGACCTGGGGTGGGAGGAGCGATGCGGGGACGGGGAGTCGGACGAAAGGGGTCAACGTAAGAGGGGAGAGGGAACCTTACGTTTCTTTTAGGTAGTAGAGATATGTTCATGTATTATATCTAAGATATTTCAAAGCAAGTTACATGAGAAAATTGCATATGAGCCCATAGTTTTTGTTATATTTGTGAAATATGTATATATTTGTACGTAAAAAAGAACATACTCAAAACATGGTATATACTACCTAAAAATTAGTATATATATACTACCTAATCATTGTTATATATATATAAAGTTGAAGAAAATGAACAACTGAGGAATTTTAAAAATGAGGAAAAACTCAAATTGAAGACTTTCAATTTTTGTTGGTGGCGTGACCCACCGTATAAGAATGATGATTTCAGACACCGCGTACAATTGTCGTAGGGCTCTGAGAATCAAATTCTTCGTTAATTTCTTCACACTTAGAGTGTTAGTCTTCATTGATTGAAGAAAAACGTTTCTTCGTGTGTTGCACATCTAAGTCATCAATTTTGCATAAGTGTTAGGATGTGTGTCCTTTTCAAAGGACATTCGAAGATTCTAGGATATTTAGCTCACACCTCGACTTGCTAAATCTCTTCTCATCCAAGGGCTTTCTGAAGATATCGACTAGCTGTTCTTCAGTCTTCACATGCTCAATAGAGATGTCGCCCTTCAACACATGATCACGAAGAAAATGATGACGAATCTGAATGTGCTTTGTCTTCGAGTGCTGAACTGGGTTATGAGCAATCTTGATGGCACTCTCATTGTCACAGTAGAGAGGCACATTCTTCATATTGACGCCGTAGTCCTTGAGGGTTTGCTTCATCCACATCAATTGAGCACAGCAAGAACCAGCAGCAATGTACTCAGCTTCAGCAGTAGACAGTGATACGCAGTTCTGTTTCTTCGAGGACCAACAGACCAAGGATCGTCCGAGGAAATGGCATGTGCCTGATGTTGACTTGTGGTCCACACGATCACCAGCGTAGTCAGAGTCTGAATATCCAATGAGATCAAAAGCCAAGTCCTTGGGATACCATAATCCAAGTGTTGGCGTGTGAGCTAGATATCGAAGAATATGCTTCATATCCTTATGGTGTGATTCCTTCGGTTTAGCTTGAAATCGGGCACACATGCAAACACTAAGCATAATGTCTGGCCTAGATGCACATAAATACAATAAAATCATGGAGCGGTATACCTTTTGATCGAAGTCAATACCATTTTCATCAGTGCATAGATCGCCATTTGTGGGCATAGCGATTTTGACGCCTTTGCAATCTTGCATGCCGAATTTCCTCAATACATCCTTGAGGTATTTCTCCTGAGATATGAACATGCCATTGCGCTGTTGACGAATTTGAAGACCTAAGAAGAATTTCAATTCTCCCATCATAGACATTTCATATTCCTCCCTCATCATATAACCAAATCCGTCAGTGTAACGTTGGTCAGTACAGCCAAAAATGATATCATCAACATATATTTGGCATACAAATAACTCACCATCATAAGATTTAGTGAAAAGAGTTGGGTCTAGTGAACCGGGTTTGAAGCCTTTCTTCATGAGGAATTCCTTCAAAGTATCATACCACGCCCGAGGGGCCTGCTTGAGGCCATAGAGGGTCTTATTGAGTCTGAAGATTTTGTCGGGATGCTTTGGATCTTCAAAACCTGGGGGTTGAGCAACATATACTTCTTCCTCAAGCTTACCATTGAGGAATGCACTTTTCGCATCCATTTGATATAAGATGATATCATGATGGTTAGCATAAGCAAGTAATATGTGAATAGCCTCAAGTCTAGAAACAGGTGCAAAAGTTTCATCGAAATCAATTCCTTCTACTTGTGTGTAGCCTTGAGCTACAAGTCGTGCCTTATTCCTCACCACAAGGCCATTTTCATCTTGCTTGTTGCGATAGATCCACTTTGTGCCAATGATATTATGCTTGCGAGGATCTGGACGTTTGACCAGTTCCCAGATGTTGTTGAGCTCGAATTGATGTAATTCCTCTTGCATAGCTTGAATCCACTCAGGCTCCAGAAATGCTTCATTTACCTTAGTGGGCTCTGTGATAGAGACGAAAGCAAAATGCCCATAAAAGTTAGACAAATGTGAATCTCTTGAGCGTGTCAGAGGACCTGGAATGTTGATGTCGCTAATGATTTTCAATCTGCACTTCATTTGCGATGCGAGGATGAGCGGGTTGTCGTCGAGGAATTGGATCAACATTTTCTTCAGCACCATTTTCCTCATGTGCATCAGCATGACGTTCTTCACGTTCTGGAATGACTTCTTTAGCAGATTCTTCGGTAGGAATGACATCCTCAGTAGCCTTGAACTTGATGGATTCCTCAGGTGATTTTTCATCTAGCACAGGAGGTAGGTGCTCTCTTTGCGAGCCATTAGTTTCATCGAACCGCACATCTACAGTTTCAACAACCTTGTGATGAACGTTGTTGAAGACTCTGTAGGCGTGCGAGTCCTTTCCATAACCAAGCATAAAATCTTCATGTGCTTTCGGTGCAAATTTAGAATTGTGATGAGGATCTCTAATCCAACATTTATCACCGAAGACTTTGAAATAACTCACAATTGGTTTCTTGTTAGTGAGGAGTTCGTATGCAGTCTTCTTGAAGAATTTGTGAAGATATACCCTGTTGATGATGTGGCACACAGTATCAATTGCCTCAATCCGGAAATGACGAGGCGTCTTGTATTCATCAAGCATAGTGCGAGCCATCTCAACAAGAGTTCTATTTTTGCGCTCCACGACGCCATTCTGCTGAGGAGTATAAGGAGCAGATAACTCATGTGTAATACCAAGTTCATCAAGATAGTCATGAAGACCAGTATTCTTGAACTTAGTTCCATTGTCACTTCTGATGTGCTTGATCTTCACACCAAAGTTGGTTGAAGCCCTCGAGGAAAATTGTTTGAAGACTACCTGCACTTCACTTTTGTAACTGACAATATGCACCCATGTGTAACGAGAGTAATCATCAACAATAACAAAGCCATATAGAGATGCTTCATTAGTGAATGCAGAGTAATGGTTAGGACCAAAGAGATCCATGTGAAGCAATTCAAATGGTCGAGTGGTAGTCATGATAGTCTTCGCTGGATGTTTGGCCTTGCTCATCTTTCCAGCTTCACAGGCTCCGCACAAGTGATCCTTGAGGAATTTGACATTCTCAATGCCAATGACATGCTTCTTCTTCGCGAGCGTGTGCAAGTTCCTCATGCCAGCATGACCTAGTCGTCGATGCCATAGCCAGCCTTCTGAAGCTTTGCAAGTAGACATATAGCTGGTTGTGATCTTGTAGAGAAATCAACAATATAATGATCTCCTCTCCTAAAGCCTTCGAAGACTTTGGAATTGTCAGCTTCCATGATCACAACGCAACGATACTTGACAAAGATAACAACCATATCAAGATCACAGAGCATTGAGACTGACATGAGGTTGTATCCTAAGGACTCGACAAGCATGACTTTGTCCATGTGTCGATCCTTTGAGATCGCAACCTTACCTAGACCCAATACCTGACTTTTGCCTTTGTCAGCGAAGATGATATGCTTCAGATGCGATGGAGATAAAGGAACGTCCATCAATAGATTCTTGTCACCAGTCATGTGATTAGTACATCCACTATCAAGGACCCACTCAGTGGCTTTGGGTAGATCATCCTGTAGATGAATTAGTGCAACTTACGAACTCATATACTTCATCAGTGAAGAATATGATATCAATTCATCAGATCAATTTCATCAAGCAATAAAACAGATAAAGCAGTATGAGGACGTGAGAAATGAGGATTCTGTAAGTGCATCTAGTGCCCCTTAGTGATTTTGGTGTATTGAAGACTTATAGGTTAAGGGACTAATGTGTTTATGAGTGTACACAGGTCTATAAGTATATGAGGAGTTTGATATTTACAGAGAAAGTCGACCCCTAAAAATGAAGTTCTTCGACTGAAGACTTTGAAAGTGAAGAAATTGGTGTGACCTTGAAGACTTGGTATTCATTCGAGGAACATGAAGCGTGAAGACTTTTGTTTTCGTAGTTTCATTTCCTCTTTCTTGAGTCATAGGAAACACCGTACTGTTAAAGGGGGTCGAGGAAATACTAAGGAAAAATTTCCATGTGCTGCTCAACTCAAAATCCTACACCTACAAATCCCTTCGAGTTAAGCCATTGGAAATCTCATACAGTTCAGTCATATTCTTCAGTGACAGAGACGAAGTGCTTCTGGTCTCTGAGGAATTTGTTCTGACTAAGGAGTTAGGAATTCGCCAGTGCGGATTGCCTACACAGTGAGGAACATGATAGCCCTGAGGTATTTGATACTCAAAATTCCGACCGTTGCTGTGCTACGCGCCAGCTGTCCCAAAATATCTACCCACCTAACAGTCATATCATTGAAGGGCATTTATGTCTTATCATGTCGGGCTGCTCTCTAGGCTATAAATAGCCGCCCCCTACAACCACTAGCTGGTTGGCTGCTCTGAGAGAAACTGACCCTTGTCATTTGAGAGTATCCCATCCTTCGAGGACTTTGAGTGAAAATCATCAAGTGAGGAAACCCAAACCCAAACACCTACAAACCCAAAGTGATTGAGCATCACTGAAGAGATTGATCCTGCGTGGATCCGACGCTTGTTACCTTTGAAGACTGTGCATCTTCCAGACGGTTAGGCGTCATGGTCTAGAGCATCCAAGAGGAAATTGTGGATCGCCGAGTGACCGAGTTTGTGAAGGTTTGGAAGTCACCTGAAGACTTACCACGAGTGATTGGGCGAGGTCTATGTGACCTTAGCTCAAGGGGAATACGGTGAGGACTAAGTGTCCTGGACTGCGTGTTCAGGACTGGGTGTCCGGGACTGTGTGTCCTCAGGTTTGAATACCTAGCCGCCCTAACCAGACATACAACTGTCACATCAGTTGGAACTGGTCTACCAAATCATTATCTTCACCAAGCCTACTGGTTCTATTTCCTCAACTCTTTCATTTCCTCATTACTGTGTTGTGTGCTTGTTCATATCCATTTGAAGACTTTGACTGAAGACTTTCTCAGTTTCCTCAGTTCAATTTCTTCAGTCTGTTTGTCTTCATCCTGTGTTATCCTGTGTTCATGCTTTCTGTACTCTGTGCTTGTCTTCATTTCATCATGATGACCATGCTTGTGTTCTGTTATGTTTACATCTGAGTACTTATTCCGCTGCAAGTAGTTCTTCGCTTAGGAATTTCCTCACCCGCAAATTCCTCAGTGAAGAATTCATAAAAATCGCTTATTCACCCCCCTCTAGTCGATATAACGCACTTTTGGTATCAGAGCAAGGTACTCCCTTGTTCTGTGTGATTTTGGTTGAACCGCCTGGAGTTTTAGTTATATCGACTGCAGGTATGATCAAGGTCTCTGTTGGGTGTCCTACCTTCGATGGGACGGATTACCCCTACTGGAAGAATAAGATGCGAATGCATCTTGAGGCAATTGATAACGATCTCTGGTATGTTGTGGAAAATGGTGTTCCCTCAGTCACACCTTCTGTGAACGCTGCTGATGTGAAGAGATTCAAGCAACTCGATTCCCAAGTGAAGAACATCATATGTGGCCATCTGAGCAAAGGGCAGTATGGAAGAGTGAGTGCTTTGGAAACTGCTAAGCTTATCTGGGATAGGCTGTCCAAGGTCAACGAAGGAGTCTCAACACAACATGACTCTCGAGTTGACGTTCTTCGTAATCTCTTCAACCGCTTCAAAAGACTTGACAATGAAAATGGTCAGCAAACCTTCGATCGCCTCACTGACATCTCAAATGAGCTTCAAGCACTTGGTGCCACTGACATCACCGACCATGAGGTGGTGAAGAAATTGCTGAGATCGCTTGATTCTTCATTTGATACTCTAGCACTGATGATACAAGAACGTGGAGATTACAAGTCACTTGATCCCGCCGATATCCTCGAGAGGCTAAACACTCATGAGTTCCAGCTTGCTGAGAAGAGAGATCTATATGGTTCGAGCTATGGTAGATCACGTGCCCTGAAGGCCAAGGTCTCTGAATCTGAAGATGAAGATTCTGGTAGTAGCCTTGGTGATCCTGAAGAACTGAGCTAGGAGCTAGCACTGCTCATGAAGAAATTCCAGAAGTTCTCAAGACGTGGTCGTTTTGGAAAATCCTCAAGGAGCAATGATTCCTCATCCAGTGACTACAAGAAGAGGCTATGCCACAAATGCAAGAAACCTGGTCACTACATTCAAGATTGTCCTCAGTGGGAAAAGGAATCAAAGAAGAAGAAATACAAGGATTACAGTTCTGATGACTCAAAGAAGAAATCTTCAAAGTCTTCATCATCAAAATCCTCGAAGTCTTCATCTCACAAGAAGAGCAGCTCTAAGAAGGCTCGGGCATTCATTGGCAAGGAAATGGACTCTGAGGCTGAATCTGAGGAACATGAGGAAGAGGAGGCATCTGAGGAGTCCGAGTCTGGTGTGGCGAGCCTAGCTCTCGCTACTGCATTCGTCAGCAAGTCCATCTTCAACTCCGAAGAAAATGGCTTCACCAACAAGGCTGATGAAGGCAATGATGACTACGCTCCCACCTATTGCTTCATGGCAAAGGGTGCCAAGGTACTCAAATACCCCTCCTCTGAATCAAGTGAGGATGAATCTAATGAAAACCTTAAGCCTAGCTACTCTAAACTTGCTAAAATTGTTGTGAAACAACAAAAGGCTTTTGAAAAGGTTCAAAACATGCTAGGCAAATGTGATGATATGTTGGGTGAAGAAATGGATCGCACTAAAACCTTGACTGAAAATCTCCAGAGACTTCAGTCTAAGTTTGACAACCTTCAAAGTCATCATAACACTCTCTTATCTGATCATGAGAAGCTTTCATATGAATTTCTTCAAAGAAAGCAAGATCTTGAAAAACTAAGGGTGAGTTATGAAGATCTTCAGAAGGAGCGCGATTCGTTACTTGCTCAACAAATCAGCGTTGCTCAGGAAGAATTTGTTCCTCCATGTTTGAAGTGCATTGAACGTGAATCTGCTAATTCTTCACCTGAATGTTCAAATGCATCTAATGTTACAAATCCTTCACCTGTCTCTGCTATCACTAATTCCTCATCTGAGGACATTGCTAGTATCACTGATGATGCAGGGTTGAAGGAATTGTACATGACAGGCATGTACAAAAGCCTCAAAGGGCATCGATTCTTTGTGATGTGCTTAAAAAGCAGATCCTCAACAGGAACCCTAGGAAAGAGGGTATTGCCTTTGAGAGGAAACTCAATGCTGATGGGACATACTGGAAGCCTGAGCAGTATCCCAAATCCTCATGGGTTGCTGTAAAGGGACCTCCAGTAGATCCATCCACTTTATCTGGCTTTACATGTGAATCTCCTCATTCTGCTGACGAGTCATTTGACTCCAACTATAAATTGTTCAAAAATCAGAATGGTGAAGTATTTGCTAGATATGTTGGCACTAACTGCAGGAACGGTTCCCCTATGAAGAAAATCTGGGTTCCCAAAAGGTTCCTTGAAAGTCTTCAGGTGAATGTCCTCATGACACCACCTGTGAAGAATAGGAACCCCAGATCAAATTCTTCATATAGACCAAATTCTTCATATGGATCCAAGTCCTCATACGGACCAAATTCCTCACTTGGATCAAAGTCCTCATATGAACATCATCGTCCTAATACTTCTGTTTCGCAGGGAAGATTTAAGGGCTATGAATATGAGCATTATTCTTCTAACCATTATGTTCATAAGTCCTCGAAGAATTTCTCTGCCTATTCATATGCTTACCCTAACTCCTCTTATGTGAAACGAAGTGGACTGGCTTCTATGCCACCTTTCTCATATGGAGCTCGCAGAGTGATGAACTCTTTGCCACCCCTTCAGATGTGGGTGGTGAAGAAAAAGAACTAATCTCTTATGCAGGGTCGGGTCTCCAGACGAACTTAAATGTGTGAAGAATTTGCTGGAGACCTGAATTTGCCTGAAAGGACGCAGGCTAATCATGAAGAAATGAATCTTCATTTCTCACGTCCTAATACTGCTTTATCTGTTCTATTGCTTGATGAAATTGATCTGATGAATTTGATATCATATTCTTCACTGATGAAGTATATGAGTTCGTAAGCTGCACTAATTCATCTGCAGGATGATCAACCCAAAGCCAATGAGTGGGTCCTCGATAGTGGATGTACAAATCACATGACTGGTGACAAGAATCTATTGATGGATGTTCCCTTATCTCCATCGCATCTGAAGCATATCATCTTCGCTGACAAAGGCAAAAGTCAGGTATTGGGTCTAGGTAAGGTTGCGATCTCAAAGGATCGACACATGGACAAATTCGTGCTTGTCGGGTCCTTAGGATACAACCTCATGTCTGTGTCAATGCTTTGTGATCTTGATATGGTTGTTATCTTTGGCAAGTATCGTTGTGTTGTGATCATGGAAGCTAACAATTCCAAAGTCTTCGAAGGCTTTAGGAGAGGAGATTTGTATATTGTTGATTTCTCTACAGGACCTCAACCAGCTGTATGTCTACTTGCAAAAGCTTCAGAAGGTTGGCTATGGCATCGACGACTTGGTCATGCTGGCATGAGGAATTTGCACACGCTCGTGAAGAAGAAGCATGTCATTGGCATTGAGAATGTTAAATTCCTCAAGGATCACTTGTGCGGAGCCTGTGAAGCTGGAAAGATGACCAAGGCCAAGCATCCAGCGAAGACAATCATGACTACCACTCGACCATTTGAATTGCTTCACATTGATCTTTTTTGTCCTAATCATTATTCTGCAGTTACAAATGATGCTTCTCTATATGGCTTTGTTATTATTGATGATTACTCTCGTTACACATGGGTGCATATTGTCACTTACAAACATGAGGTGCAGGAAGTCTGATATGTCTCCAACGTATCTATAATTTTTGATTGCTCCATGCTATATTATCTTCTGTTTCGGACATTATTGGGCTTTATTATTCACTTTTATATTCTTTTTGGGACTAACCTATTAACCGGAGGCCCAGCCTAGAATTGCTGTTTTTTTGCCTATTTCAGAGTTTCGCAGAAAAAGAATATCAAACGGAGTCCAAACGGAATGATACCTTCGGGAACGTGATTTTCGGAACGAACATGATCCAGGAGACTTGGACCCAACGTAAGAGAAGCTTCTAGGAAGCCATGAGGTAGGGGGCACGCCTACCCCCCTGGGCGCGCACTCCACCCTCGTGGGCCCCATGTTGCTCCACCGACGTACTCCTTCCTCCTATATATACCTACGTACCCCCAAACCAACAGAAGCATCCACGAAAACCTAATACCACCGCCGCAACCTTCTGTACCCACGAGATCCCATCTTGGGGCCTGTTCCGGAGGTCCGCCGGAGGGGGCATCCATCACAGAGGGTTTCTACATCAACACCATAGCCTCTCCGATGAAGTGTGAGTAGTTTACCTCAGACCTTCGGGTCCATAGTTATTAGCTAGATGGCTTCTTCTCTCTTTTTGGATCTCCATACAATGTTCTCCCCCTCTCTCGTGGAGATCTATTTGATGTAATCTTCTTTTGCGGTGTGTTTGTTGAGACCGATGAATTATGGGTTTATGATCAAGTTTATCTATGAACAATATTTGAATCTTCTCTGAATTCTTTTATGTATGATTGGTTATCTTTGCAAGTCTCTTCGAATTATCAGTTTGGTTTGGCCTACTATATTGATCTTTCTTGCAATGGGAGAAGTGCTTAGCTTTGGGTTCAATCTTGCGCTATCCTTTCCCAATGACAGTAGGGGCAGCAAGGCACGTATAGTATTGTTGCCATCGAGGATAACAAGATGGTTTTTTTTATCATATTGCATGAATTTATCCCTCTACATCATGTCATCTTGCTTAAGGCGTTACTCTGTTCTTATGAACTTAATACTCTAGATGCATGTTGGATAGCGGTCGATGTGTGGAGTAATAGTAGTAGATGCAGGCAGGAGTCGGTCTACTTGTCTCGGACGTGATGCCTATATACAGGATCATACCTAGATATTCTCATAACTATGCTCAATTCTGTCAATTGCTCAACAGTAATTTGTTCACCCACCGTAAAATACTTATGCTCATGAGAGAAGCCACTAGTGAAACCTATGGCCCCCGGGTCTATCTTCATCATATTAATCTTCCAACACTTAGTTATTTCCGTTGCCTTTTACTTTGCTTTTATTTTACTTTGCATCTTTATCACAAAAATACCAAAAATATTATCTTATCATATCTATCAGATCTCACTCTCGTAAGTGATCGTGTAGGGATTGACAACCCCTTATCGCGTTGGTTGCGAGGATTTATTTGTTTTGTGTAGGTGCGAGGGACTCGCGCATAGCCTCCTACTGGATTGATACCTTGGTTCTCAAAAACTGAGGGAAATACTTACGCTACTTTGCTGCATCACCCTTTCCTCTTCAAGGGAAAACCAGCGCAGTGCTTAAGAGGTAGCAAGAAGGATTTCTGGCGCCGTTGCCGGGGAGGTCTACGCAAAAGTCAACATACCAAGTACCCATCACAAACCCTTATCTCCCGCATTACATTATTTGCCATTTGCCTCTCGTTTTCCTCTCCCCCATTTCACCCTTGCCGTTTTATTCGCCCTTTTTCCATTCATCTTTTCATTTGCTTGATGTCTTACTTTGCTCGTTTGCTCGTTTGGTTGAAATAGTTGAGTATTTATTCCTAAACAGAGAAGATAATATCTATGGATCCTCATCTGTTTGCCAATCTTTTTAAGAGATCCAATTATGATGAACCAATTCCTAGTGATTTGGATGCACTAGATTATCTTTATAAGGTTTTGCTTGAAATCCGTGAATCTGAAAATTGTGATGAAGTGCTTTATGAAGTGATTCACGATAGATCTTTGAATAAAAAGCATGATTGCAATGATTTTATTATAAATTCTATTAATGTCAATTGTGCTAATAATATGCAAAACCCTAAGCTTGGGGATGCTAGTTTTGCTACGTCTACTACTTGTTGCAATGATCATGATTGCGGTGATTCTTCTTATGATCTTGAAAATTTATTCAATCCCCATGATGAATATGAGATTGATAATATTGTTTGAAATAATATTGAAAGTGGGTTTGGAAGAGTGTCAACTTTATATCCCACATATTTGGAGAATATTCAATCTTATGAAATTTTTGATTAAAGTGGGTTTGGAGAGGTCATGACTTTAGTTCATGTTAATCCCACTCTTTCGGAAGAGTGTCAACTTTGCATGCATGTGGATCGTGTTGAAAATATTTTATGTGAAAGCTATTTTGTTGAACTTGCTTATGATCCCACATGTAATTATTATGAGAGAGGAAAATATGGTTGTAGAAATTTTCATGTTACTATATTACCTCTCGTTATGTTGAGATTGCTATTGTTTCTAGTTTTTGCTTGCCTTGATAATTTGTTTGCCTATAAGATGCCTATGCATAGGAAGTATGTTAGACTTAGATGTGTTTGTCACATGCTATATGATGCTCTCTTTGTTCTTCAATTCTTGTCTTTCATGTGAGCATCATTGAAATCTCAATGCCTAGCTAATAAGGCTTTAAAGAAAAGCGCTTGTTGGGAGACAACCCAATATTTTTCCTTGCTGTTATTCAATAAATATTTGATCTAGCCTCTGGTTAGATGTGTTCTTATGTTTTAATTAGTGTTTGTGCCAAGTTAAACCTATAGGATCTTCTTGGATGATAGTTATTTGATCTTGCAGAAAATTCCAGAAACTTTCTGTTCACGAAAATAATTGTTAAAAATCACCAGAACGTGATAAAATACTGATTACAATTGCTGCTGATCAATAAACAAATTGCCTAGGTCGTCCTATTTTGGCTGATATTTTGGAGTTCCAGAAGTTTGCGTTAGTTACAGATTACTACTGACTGTTCTGTTTTTGACAGATTCTGATTTTCGTGTGTTGTTTGCTTATTTTGATGAATCTATGGCTGGTAAAATAGTTTATAAACCATAGAGAAGTTGGAATACAGTAGGTTAACACCAATATAAATAAAGAATGAGTTCATTACAGTACCTTGAAGTGGTCTTGTGTTTTCTTTCGCTAACGGAGCTCACGAGATTTTCTGCTGAGTTTTGTGTTGTGAAGTTTTCAAGTTTTGGGTGAAAGATTTGATGGATTATGGAACAAGGAGTGGAAAGAGCCTAAGCTTGGGGATGCCCATGGCACCCCCAAGATAATTTAAGGACACCAAAAAGCCAAAGCTTGGGGATGCCCCGGAAGGCATCCCCTCTTTCGTCTACTTCCATCGGTAACTTTACTTGGAGCTATATTTTTATTCACCACATGATATGTGTTTTGCTTGGAGCGTATTGTATGATTTGAGTCTTTGCTTTTTAGTTTGCCACAATCATCTTTGCTGTACACATCTTTTTGAGAGATACACACATGATTCGGAAATTATTAGAATACTCTATGGGCTTCACTTATATCTTTTGAGTTATATAGTTTTTGCTCTAGTACTTCACTTATATCTTTTAGAACACGGTGGTGGATTTGTTTTATAGAAACTATTGATCTCTCATGCTTCACTTAGATTATTTTGAGAGTCTTAAATAGCATGGTAATTTTCTTAAAAAATCCTAATATGCTAGGTATTCAAGATAATAAAAACTTTCTTATGAGTGTGTTGAATACTAAGAGAAGTTTGATGCTTGACGATTGTTTTGAGATATGGAGGTAGTGATATTAAAGTTGTGCTAGCTGAGTAGTTGTGAATTTGAGAAATACTTGTGTTGAAGTTTGCAAGTCCCGTAGCATGCACGTATGGTAAACGTTATGTAACAAATTTGAAACATGAGGTATTCTTTGATTGTCCTCCTTATGAGTGGCGGTCGGGGACGAGCGATGGTCTTTTCCTACCAATCTATCCCCCTAGGAGCATGCGCGTAGTGCTTGGTTTTTGATGACTTGTAGATTTTTGCAATAAGTATGTGAGTTCTTTATGACCAATGTTGAGTCCATGGATTATACGCACTCTCACCCTTCCATCATTGCTAGCCTCTTCGGTACCGTGCATTGCCCTTTATCACATTGAGAGTTGGTGCAAACTTCGCCGGTGCATCCAAACCCCGTGATATGATACGCTCTTTCACACATAAACCTCCTTATATCTTCCTCAAAACAGCAACCATACCTACCTATTATGGCATTTCCATAGCCATTCCGACATATATTGCCATGCAACTTTCCACCATTCCGTTTATCATGACACATTCATCATTGTCATATTGCTTTGCATGATCATGTAGTTGACATAGTATTTGTGGCAAAGCCACCGTTCATAATTCTTTCATACATGTCACTCTTGGTTCATTGCATATCCCGGTACACCGCCGGAGGCATTCATATAGAGTCATACTTTGTTCTAGTATCGAGTTGTAATCATTGAGTTGTAAATAAATAGAAGTGTGATGATCATCATTTTTTAGAGCATTGTCCCAATGAGGAATAAAAAAGAGAGAGAGAAATGCCATAAAAAAAGAGAAGGCCCAAAAAAAATGAGAGAAAAAGAGAGAAGGGACAATGTTACTATCCTTTTACCACACTAGTGCTTCAAAGTAGCACCAAAATCTTCATGATAGGGAGTCTCTTGTTTTGTCACTTGCATATACTAGTGGGAATTTTTCATTATAGAACTTGGCTTGTATATTCCAACAATGGGCCTCCTCAAGTGCCCTAGGTCTTCGTGAGCAAGCAAGTTGGATGCACACCCACTTAGTTTCTTTTGTTGAGCTTTCATATATTTATAGCTCTAGTGCATCCGTTGCATGGCAATCCCTACTCCTTGCATTAACATCAATCGATGGGCATCTCCATAGCTCATTGATTAGCCTCGTTGATGTGAGACTTTCTCCTTTTTTGTCTTCTCCACATGACCCCCATCATCATATTCTATTCCACCCATAGTGCTATGTCCATGGCTCGCGCTCATGTATTGCGTGAAGATTGAAAAAGTTTGAGATTACTAAAGTATGAAACAATTGCTTGGCTTGTCATCGGGGTTGTGCATGATGAGAGCATTCTTGTGTGACGAAAATGGAGCATGACTAAACTATATGATTTTGTAGAGATGAACTTTCTTTTGCCATGTTATTTTGCGAGGACATAATTACTTAGTTAGTATGCTTGAAGTATTATTATTTTTATGTCAATATGAACTTTTATCTTGAATCTTTCGGATCTGAATATTCATACCACAATTAAGAAGAATTACATTGAAATAATGCCAAGTAGCACTCCGCATGAAAAATTCTGTTTTTATCATTTACCTACTCGAGGACGAGCAGGAATTAAGCTTGGGGATGCTGGATACGTCTCCAACGTATCTATAATTTTTGATTGCTCCATGCTATATTATCTTCTGTTTTGGACATTATTGGGCTTTATTATTCACTTTTATATTATTTTTGGGACTAACCTATTAACCGAAGGCCCAGCCCAGAATTGCTGTTTTTTTGCCTATTTCAGAGTTTCGTAGAAAAAGAATATCAAACGGAGTCCAAACGGAATGAAACCTTCGGGAACGTGATTTTCGGAACGAACATGATCCAGGACACTTGGACCCAACATAAGAGAAGCTTCTAGGAAGCCACGAGGTAGGGGGCACGCCTACCCCCCTGGGCGCGCCCTCCACCCTCTTGGGCCCCATGTTGCTCCACCGACGTACTCCTTCCTCCTATATATACCTACGTACCCCCAAACCAACAGAAGCATCCACGAAAACCTAATTCCACCGCCGCAACCTTCTGTACCCACGCGATCCCATCTTGGGGCCTGTTCCGGAGCTCCGCCGGAGGGGGCATCCATCACAGAGGGCTTCTACATCAACACCATAGCCTCTCCGATGAAGTGTGAGTAGTTTACCTCAGACCTTCGGGTCCATAGTTATTAGCTAGATGGCTTCTTCTCTCTTTTTGGATCTCAATACAATGTTCTCCCCCTCTCTCGTGGAGATCTATTCGATGTAATCTTCTTTTGCGGTGTGTTTGTTGAGACCGATGAATTGTGGGTTTATGATCAAGTTTATCTATGAAAAATATTTGAATCTTCTCTGAATTCTTTTATGTATGATTGGTTATCTTTGCAAGTCTCTTTGAATTATCAGTTTGGTTTGGCCTACTACATTGATCTTTCTTGCAATGGGAGAAGTGCTTAGCTTTGGGTTCAATCTTGCGCTATCCTTTCCCAGTGACAGTAGGGGCAGCAAGGCACGTATAGTATTGTTGCCATCGAGGATAACAAGATGAGTTTTTTATCATATTGCATGAATTTATCCCTCTACATCATGTCATCTTGCTTAAGGCGTTACTCTGTTCTTATGAACTTAATACTCTAGATGCATGCTGGATAGCGGTCGATGTGTGGAGTAATAGTAGTAGATGCAGGTAGGAGTCGGTCTACTTGTCTCGGACGTGATGCCTATATACATGATCATACCTAGATATTCTCATAACTATGCCCAATTCTGTCAATTGCTCAATAGTAATTTGTTCACCCACCGTAAAATACTTATGCTCATGAGAGAAGCCACTAGTGAAACCTATGCCCCCCCGGGTCTATCTTCATCATATTAATCTTCCAACACTTAGTTATTTCCGTTGCCTTTTACTTTGCTTTTATTTTACTTTGCATCTTTATCACAAAAATACCAAAAATATTATCTTATCATATCTATCAGATCTCACTCTCGTAAGTGACCGTGTAGGGATTGACAACCCCTTATCGCGTTGGCTGCGAGGATTTATTTGTTTTGTGTAGGTGCGAGGGACTCGCGCGTAGCCTCCTACTGGATTGATACCTTGGTTCTCAAAAACTGAGGGACATACTTACGCTACTTTGCTGCATCACCCTTTCCTCTTCAAGGGAAAACCAACGCAGTGCTCAAGAGGTAGCAAAGTCTTCAAACGATTTTCCTCGAGGGCTTCAACCAACTTTGGTGGGAAGATTAAGCAAATCAGAAGTGACAATGGAACTGAGTTCAAGAATTCTGGTCTTGATGACTATCTTGATGAACTTGGTATTACTCATGAGTTATCTGCCCCTTATACTCCTCAGCAGAATGGCATCGTGGAGCGCAAGAACAGGACTCTTGTTGAGATGGCTCGCACTATGCTTGATGAATACAAGACGCCTCGTCGTTTCTGGATTGAGGCAATTGATATTGCGTGCCACATCATCAACATGGTATATCTTCACAAATTCTTCAAGAAGACTGCTTATGAACTCCTCACTGACAAGAAACCCAATGTGAGTTATTTCAAAGTCTTCGGTGCTAAATGTTGGATTAGAGATCCTCATCATAGTTCTAAATTTGCACCGGAAGCACATGAGGGTTTTATGCTTGGTTACGGAAAGGACTCGCACACCTACAGAGTCTTCAACAACATTCTCCACAAAGTTGTTGAAACTGTAGATGTGCGGTTTGATGAAACTAATGGCTCGCAAAGAGAGCACCTACCTTCTGTGTTAGATGAACAGTCACCTGAGGAAACTATCAAGTTCAAGGCTACTGACGATGTCATTCCTACCGAAGACTCTGTTGAAGAAATCATTCCAGAACATGAAGAACATCATGCTGATGCACCTGAAGAAAATGGTGCTGAAGAAAATGCTGATCAAATTCCTCAACGACAACCCGCTCATCCTCGCGTTGCAAACGAAGTGCAAATTGAGAAAATCATCAGCGAGATCTACATTCCAGGTCCTCTCACACGCTCAAAAGCTTCACATTTGTCTAACTTTTGTGGGCACTTTGCTTTCGTCTCTATCACAGAGCCCACTAAGGTAGATGAAGCATTTCTGGAGCCTGAGTGGATTCAAGCTATGCAAGAAGAATTACATCAGTTCGAGCTCAACAACGTCTGGGAATTGGTCAAATGTCCAGATCCTCGCAAGCACAATATCATTGGCACAAAGTGGTTCTACCGCAACAAGCAAGGCGAAAATGGCCTTGTGGTGAGGAATAAGGCACGGCTTGTAGCTCAAGGCTACACACAGGTTGAAGGAATTGATTTCGATGAAACTTTTTCACCTGTTGCTAGACTTGAGGCTATTCGCATATTACTTGCTTATGCTAACCATCATGATATCACCTTATATTAAATGGATGTGAAAAGTGCATTCCTCAATGGTAAGCTTGAGGAAGAAGTATATGTTGATCAACCCCCAGGTTTTGAAGATCCAAAGCATCCCGACAAAGTCTTCAGACTCAATAAGGCCCTCTATGGCCTCAAGCAGGCCCCTCGGGCGTGGTATGATACTTTGAAGGAATTCCTCATGAAGAAAGGCTTCAAACCCGGTTCACTTGACCCAACTCTTTTCACTAAATCTTATGATGGTGAATTGTTTGTGTGCCAAATTTATGTTGATGATATCATATTTGGCTGTACTAACCAACGTTACACTGACGAATTTGGTTATATGACGAGGGAGGAATATGAAATGTATATGATGGGAGAATTGAAATTCTTCTTAGGCTTCAAATTCGTCAACAGCGCAATGGCATATTCATATCTCAGGAGAAATACCTCAAGGATGTACTGAGGAAATTCGGCATGCAAGATTGCAAAGGGGTCAAAATTCCTATGCCCACCAATGGCCATCTATGCACTGATGAAAATGGTATTGACTTCGATCAAAAGGTATACCGCTCCATGATTGGTTCATTATTGTACTTATGTGCATCTAGGCCGGATATTATGCTTAGTGTTTGCATGTGTGCCCAATTTCAAGCTACACCGAAGGAATCACACCATAAGGTTGTGAAGCATATTCTTCGATATCTAGCTCACACACCAACACTTGGATTATGGTACCCCAAGGGCTCGGCTTTTGATCTCATTGGATATTCAGACTCTGACTATGCTAGTGATCGCGTGGACCGCAAGTCAACATCAGGCACATGCCATTTCCTTGGACGATCTTTGGTCTGTTGGTCCTCGAAGAAACAGAACTGCGTATCACTGTCTACTGCTGAAGCTGAGTACATTGCTGCTGGTTCTTGCTGTGCTCAACTGCTATGGATGAAGCAAACTCTCAAGGACTACGGTGTCAATGTGAAGAATGTGCCTCTCTATTGTGACAATGAGAGTGCCATCAAGATTGCTCATAACCCAGTTCAGCACTCGAAGACAAAGCACATTCAGATTCGTCATCATTTTCTTCGTGATCATGTATTGAAGGGCGACATTTCTATTGAGCATGTGAAGACTGAAGAATAGCTAGCCGGTATCTTCACAAAGCCCTTGGATGAGAAGAGATTTAGCAAGTTGCGGTGTGAGCTAAATATCTTAGAATCTTCGAATGTTCTTTGAAAAGGACACACATCCTAACTCTTATGCAAAATTGATGACTTAGATGTGCAACACATGAAGAAACGTTTTTCTTCAATCAATGAAGACTAACACTCTAAGTGTGAAGAAATTAACGAAGAATTTGATTCTCAGAACCCTACGACAATTGTACGCGGTGTCTGAAATCATCATTCTTATACGGTGGGTCACGCCACCACCAAAAGTTGAAAATCTTCAATTTGAGTTTTTCCTCAGTTTTTGAAATTCCTCAGTTGTTCATTTTCTTCAACTTTGCATTGTCTTCACTGTTTCCGTCGTTTTTCTTCATTGGCTATATATATATATGAGTTTATGTCCTCTACAACATTCACTTATTGCTATTTCTTCAAGTTGCTTTTTTTGCTAAGTGAATGTGATCGGACCCTTCCCCCTCTATGCTAAACTCAACCGAGTCTATTCACAAATTCTTCATGTGCGTTCTATTTGAAACTCGTTCAAAATCTTCACTGTGTCCTTGTCAGCTGAAGAATTTGCGAACGGAACTTTAAAACTTATCTTATCTGAATTTTCGGTGTTTGCCGCTCAAACCGTTCCGCATCCCACGATAATACTTATCTATTCACCCACAATCTCACACGATCGCCACCTCTCAGTACGTGGGTGACACATGTCAAGCGAATGAGAAGGGTCAGGGGCACGTTCGTCCAATTTCTTCAGACGAGTGGGTTTTCACTTCGGCTATAAATACCCCTCCCCTTCCTCACTTTGTTTTTACTCTGCTCGATCTCTCTCCCGCTCGAGCTTCTCAAACCCTAGCGCCACCGCTACTTCCATTGTTGCCGGTGAGGAAGCGCTTCACTGCCTTGACCTCGTCGCCGTCGTACTCGCGCCGGCTGTGGATTTCTTCACTCTGCCGCCGTCGTAGCTGTCTTCCTCTGCCAAGTTAGGACGTGGAAGATCTGAACCGACGAGCTTCACATCTACACTTCCCAGTTCATCGTGTTCTTCGTCCAGGGTAATTAAAAGTTACTTTTACCGCCCTCTTTGATTCAAATGTTTTTTTACAAAATCTTCAAAAGGTGTTTACACTTCAAATCTTCACACACTAAACACCTCACAAGTCATCTGTGCTTGATCTTTTTCTCTAAGCAACATTTTTCTTCAAGATTCCTCAATTGTGTGGATTTTCGATCTGTACAACTCTGGAACCTAAGACAAAGAACGGTTAGTGAAATTCTTCAAGACTCATCTGGTCAAATTTCTCAACTTGTTCTTATTGCAAAACCTTCTGAGAACGCATATGACCTCTCCAAATTCCTCGCAACTATACTCTGTTCACAGGTACTCATGTCCGCTGCTGAATCACTAGGTTTTCATCAACTTAACTCATTTGCAGCGTTCCTCGAAGAAAAGTTGCACACCTCTTCAGAAAATTATGTTGTTCATATTCCTCAGCTGAAGAAAATGGCTGACGGTAAGAAGCCACAGAAGAGAGGAAAGAGGCATGAGGTCAATACTGCTTTTGAGATCCCTGATGACATATACAAGGATTACTGCACTCCTGATGAGGCCAAGTTTGGCAAGGAGGACAAAAATCAGCGCAAAGTGCGCATACAAAGGATAGAGAGGAGATGGGCACGGGAATGGAGGGAGTACAGATATGTTACTCCCAAGTATATGAAGAAATTCGCTCTAAATCCTCCATGCCCAAGACCTCCATTGGCACCTGGCCAAGAAGCTGATCCCACCAGCCTCAAGCATGGTGAGGACTATCCTGATGAATGGGCCAAGTGCCAGGCCAAGCTAGCCAAAATAGCTAAGGAAGCAGTGAGGAAATATAATGAAGATTCTGCTACTGCTGCTACCACTACTGAGGCCTCTGCAAGCAAGCCAAAGAAGGCCATGGCAAAGAAGCCTGCTCATAAGCCAAGTGCTTCACCCCAAATGCCCTCACGACCAAGTTCCTCAGCAATGCCCTCACGGCCAGATTCTTCAAAGTCCTCACGGCCAACTCCTCAAGCTGCTCCAGCTCCTCCAAAGTCCTCAGCTCCTCCGCCAAAGTACTCAGCTCCTCCGACAAAATCCTCAGCACCTGTGCATCTCGCCACGTGTCAAAGGACAACAGGCATATCTATTGCCTTAGGAGCTTCTGCTAGTTCTTCAGCTCCACCAAATTCATCAACTGGCCCCTCTCTGCTGAAGAAAAAGGCCACTGCTGGACGAGGCTCTCGACCAAGTCCTCACAAGAAGCAGGTCGCCTTTCAAGTGCCGTCTGATGAAGACGAAGCTGATGATGAAGAACTTGCTGAAATCATCAGAGACAGGCAGCTCAAGGCCGCTAGAGCCAAAGGCACAAATGTGCCTCTACTTTTGGATCCAAAGTTGATCCTTGATTACATTGATCTCTAGCACAAGGACCCCAACACTCCTATGCCTAATTTCAAGTTGACTCCTGGCCAAAGTCACATGCTGACTGCCTTTATTCAGGAAGAAAAATGGAAATTTGAAAAGGCCAGGCAGTTGAAGAAAGCGCAGTACAAGAAGGAGCGCTTCCTGAAGAAAAACGTTATCTCTATGACAACTGAAGAACTTGTCACTATTCAATCTGAGATCAAGAAACTCAGTGATGAATTTGACGTATACCGCGCTGACTGGCTTGGAGCTAAAGTCAGGTTTGTGAATTTAACTGAGAAGTTCACTTCCAATGTTGCAGCCCCAACGCAACAAGAAATTCCTCAGGCGGAGGCATCTGCTCAGCCTACTGAAGAGCATGCCAGCACCGCTGATGACAATCAGGCTGTTGAAGAAACTGCTAGTGTTAGGGCTGATGACTGCATTCCAGCCGTTGAAGAAATTGCCAGGGCAACCACTAGTGTTGCGCCTGAAGAAACTGAAGAAGTCAGGGCAACTGCATTAGTTGTGCCTGAAGTAATCGAACCAAATTCCTCTGCTCCTCCTGCACCTACCCCAACTCTGATCCTTCCGTCTGCATCAGATGTGAAGAAAACCAAGGCTGCAGAGCGTGCAGCGGTGAAGAAAAGGAAAGCATCAACTTCATCATATTCTTCAGCTCCGAAGAAGATGAAGCCATTGACCAGCTCTTTTGCGAATCCAATTGATGCTATTCCGGTCTCATCCATGCCATCAAAGGACCTTGTTCCTTTTGATGAAGAATATGTGATTCCAAGTGAATCAGATGAAGAGACTCCTTCTGCTACTTCGTCAGAGCAGTTGGATGAAGAAATTGAAGCGGATGCAATCCCTTCAACCCCAATAGTCTCATCGCCCATGCCTCAGTTCACTGCTGAAGAGGCCGGCATTGAGGAAAAGAGTGAAGAAGAAGATGTGGACATTAGATGTACAACACCAGTGCTGAATGATGACTTTTGGGAAAGTCAGCACCCCAATTCTCCTCTGTTCACACCTCTGCAACAAATTCCTCAGTCCCCTGTGAATACTGAAGTACAAATGGGATCTGAAGAACCTCATGCCACACCGTCTGTCCATGAAGAAATTCCAGCCACTAGTGCCGAAGAAAATATTAATGAAGAATTGAAGACCCAGGCTGCCACTGAAACTGAAATTCCTCAGCCTGTGGATCCTGAGATTGCGATTCCTGAGGTGGTGATGCAATTGACCGATACTCCTCAGCCCAAGCCAAAGGATCCCTTCTCAAAGAAGCAGAAATTCAAGGCTGATGACTTCTTCAGCGAGCATGTCTTCTTCACCAACTACAACCCATATGACTCTGCTCGACTTAGAAGGAAGTGTTTCTGGACTGCCAGCCAGGCCAATTTCTATTCTTCACTGCTTTTCAACAAAGACAAAGTCTTCGACCACGAGCATATTCCTCACGTGGATATGGAATCACTGCCTTGCTTCTCTCCAGTCCTCAGTGTGCTTCATGATGTAGGACTGCTCAACTTTTGCTCTGACATTGTTGATTGGAATGAAGAGCTTATTCTTTAGTTCTACACAACGCTGCACATCACAGGTGATGCTGACGATATCAACACTTGGGTGTTGGACTGGATGACCGAAAATACTCATTACAAAGCACCGGCATCTGAATTACTTCATGCCCCGCCAATCAGTCCTCCCCTTGAAGGTGCTCGTTGTCTGTACCAAGAGCCTGAACTCATTGCTCATTACATGCAAGTGCTAATGAAGCCTCTGAAGCCCGGACAAGCCCCAAGGACCAAATTCCTCGTGAAGGAATTGTTGTATGTACCAAAAACAGTCTATCGCATTCTGATGAAGACTTTGAGTCCTATCAAAGGCCATGACTCATCTGATGAGGAAATCGTTGGCATCATGAAGATTCTGCTATTCAACATCATGCATGGCATTCCTGTCAATTATCATGATTTCTTCATGAGGACTCTGGCTAATGTTGCTCTCTCTCCGTTCGAGTTGAAGCCTTACGCACCTTGGATTATGAGATTCCTCAGAATAAGGTCTTCACTCAACTACACGGCTGATTTTCAGAATCACCTTACCTACTTGCCCCCAATTGAAGTCCTCAAGCGGACACATTCCTCAGCTGATGACAAGGGCAAGGCACCTGCTATTATTGATGAAGGCATTCGTCCATTGGATGGTCAGTTTCGCAAAGCTGCATCTTATTCCTCCAATGATGGCTCTGCCACTCATGATTCTGCCGCTCATGCATCAAAGCCAAATCCTCAAGCCACAGCTCCCAGGGTGATGACTCACCGTGAGCTTCTTCTTAGTCTTCACCAGAAGGTGGATCAAAACCACAAATGGGTTAAGCGTCAGTTTGGTTCTATTCTTCACAACATGACTGCTACACATAATGCAGTGAAGAATAACCATTTCTACCTCCATGAAGTCTTCGGTCACACCTGGGCTATTCTGTCACATCTATATGGTGAAGAAGATCTGAAGCAAATGGGTCTCCAAGAGGATTTTGACTGGTCTGCTCCTCCATCGAAGAAATTCAAGAAGGTCAAGGTTCCTTCTTTGGTGGCCAGCTCATATTCTTCATCACGCGAAACCGACGAGCATGAAGACTTGGACGACACTGCGGCAGGCCCTACAACAACAAACGACCCCAACAACGCTGGCGCTCCTCCATTATCTTGATATTCTTCAGGGGCGTTAGTCCTCACTTTTCGATCCTTTTGGTCATTCGATGACAAAGGGGAGCAATTTGAGTTAGTCTTCAAGTGGGTCTATCTATATGGGCGTTTTCTTGCTAAGTTACAACTCTCGTTCTTCTGAGTCTTTATTCAATCGAGTTGTAAACTTAAACCCTATGGTGGTCTGATACTTTTGCTGAGATTTTCTGCATGCTTATTCCTCGTTAATGTTAATGCACGCATGCTGAATTACATCAGTGACCATATTTCATCATGCATTTCAAATTCTTCATGTTATATGTCAAATGCGTGTATGAATTACAAGATATAGGGGGAGATCTCCATGATTCTACTCTTCAAGTGTGCATTGCTTCAAAAGCAAATTACTCACTATGCACATCTTCAGGGGGAGTTCTTCTATATCTTGCAATCAAATTCCTCAATATCAGTATTTACACTTCATATGTTTATCCCCGTTGAAAACTTAACCTATATTGTCATCAATCACCAAAAAGGGGGAGATTGTAAGTGCATCTAGTGCCCCTTAGTGATTTTGGTGTATTGAAGACTTATAGGTTAAGGGACTGATGTGTTTATGAGTGTACACAGGTCTATAAGTATATGAGGAGTTTGATATTTACAGAGAAAGTCAACCCCTAAAAATGAAGTTCTTTGACTGAAGACTTTGGATTTCTGAAGACTTTGAAAGTGAAGAAATTGGTGTGACCTTGAAGAATTGGTGTGAAGAATAGGTTAAGGGACCACGAGCATGAAGACTTTTGTTTTCGTAGTTTCATTTTCTCTTTCTTGAGTCATAGGAAACACTGTACTGTTAAAGGGGGTCGAGGAAATACTAAGGAAAAATTTCCATGTGATGCTCAACTCAAAATCCTACACCTACCAATCCCTTCGAGTGAAGCCATTGGAAATCTCAAAGAGTTCAGTCATATTCTTCAGTGACAGAGATGAAGTTCTTCTGGTCTCTAAGGAATTTGTTTTGACTAAGGAGTTAGGAATTCGCCAGTGCGGATTGCCTACACAGTGAGGAACATGATAGCCCTGAGGTATTTGATACTCAAAATTCTGACCGTTGCTGTGCTACGCGACAGCTATCCCAAAATATCTACCCACCTAACGGTCATATCATTGAAGGGCATTTATGTCTTATCATGTCGGGCTGCTCCCTAGGCTATAAATAACCGCCCCTACAACCACTAGCTGGTTGGCTGCTCCGAGAGAAACTGACACTTGTCATTTGAGAGCATCCCATCCTCCGAGGACTTTGAGCGAAAATCATCTAGTGAGGAAACCCAAACCCAAACACCTACAAACCCAAAGTGATTGAGCATCACTGAAGATATTGATCCTGCGTGGATCCGACGCTTGTTACCTTTGATGACTGTGCATCTTCCAGACGGTTAGGCGTCATGGTCTAGAGCATCCAAGAGGAAATTGTGGATCGCCGAGTGACCGAGTTTGTGAAGGTTTGGAAGTCACCTGAAGACTTACCACGAGTGATTGGCCGAGGTCTATGTGACCTTAGCTCAAGGGTAATACGGTGAGGACTAAGTGTCTGGACTGCGTGTTCAGGACTGGGTGTCCGGGACTGTGTGTCCTCGGGTTTGAATACCTAGTCGCCCTAACTAGACGTACAACTGTCACAACAGTTGGAACTGGTCTACCAAATCATTGTCTTCACCAAGCCTACTGGTTCTATTTCCTCAACTCTTTCATTTCCTCATTACTGTGTTGTGTGCTTGTTCATATCTGTTTGAAGACTTTGACTGAAGACTTTCTCAATTTCCTCAGTTCAATTTCTTCAGTCTGTTTGTCTTCATCCTGTGTTATCCCGTGTTTATGCTTTCTGTACTCTGTGCTTGTCTTCATTTCATCATGATGACCATGCTTGTGTTCTTTTATGTTTACATCTGAGTACTTATTCCGCTGCAAGTAGTTCTTCGCTTAGGAATTTCCTCACCCGCAAATTCCTCAGTGAAGAATTCATAAAAAACGCCTATTCACCCCCTCTAGTCGATATAACGCACTTTCAGATTCATTTCTTCATGATTAGCCTGCGTCCTTTCAGGCATTTTTCAGGTCTCCAGCAGATTCTTCAGACATTTAAGTACGTCTGGAGACCTGACCCTGCATAAGAGATTAGTTCCTTTTCTTCACCACCCACATCTGAAGGGGTGGCAAAGAGTTCATCATTCTGTGAGCTCCATAAGAGAACGGTGGCATTGAAGCCAGTCGACTTCGTTTCACATAAGAGGAGTTAGGGTAAGCATATGAATAAGCAGAGAAATTCTTCAAGGACTTATGAACATAATGGTTAGAAGAATAATGCTCATATTCATAGCCCTTAAATCTTCCCTGCGAAACAGAAGTGTTAGCACGATGATGTTCATATGAGGACTTTGATCCTCGTGAAGAATTTGGTCCGTATGAGGACTTGGATCCATATGAAGAATTTGGTCCATATGAAGAATTTGATCTGGGGTTCCTATTCTTCACAAGTGGTGTCATGATGACATTCACCTGAAGACTTTCAAGGCACCTTTTGGGAACCCAGATTTTCTTCATAGGGGAACCGTTCCTGCAGTTAGTGCCAACATATCTAGCAAATACTTCACCATTCTGATTTTTGAACAGTTTATAGTTGGAGTCAAATGACTCATCAGAAGAATGAGGAGATTCACATGTAAAGCCAGATAGAGTGGATGGATCTACTGGAGGTCCCTTTGCAGCAACCCATGAGGGTTTGGGATACTGCTCAGGCTTCGAGTATGTCCCATCAGCATTGAGTTTCCTCTGAAAGGCAATACCCTCTTTCCTAGGGTTCCTGTTGAGGATCTGCTTTTTAAGCACATCACAAAGAGCCTGATGCCCTTTGAGGCTTTTGTACATGCCTGTCATCTACAGTTCCTTCAGCCCTGCATCATCAGTGATACTAGCAATGTCCTCAGATGAGGAATTAGTGATAGCAGATACAGGTGAAGAATTTGTAACATTAGAAGCATTTGAACATTCAGGTGAAGAATTAGCAGATTCACGTTCAATGCACCTCAAACATGGAGGAACAAATTCTTCCTGAGCAGCGCTGATTTGTTGAGAAAGTAATGAATCGCGCTCCTTCTGAAGATCTTCATAACTCACCCTTAGCTTTTCAAAATCTTGCTTTCTTTGAAGAAATTCATAAGAAAGCTTCTCATGATCAGATAAGAGAGAGTTATGATGACTTTGAAGGTTGTCAAACTTAGACTGAAGTCTCTGAACATTTTCAGTCAAGGTTTTAGTGCGATCCATTTCTTCACCCAACATATCATCACTTTTGTCTAGCATGTTTTGAACCTTTTCAAAAGCCTTTTGTTGTTTCACAGCAATCTTAGCAAGTTTAGAGAAGCTAGGCTTGAGGTTTTCATCAGATTCATCCTCACTTGACTCAGAGGAGGGATATTTGAGTACCTTGGCACCCTTTGCCATGAAGCAATAGGTGGGAGCGTAGTCATCATCATCGTCATCAGCCTTGTTGTAGGAGCCATTTTCTTCAGTGTTGAAGATGGACTTACTGACGAACGCAGTAGCGAGGGCTAGGCTCGCCACACCAGATTCTGACTCCTCAGATGCCTCCTCTTCTTCATGTTCCTCAGATTCAGGTTCAGAGTCCATTTCCTTGCCAATGAATGCCTGAGCCTTCTTGGAGCTGCTCTTCTTGTGAGATGAAGACTTCGAGGATTTTGATGATGAAGACTTTGAAGATTTCTTCTTCTTCTTTGAGTCATCAGAACTGTAATCCTTGTATTTCTTCTTCTTTGATTCCTTTTCCCACTGAGGACAATCTTGAATGTAGTGACCGGGTTTCTTGCATTTGTGGCATAGCCTCTTCTTGTAGTCACTGGATGAGGAATCATTACTCCTTGAGGATTTTCCAAAACGACCACATCTTGAGAACTTCTGAAATTTCTTCACGAGCAATGCTAGCTCCTGGCTCAGTTCTTCAAGATCACCAAGGCTACTGCCAGAATCTTCACCTTCAGATTCATAGACTGCCTTGGCCTTCAGGGCACGTGATCTGCCATAGCTCGAACCATAGAGATCTCTGTTCTCAGCAAGCTGGAACTCATGAGTGTTTAGCCTCTCGAGGATATCAGCGGGATCAAGTGACTTGTAATCTCCACGTTCTTGTATCATCAGTGCGAGAGTGTCAAATGAGGAATCAAGCGATCTCAGCAATTTCTTCACCACCTCATGGTCGGTGATGTCAGTGCCACCAAGTGCTTGAAGTTCATTTGACATGTCAGTGAGACGATCAAAGGCTTGCTGGACATTCTCATTGTCGAGTCTTTTGAAGCGGTTGAAGAGATTGCGAAGAACGTCAACACGAGAGTCATGCTGTGTCGAGACTCCTTCATTTACTTTGGACAGCCTATTCCAGATAAGCTTAGCAGTTTCCAAAGCACTCACTCGGACATACTGCCCTTTACTCAGATGGCCACATATGATGTTCTTCACTTGAGAATCGAGTTGCTTGAATCTCTGTACATCAGCAGCATTCACAGAAGGTGTGACTTAGGGAACACCATTTTCCACAACATACTAGATATCGTTGTCAATTGCCTCAAGATGCATTCGCATCTTATTTTTCCAGTAGGGGTAGTCCATCCCATCGAAGGTAGGACACCCAGCAGAGATCTTGATCACACCTGCGGTCGACATAACTAAAACTCTAGGCAGTTAAACCAAAATCACACATAACAAGGGAGTACCTTGCTCTGATACCAATTGAAAGTGTGTTAAGTCGACAAGAGGGGGGGTGAATAGGCGATTTTTATGAATTCCTCACTGGGGAATTTCAGGGTGAGGAAATTCCTAAGCGAAGAACTACTTGCAGCGGAATAAGTACTCAGATGCATACATGACATAACATAAACATGGACATCATGATGAAATGAAAACAGACACACAGTACAGGAAGCGTAAGCACAGGATAAAACAGGATGAAGACAAAACAGACTGAAGAAGTTGAACTGAGGAAATTGAGAAAGTCTTCCGTCAAAGTCTTCAAACAGATATGAACAAGCACACAACACAGTAATGAGGAAATGAAAGAGTTGAGGAAATAGAACCAGTAGGCTTGGTGAAGACAATGATTTGGTAGACCAGTTCCAACAGCTGTGACAATTGTACGTCTGGTTGGAGCGGCTAGGTATTTAAACCTGAGGACACACAATCCCGGACACACAGTCCTCACTGTATTCTCCTTGAGCTAAGGTCACGCAGACCTTGCCCAATCACTCGTGGTAAGTCTTCAGGTGACTTCCAAACCTTCACAAACTCGGTCACTCGGTGATCCACAATTTCCTCTTGGATGCTCTAGACCATGACGCCTAACCGTCTGGAAGATGCACAGTCTTCAAAGGTAACAAGCGTCGGATCCACGGAGGATCAATCTCTTCAGTGATGCTCAATCACTTTGGGTTTGTAGGTGTTTGGGTTTGGGTTTTCCTCACTTGATGATTTTCACTCATAGTCCTCGGAGGATGGGATGCTCTCAAATGACAAGTGTCAGTTTCTCTCGGAGCAGCCAACTAGCTAGTGGTTGTAGGGGCGGCTATTTATAGCCCAGGGAGCAGCCCGACATGCTAAGACATAAATGCCCTTCAATGATATGACCATTAGGTGGATAGATATTTTGGGACAGCTGGCGTGTAGCACACCAGTGGTCGGAAATTTGACTATCAAATTCCTCAGGGCTACCATGTTCCTCACTTGTAAGAAATCCACACTGGCGAATTCCTAACTCCTCAGTCAGAACAAATTCCTTAGAGACCAGAAGAGCTCCGTCTCTGTCACTGAAGAAATTGACTGAGCTGCATGAGATTTCCAATGGCTTCACTCGAAGGGATTGGTAGGTGTAGGATTTTGAGTTGAGCATCACTTGGAAACTTTTCCTTAGTATTTCCTCGACCCCCTTTAACAGTACGGTGTTTCCTATGACTCAAGAAAGAGAAAATGAAACTACGAAAACAAAAGTCTTCACGCTTCATGTTCCTCGAATGAATACCAAGTCTTCAGGGTCACACCAATTTCTTCACTTTCAAAGTCTTCAGAAAGTCTTCAAAAATCCAAAGTCTTCAGTCGAAGATATTCATTTTTAGGGGTCGACTTTCTCTGTAAATATCAAACTCCTCATAGACTTATAGACCTGTGTACACTCAAAAACGCATCAGTCCCTTAACCTATAAGTCTCCAGTACACCAAAATCACTAAGGGGCACTAGATGCACTTACAGAGACAACACTCAAGCCACCGAATACCTGCACAAACAAACACTAACTTGCACGCAACGCGATAAAGGGGTTGTCTATCCCTTAACGGTTACTTGCAAAGTGAGATCTGATAGAGATGGATAAACGGTAAAGTAATATTTTTGGTATTTTTGGTTTATGGAACGGAAAGTAAAAGATTGCTAAGAAAGTAAATAAGAAACTAAAATTGTATATCGGAAACATATATGATGGAAAGTAGACTGGGGGTCCATAGGTTTCACTAGAGGGTTCTCTCAAGATAGAAATTATTACGGTGGGTGAACAAATTATTGCCGAGCAATTGATAGAAAAGCGCAAAAGTTATGACGATATCTAAGGCAATGATCATGAAGATAGGCATCACATCTGTGTCCAGTAGACCGAAACGATTCTGCATCTACTACTATTAATCCACACATCGACCGACTCCTACCTGCATCTAGAGTATTAAGTTCATAAGAACAGAGTAATGCATTAAGAAAGATGACATGATGTAGAGGAATTAACTGAAGCAATATGATGAAAACCCCATCTTTTTATCCTCGATGGCAACAATACAAAACGTGTCGGTTCCCCTTCTGTCACTAGGATCGAGCACTGCAAGATTGAACCCAAAGCTAAGCACTTCTCCGATTGCAAGAAAGACCAATCTAGTTGGCCAAACCAAATCGATAGTTCGAAGAGACTTGCAAAGATATCAGATCATGCATATAAGAATTCAGAGGAGATTCAAATAATATTCATAGATAAGCTGACCATAAATCCACAATTCATTGGATCTCTGCAAACACACCGCAAAAGAGTATTACATCGAATAGATCTCCAAGAACATCAAGGAGAACTTCGTATTGAGAATCAAAGAGAGAGAAGAAGCCATCTAGCTACTAGCTATGGACCCATAGGTCTGTGGTAAACTACTCACGCTTCATTGGAGAGACAATGGTGTTGATGTAGAGGCCCTCCGTGATCGAATCCCCCTCTGGCAGGACACCGGAAAAGGCCCCTAGATGGGATCTCATGAGTACAAAAGGTTGCGGCAGTGGAAAAGTGGTTTCGTGGCTCTCCTGGAAGGTTTGGGATATTTGAGAATATATAGGCGGAAGAAATAGGTCGGTGGAGTCACGAGGGGCCCACAAAGGTGGGGGCGTGCCCTACCCCCCTGGGCGCGCCTCCCGACCTTGTGGACGCATCGTGGCTTTCCTGACGTGCACTCCAAGCCCTCTGGATGTCTTCTGGTCCAAGAAAAATCATCGCGAAAGTTTCATTCCGTTTGGACTCCGTTTGGTATTCCTTTTCTGCGAATCTAAAACAAGGAAAAAACAGGAACTGGCACTGGGTTCTAGGTTAATAGGTTAGTCCCAAAAATTATATAAAATATCATATTAATGCATATAAAACATCCAAAATAGATAATATAATAGCATGGGACAATCAAAAATTATAGATACGTTGGAGACGTATCACTCTCTATGCTTCACTTAAATCTTTATCACTTATGGAATTGCTCTAGTGCTTCACTTATATATTTTTAGCACGATGTGCTTTAGTAGTTTTGAAGAAATGCTCTCATGCTTCACTTAGATTTATTTGAGAGTTAGTACAAATTTTAAGAAATTCTCTCTTGCTCCACTTAAATTAATTTGAGAAAAAGAAATATTATGCTCATGATCTTCACTTATATTTGTTTGAGCTTATCAAAAGCAATACATGAAAATTAGTCCCAAAGTGATAGATATCCAAGAAGGATATAATAAAAACTTTCATGAAGATCATTGGACAAAATAAACTTGATTCCTTGTAATAGTTTTAAGATATGATGATGTAATATGTGAGTCATGTTGATGAGTAATTATGCTTTAGTAAGAATATTGGTGTTAAGGTTTGTGATTCCCTATGCAAGCACAAAAGTCAATAGTTGTGCAATGAAATTACATGCTACTTGTGGTGCATTATTCGGTGTTAATTATGCTTAATGCTTGCTTATGAGATTATTCGTTTATTGGTTGGTCGCTTCTCAATCTTTTGCTAGCCTTCATTATGCACTAAGTATGATCACTACTTGTGCATCCAAAATCCATTAAACCAGTTTTGCCACATGAGTCCGCTATACCTACCTATATGCGGTATTATTTTGACATTCTAAGCAAATTTGTATGTGCCATCTCTAATTTTCAAAATAAACTTCTCTTTTGTGTGCTCGTACCGCTCGCGAGGCGGTGAGGGGTGGCTAGATGTGTTATTCTCATGATGAGTGTTTATTCATTAGTCATTGCACGAGAGTAAGGCAAAGGTATTAGGGATGCCCAGTCCCGAAATGAAAAATGAATTTACTTTATGTTGTCAAATAATAAATTCCTTGGAAAGTGTAGGTATGGAAGGCACCCGTGGATATGGTTAGCTATGGAAAGTGAAAGTATGGTGGAAAAAGGAATAAACTTTATTTTCTGTTTGGGAACTGCCTATGATATATCTAGCATGGAAAGTGTTGGGAACACTAAGTCATTTTCGTTGGTGGGAAAAGTATGCCTCCCAAAATGTTTTTATCTCTATGTTTTTTGTTCGAGCTCTGGCACCTCTACAAATCCTTACTTCCCTCCGCGAAGGGCTTTTCTTTTACTTTATGCAATTTTTATTTTTATTTTGAGTCTCCATCTTCCTTATAAAGCACCAACTAGGGGGCACTATGATCGTACTTGAGCATTGGGTGTAGCTAATATGGGAGTGTGTTTCATGAATGGATCAATGATTGAGCATGATGGGCTAGGGATAACTTATTTTAGCGTTGATATTTTGAGAGACATGGTTGCTTGTTGATATGCTTGAGTATTTAAGTTATCATATCAAAACTAGAGTATTGCTTTGAACCATATAAAAGTCCAATTGTCCATGCTACAAAGAAAAGAATATGAGATGACATGTTAGGCAGTATTCCACATCAAAAATTCTATTTTTATCATTTACCTACTCGAGGATGAGCAGGAATTAAGTTTGGGGATGGTGATACGTCTCCAACGTATCTATAAGTTTTGATTGTTCCATGCTATTATATTATCATTCTTGGATGTTTTATAATCATTTTATAGTCATTTTATATCATTTTTTGGTACTAACCTATTGACATAGTGCCAAGTGCCAGTTGCTGTTTTTCTGCATGTTTTTTACATCGCAGGAAATCAATACCGAACGTAGTCCAAACGCAGCGAAACTTTTTGTGGATTTTTTTGGACCAGAAGATATCCAGTGGGCCAGATAAGCACCTGGGGGGGGTGCTCCGAGGGGAGCACAACCCACCAGGGCGCGCATGGAGGCCCAGGCGCGCCCTAGTGGGTTGTGCCCACCTCGGGTGCCTCCCGAACCGACTCTTTACTCTATAAATACCCCAATATTCCAGAAACCCTAGGGGAGTCGACGAAAATCAATTCCAGCCGCCGCAAGTTCCAGAACCAGTAGATCCAATCTAGACACCATCACGTAGTTTTTATCTCTATCTCTAGACACCATCATCCCTTCCTATTTGGGCAATGATCATGAAGATAGGCATCACGTCCGTGTCAAGTAGACACCACCACAATATGCCATGACCCAAAATGTATTTATCTTTAAGTTTTTCTCCTTGAGCTCTGGCACCTCTACAAATCCCTACTTCCCTCCGCGAAGGGCCTTTCTTTTACTTTATGCAATCTTTATTTTTAATTTGAGTCTCCATCTTCTCTTATAAAGCACCAACTGGGATGCACTATGATCGTACTTGAGCATTGGGTTAATATGCGAGTGTGTTTCATGAATGGACAATGATTGAGCATGCTGGGCTAGGGATAACTTATTTTAGCGTTGGTATTTTGAAAGACATGGTTGCTTGTTGATATGCTTGAGTATTTAAGTCTCATGTCAAAACTAGACTATTGATTTTAACCATATAAAAGTCCAAATGTCCATGCTACAAAGAAAAGAATATGAGATGACATGTTAGGCATTATTCCACATAAAAAATTCTGCTTTTATCATTTACCTACTCGAGGACGAGCAGGAATTAAGCTTGGGGATGCTGATACGTCTCCAACGTATATATAATCTCTGATTGTTCCATGCTGTTATATTATCATTCTTGGATGTTATATAATCAGTTTATAGTCATTTTATATCATTTTTTGGTCCTAACCTATTGACATAGTGCCAAGTGCCAGTTGCTGTTTTCTGCATGTTTTTTACATCGCATGAAATCAATACCAAACGGAGTCCAAAAGCAGCGAAACTTTTTATGGATTTTTTATGGACCAAAAGACATCCAGTGGGCCGGAGAAACACCTGGGGGGTGCTCCGAGCGGAGCACAAGCCACGAGGGCGCGCCTGGGGGCCCAGGCACGCCCAGGTGGGTTGTGCCCACCTCGGGTGCCCCCTTGATAACCCACAAGTATAGGGGATCGCAACAGTTTTCGAGGGTAGAGTATTCAACCCAAATTTATTGATTCGACACAAGGGGAGCCAAAGAATATTCTCAAGTATTAGCAGTTGAGTTGTCAGTTCAACCACACCTGGAAAACTTAATATCTGCAGCAAAGTATTTAGTAGCAAAGTAATATAGAAGTAACGATAACACTGGCAAAAGTAACAGTAGCAGTTTTGTAGTAATTGTAACAGTGGCAACGGAAAAGTAACTAAGCAAAGATCAATATGTGAAAAGCTCGTAGGCATTGGATCAGTGATGGATAATTATGTCGGATGCGATTCCTCATGCAACAGTTATAACATAGGGTGACACAGAACTAGCTCCAGTTCATCAATGTAATGTAGGCATGTATTCCGAATATAGTCATACATGCTTATGGAAAAGAACTTGCATGACATCTTTTGTCCTACCCTCCCGTGGCAGCGGGGTCCTATTGGAAACTAAGGGATATTAAGGCCTCCTTTTAATAGAGTATCGGACCAAAGCATTAACACTTAGTGAATACATGAACTCCTCAAACTATGGTCATCATCGGGAGTGGTCCCGATTATTGTCACTTCGGGGTTGCCGGATCATAACACATAGTAGGTGACTATTGACTTGCAAGATAGGATCAAGAACTCACATATATTCATGAAAACATAATAGGTTCAGATATGAAATCATGGCACTCGGGCCCTAGTGACAAGCATTAAGCATAGCAAAGTCATAGCAACATCAATCTCAGAACATAATGGATACTAGGGATCAAACCCTAACAAAACTAACTCGATTACATGGTAAATCTCATCCAACCCATAATCGTCCAGCAAGCCTACGATGGAATTACTCACGCACGGCGGTGAGCATCATGAAATTGGTGATGGACGAAGGTTGATGATGACGATGGTGACGGATTCCCCTCTCCGGAGCCTCGAACGAACTCCAGATCAGCCCTCCTGAGAGAGATTAGGGCTTGGCGGCGGCTCCGTATCGTAAAACGTGATGAATCCTTCTCTCTGATTTTTTTATCCTCGAAAGTGAATATATAGAGTTGGAGTTGAGGTCGGTGGAGCTTTAGGGGCCCCACGAGGCAGGGGGTGCGCCCTCCACCCTCATGGACAGGGTGTGGGCCCCCTGGTGTTGATTCTTTCGCCAGAATATTTTATTAATTCCAAAAAATTCACCGTGAAGTTTCAGGTCATTCCGAGAACTTTTATTTCTGCACAAAAATAACACCATACCAATTCTGTTGAAAACAGCGTCAGTCCGGGTTAGTTCCATTCAAATCATGCAAGTTAGAGTCCAAAACAAGGGCAAAAGTGTTTGGAAAAGTAGATACATTGGAGACGTATCAACTCCCGCAAGCTTAAACCTTTGCTTGTCCTCAAGCAATTCAGTTGACAAACTAAAAGTGATAAAGAAAAACTTTTACAAACTCTGTTTGATCTTGTTGTTGCAAATATGTAAAGCCAGCATTCAAGTTTTCAGCAAAGATTATGAACTAACCATATTCACAATAACATTTAGGTCTCATATTTACTCATATCAATGGCATAATCAACTAGCGAGCAATAATAATAAATCTCGGATGACAACACTTTCTCAAAACAATCATAATATGATATAACAAGATGGTATCTCACTAGCCCTTTCTGAGACCGCAAAACATAAATGCAGAGCACCCTTGAAGATCAATTACTGACTAAACATTGTAATTCATGGTAAAAGAGATCCAGTCATACTCAATGTAAACTAATAGTAATGCATGCAAATGACATCGGTGCTCTCCAACTGGTGCTTTTTAATAAGAGGATGAGGACTCAACATAAAAGTAAATAGATAGGCCCTTCGTAGAGGGAAGCAGGGATTTGTAGAGGTGCCAGAGCTCGATTTTGAAATAGAGATAAATAATATTTTGAGTGGCATACTTTCATTGTCAACATAACAACCAAGAGATCTCGATATCTTCCATGCTACACACATTATAGGCGGTTCCCAAATAGAATGGTAAATTTTATACCCCCCTCCACCAACAAGCATCAATCCATGGCTTGCCCGAAACAACGGGTGCCTCCAACTAACAACAGTCCTGGGGGAGTTTTGTTTGCAATTATTTTGATTTGGTTAAAGCATGGGACTGGGCATCCCGGTGACCAGCCATTTTCTCATGAGTGAGGATCAGAGTCCACTCCTCGTGAGAATAACCCACCTAGCATGGAAGTTACAGACATCCCTAGTTGATACATGAGCTATTCGAGCATACAAAACAGAATTTCATTTGAAGGTTTAGAGTTTGGCACATACAAATTTACTTGGAACGGCAGGTAGATACCGCATATAGGAAGGTATGGTGGACTCATATGGAATAACTTTGGGGTTTATGGAAGTGGATGCACAAGCAGTATTCCCACTTAGTACAAGTGAAGGCTAGAAAAAGACTGGGGAGCGACCAACTAGAGAGGGACAACAGTCATGAACATGCATTAAAATTAATCAACACTGAGTGCAAGCATGAGTAGGATATAATCCACCATGAACATAAATATCATGAAGGCTATGTTGATTTTGTTTCAACTACATGCGTGAACATGTGCCAAGTCAAGCCACTCGAATCGTTCAAAGGAGGATACCACCCTATCATACCACATCACAACCATTTTAATAGCATGTTGGCACGCAAGGTAAACCATTATAAAGTCCTAGCTAATTAAGCATGGCATGAGCAACTATAATCTCTAATTGTCATTGCAAACATGTTTCATTCATAATAGGCTGAATCAGGAACGATGAACTAATCATATTTACAAAAACAAGATAGGTCGTTCATACCAGCTTCTCTCATCTCAATCAGTTCATCATATATCGTCATTATTGCCTTTCACTTGCACGACCGAACGGTGTGGATAATAATAATAGTGCATGTGCATTGGACTAAGCTGGAATCTGCAAGCATTTCATACACAGGAGAAGACAAGGTAATATGGGCTCTTGGTTAAATCAACAATAATGCATATGAGAGCCTCTCAACATTTTCATCATGGTCTTCTCCTCTCAACCCCCAAAGAAAAGAAATAAAACTATTTACACGGGAAAACTCCCAACAAGCAAAAGAAGAACGAGAAATCTTTTTGGGTTTTCTTTTAATTACTACTACTATAGGCATGGAAAGTAAACTAGCTAATAGCTACAACTAATTTTTTTCTTCTTTTTTTCTTAAGGTTTTTCAAACACACAAGAAGAAGACTTAAAAAGAAAATAAACTAGCATGGATAGTACAACGAAAAAGTATGAGCACCGACAAGTGGCATGAGTGTGTGAACATGAATGTAATGTCGGTGAGAAATACGTACTCCCCCAAGCTTAGGCTTTTGGCCTAAGTTGGTCTATGGCCACGGCTGGCCTGGCGGATATCCGAAGTTGTAACTGGGGTCGTACTGAGATGCAGCGGCTATTGCCTGACGAGCTGCAGCTTGGAGGCGAGCTGCCTCCGTCCTCCTCTCATACTCATTCGCCTCCTCCCTGGTTATAACATATCTCCCTTTTTCCTGAAAGTCAAAGAAAGTAGGAGCAAGGAGAGCAACATGGACAGTGCGACGCCTGTCAAAGATTAGTCGGTACTGGAGGTACTGTTCATTCCTCTCAACAAACTGATGATGAACCATAGCATTATAATCTAAATAAGCAGGAGGCAATTCCATATCATTTTCATGTATGGGTATCTCAAGATAATTAGCTACATGGGTTGCATAAATCCACCAAACAAATCTCCACTAATACTGTTATGATGCAACCTTCATGCAACAATAGCCCCCAAGTTGTATTGTTTATCTCCTAATACATCACTCTTGAGAACACTAAGATCAGGAACACACATGTGACATGCCTCATCCTTACCGTTAATGCATCTACCTATAAAGAGAGCAAAATAATGTATGGCAGGAAAGTGAATGCTCCCTATGGTGGCTTGTGTTATTTCTCTAGATTCCCCCACAGTGATACTAGCAAGAAAATCTTTAAATTCAGATTTGCAAGGTTCACTAACATTGCCCCACTGCGGGAGTTTACAAGCAGTATTAAAGTCTTCTAAGTCCATGGTATAAGATTTATCATAAAGATCAAATAGAACAGTGTGAGAATTGCGTGAGGATGTAAATTTAAACCTTCTCACAAAGGAATCAGTTAGGTAGTAATATTGGGGGCACTTATCTGACACGAAGCCTTCAAGATCAGCATTACGCACATACGCGTCAAATTCATCTTTGATACCCGCTCCGACATAAACTCCTCTGACGGCCATTCACAAGGCCACACTTGAGCTTCCCTTTGTAGTTCATAGTCCGGCTCACGTATCGCGAGCCTAGGTGCCTACTTCCTTGAGGAACCACCTTGGTACATTTTTCTAAACATATTTCCTCCTCTGAAAAATTTCTGAAATTTTTAGTGACTCAAAAATAAAAGTGAACCAAACTCAACAAGATTGATAGCAACTACTCTCACAAGTGCCTAGAGATTATATCATGCATTAGAACTACTTGCGACCATATAAATTTGACATGCAAGCTCAAGAATAGGGTCACCTAAGCAGCAAAAATTTGCAATAAACAAAGCACTAAAACAACAACTAATTGGACCATTGGAGGAGTCACATACCGAAGAACAATCCCCCAAAGCAGTTTTGTGAATGGAGCTTTGAGCAAGGAGATCGAAAATCGCAGCAAAATGAGCTAGAACACGGGTTTGAGCTAGGTGAGGATTTTTCTGGAGGAAAAAGGAGCGTGTGGGTGCAAGAATAAGTGGAGGGGGGCCACGTGGGGCTCATGAGGCAGGGGGCGCGTCCCATGGGGGGTGGGCACGCCCTGGACCCTCGTCGCCATATGGTGGGTCCCCCTGGTGTGTTCTCAGTGCCAGATATTCTTAAATATTCTACAAAAAATCATATTTCATTTTCAGGACATTTGGAGAACTTTTATTTTTGGGGTATTTTTATTGCAAGGATAATTCAGTAAACAGACAGAAATACTATTTTTACTTTATTTAATCTAAATAACAGAAAGTAAAAGGAGGGTACAGAGAGTTGTGCTTTGTAACTTCATCCATCTCAAGCTCATCAAAAGGAATCCACTAACAAGGTTGATCAAGTCTTGTTAACAAACTCTTTTCGAATAACATGAAACCGGAGAATTTTCGAATAACACTAAGTTACCTCAACGGGGATATGCACATCCCCAACAATAAGAATATCATATTTCTTCTTGACAGTAGGAAGAGGAAATTCAAAACCTCAATGGTAATCGTTGGAATTTTTCCAATAGAATTGATATTGTGGACTTGAGGTTGTTTCCTCGGAAAGTGTGCCGTATGCTCATTACCATTAACATGAAAAGTGACATTGCCTTTGTTACAATCAATAACAGCCCCTGCAGTATTCAAAAAGGGTCTACCAAGAATAATAGACATACTATCGTCCTTGGGAATATCAAGAATAACAAAGTCCGTTAAAATAGTAACATTTGCAACCACAACAGGCACATCCTCACAAATACCGACAGGTATAGCAGTCGATTTCTCGGCCATTTGCAAAGATATTTCAGTAGGTGTCAACTTATTCAAATCAAGTCTACGATATAAAGAGAGAGGCATAACACTAACACCGGCTCCAAGATCACATAAAGCAGTTTTAACATAGTTTCTTTTAACGGAGCATGGTATAGTTGGTACTCCTGGATCTCCTAGTTTCTCAGGTATTCCACCTTTAAAAGTATAATTAGCAAGCATGGTGGAAATTTCAGCTTCCGGTATCTTTCTTTTATTTGTAAAATATCTTTCATGTACTTAGCATAAGGATTCATCTTAAGCATATCAGTTAAACGCATACGCAAAAAGATAGGTCTAATCATTTCAGCAAAGCGCTCAAAATCCTCGTCATCCTTTTTCTTGGATGGTTTAGGAGGAAAAGGCATGGGTTTCTGAACCCATGGTTCTCTTTCCTTACCGTGCTTCCTAGCAACAAAGTCTCTCTTATCATGACGTTGATTCTTTGATTGTGGGTTATCAAGATCAACAGCAGTTTCAATCTCTACATCAATGTTATTGCTAGGTTGAGCATCAACATGAACACCATCATTAACATTATCACTAGGTTCATGTTCATCACCAGATTGTGTTTCAGCATCAGAAATAGAAATATCTTTGGGGTTCTCAAGTGTGTCAACAACGGGTTCACTAGAAGCATTCAAAGTCCTATCATTTTTCCTTTTCTTCCTCTTAGAAGGACTAGGTGTATCAACATTAGTTATCTTAGAATCTTGCTCAATCCTCTTAGGGTGGCCCTCAGGATACAAAGGTTCCTGAGTCATTTTACCCCCTCTAGTCATAACTCTAACAACATTATCATTTTTCTTGTTATTTAATTCATTGAGCAAATCATTCTGAGCTTTAAGCACTTGCTCTACTTGAGTGGTAACCATAGAAGCATGTTTACTAATAAGTTTAAGTTCACCTTTAACTCTAGACATATAATCACTCAAGTGTTCAATCATATAAGCATTACATTTCAATTGTCTACCAACATAAGCATTGAAGTTTTCTTGTTTAACAATAAAATTATCAAACTCATCCAAGCATTGGCTAGTAGACTTATAACGAGGAATATCACCTTCATCAAATCTATAGAGAGAATTTACCTTTACTACCTGTGTCGGGTTATCAAGACCATGTATTTCTTCAATAGGTGGTAAATTCTTAACATCTTCAGCTTTAATACCCTTTTCTTTCATAGATTTCTTTGCCTCTTGCATATCTTCAGGACTGAGAAATAGAATACCCCTTTTCTTCGGAGTTGGCTTAGGAGTTGGTTCAGGAAGTGTCCAATTATTCTCATTACTCAACATATTATTCAATAGCAATTCAGCTTGATCAACAGTTCTCTCCCTAAAAATGCAACCAGCACAACTATCCAGGTGGTCTTTGGAAGCATCGGTTAGTCCATTATAAAAGATATCAAGTATTTCATTTTTCTTGAGAGGATGATCAGGCAAAGCATTAAGTAATTGGAGAAGCCTCCCCCAAGCTTCTGGGAGACTCTCTTCTTCAATTTGCGCAAAATTATATATTTCCCTTAAGGCAGCTTGTTTCTTATGAGCGGGGAAATATTTAGCAGAGAAATAATAAATCATATCCTGGGGACTACGCACACAACCAGGATCAAGAGAATTAAACCATGTTTTAGCATCACCCTTTAATGAGAATGGAAATATCTTAAGGATATAGTAGTAATGAATTTTTTCCTCATGAGTAAATAGGGTGGCTATATCATTCAATTTAGTAAGATGTGCCACAACAGTTTCAGATTCATAGCCATAGAAAGGATTAGATTCAACCAAAGTAATTATCCGAGGGTCGACAGAGAAATCATAATCCTTATCAGAAATACAGATAGGTGAAGTAGCAAAAGCAGGGTCATATTTCATTCTAGCGTTCAAAGACTTTTCTTTCAGCTTAGCTAATAATTTCTTAAGATCATATCTATCATTGCAAGCAAGAAAATCTCTAGCAGTTTCTTCATCCATAACATAACCCTCGGGCACGACAGGCAATTCAGATCTGGGGGGAGAATCTTCATCATCACTTTCATCAATATTATCAGTTTCAATAATTTCATTCTCTCTAACCCTAGCAAGTTGTTCATCAAGAAATTCACCTAATGGCACAGTATTATCAAGCATAAAAGTAGTTTCATGATAAGTATCATGCAAAGCAGAAGTGGCATCATCAGTAACATGCGACATATCAGAATCAATAGCAGGAGTAGGTGTCTCAAGTTTACTCATAACAGAAGGTGAATCAAGTGCAGAGCTAGATGGCAGATTTTTACCTCCCCTCGTAGTTGAGGGATAAATCTTGGTTTTTTCGTCTTTCAAGTTCCTCATAGTGATCAGCAGATATAAATCCCAAGTGACTCAAAGAATAGAGCTACACTCCCCGGCAACGGCGCCAGAAAATAGTCTTGATAACCCACAAGTATAGGGGATCGCAACAGTTTTCGAGGGTAGAGTATTCAACCCAAATTTATTGATTCGACACAAAGGGAGCCAAAGAATATTCTCAAGTATTAGAAGTTGAGTTGTCAATTCAACCACACCTGGAAAACTTAATATCTGCAGCAAAGTATTTAGTAGCAAAGTAATATGGAAGTAACGGTAACAGTGGCAAAAGTAACAGTAGCAGTTTTGTAGTAATTGTAACAGTGGCAACGGAAAAGTAACTAAGCAAAGATCAATATGTGAAAAGCTTGTAGGCATTGGATCAGTGATGGATAATTATGTCGGATGCGATTCCTCATGCAACAGTTATAACATAGGGTGACACAGAACTAGCTCTAGTTCATCAATGTAATGTAGGCATGTATTCCAAATATAGTCATACGTGCTTATGGAAAAGAACTTGCATGCCATCTTTTGTCCTACCCTCCCGTGGCAGCAGGGTCCTATTGGAAACTAAGGGATATTAAGGCCTCCTTTTAATTGAGTACCAGACCAAATCATTAACACTTAGTGAATACATGAACTCCTCAAACTACGGTCATCACCGGGAGTGGTCCTTATTATTGTCACCTCGGGGTTGCCGGATCATAACACATAGTAGGTGACTATTGACTTGCAAGATAGGATCAAGAACTCACATATATTCATGAAAACATAATAGGTTCAGATATGAAATCATGGCACTCGGGCCCTAGTGACAAGCATTAAGCATAGCAAAGTCATAGCAACATCAATCTCAGAACATAATGGATACTAGGGATCAAACCCTAACAAAACTAACTTGATTACATGGTAAATCTCATCCAACCCATCACCGTCCAGCAAGCGATGGAATTACTCACGCACGACGGTGAGCATCATGAAATTGGTGATGGAGGAAGGCTGATAATGACGATGGCGATGGATTCCCCTCTCCGGAGCCCCGAACGGACTCCAGGTCAGCCTTCCCGAGAGAGATTAGGGCTTGACGACGGCTCCGTATCATAAAACGCGATGAATCCTTCTCTCTGATTTTTTCTTCTCGAACGTGAATATATAGAGTTGGAGTTGATGTCGGTGGAGCTTCAGGGGGCCCACGAGGCAGGGGGCGCCCTAGGGGGGTGGGCGCACCCTCCACCCTCGTGGACAGGGTGTGGGCCCCCTGGTGTTGATTCTTTTGCCAGTATTTTTTATTAATTCCAAAAATATTCTCCGTGAAGTTTCAAGTTATTCCGAGAACTTTTATTTCTGCACAAAAATAACACCATGGCAATTCTGATGAAAACAACATCAGTCCGGGTTAGTTCCATTCAAATCATGCAAGTTAGAGTCCAAAACAAGGGCAAAAGTGTTTGGAAAAGTAGATACGATGGAGACGTATCACCCCTGAACCGCCTCTTTGCTCTATAAATACCCCAATATTGCAGAAACCCTAGGGGAGTCGACGAAAATCAATTCCAGCTGCCGCAAGTTCCAGAACCACCAGACCCAATCTAGACACCATCACGGAGGGGTGCATCATGTCCATTGGTGCCTCTCCAATGATGCGTGAGTAGTTCTTTGTAGACATACGGGTCCGTAGTTAGTAGCTAGATGGCTTCCTCTCTCTCTATCTTTTGATTCTCAATACTAATGGTCTCTTGGAGATCCATATGATGTAACTCTTTTTGCGGTGTGTTTGTTGGGATCGGATGAACTTTGAGTTTATGATTAGATCTATCTTTTTATCCATGGAAGTTATTTGAGTCTTCTTTGATCTCTTGAATGCATGATTGCTTATAGCCTCGTATTTCTTCTCCGATATTTGGGTTTTGTTTGGCCAACTTGATCTATTTATCTTGCAATGAGAATAGGTGCTTTGTGATGGGTTCGATCTTACGGTGCTTGATCCCAGTGACAGAAGGGGAACCGACACGTATGTATCGTTGCTACTAAGGATAAAATGATGGGGTCTATTTCTACATAAATAGATCTTGTCTACAACATGTCATCGTTCTTATTGCATTACTCCGTTTCTCCATGAACTTAATACACTAGATGCATGCTGGATAGCGGTCGATGTGTGGAGTAATAGTAGTAGATGCAGGCAGGAGTCGGTCTACTAATCTTGGACGTGATGCCTATACAATGATCATTGCCTGGATATCGTCATGAGTATTTGAAGTTCTATCAATTGCCCGACAGTAATTTGTTCACCTACCATTTGCTATTTTTCTCGACATAAGCCACTAGTGAATCCTACGGCCCCCGGGTCTCTTATTTATTATATTTGCCTTTGCGATCTATTTTCCTTTGCTTTTATTTTCAGATCTATTAAACCAAAAATACAAAAATACCTTGCTGCACTTTATTTTATTTGGCGTTCAATCTATCAATATTTACAACTCTCTCACGTCCGTTTGCCAATTTCCGGCGCCGTTGCCCAAAAGGGACTGACAACCCCTTTAACAAGTCGGGTTGCGAGTATTTGTTATTTGTGTGTAGGTGTTTGATGTCTACTACACAACCTTCTTCTTGTAGACATTGTTGGGCCTCCAAGTACAGAGGTTTGTAGGACAGTAGCAAATTTCCCTCAAGTGGATGACCTAAGGTTTATCAATCCGTGGGAGGCGTAGGATGAAGATGGTCTCTCTCAAACAACCCTGCAACCAAATAACAAAGAGTCTCTTGTGTCCCCAACACACCCAATAGAATGGTAAATTGTATAGGTGCACTAGTTTGGCGAAGAGATGGTGATACAAGTGCAATATGGATGGTAGATATAGGTTTTTGTAATCTGAAAAAATAAAAACAGCAAGGTAACTAATGATAAAAGTGAGCGTAAACGGTATTGCAATGCTAGGAAACAAGGCCTAGGGTTCATACTTTCACTAGTGCAAGTTCTCTCAACAATAATAACATAATTGTATCATATAACTATCCCTCAACATGCAACGAAGAGTCACTCCAAAGTCACTAATAGCGGAGAACAAACGAAGAGATTATGGTAGGGTACGAAACCACCTCAAAGTTATTCTTTCCAATCAATCCGTTGGGCTATTCCTATAAGTGTCACAAACAGCCCTAGAGTTCGTACTAGAATAACACCTTAAGACACAAATCATCCAAAACCCTAATGTCACCTAGATACTCCAATGTCACCTCAAGTATCCGTGGGTATGATTATACGATATGCATCACACAATCTCAGATTCATCTATTCAACCAACACATAGAACCTCAAAGAGTGCCCCAAAGTTTCTATCGGAGAATCAAGACGAAAATGTGTGCCAACCCCTATGCATAGGTTCATGGGCGGAACCCGCAAGTTGATCACCAAAACATACATCAAGTGAATCAATAGAATAACCCATTGTCACCACGGTTATCCCATGCAAGACATCAAGTGTTCTCAAATCATTAAAGACTCAATCCGATAAGATAACTTCAAAGGGGAAACTCAATCCATTACAAGAGAGTAGAGGGGGAGAAACATCATAAGATCCAAGTACAATAGCAAAGCTCGCGATACATCTAGATCGTATCAGCTCAAGAACACGAGAGAGAGAGATCAAACACATAGCTACTGGTACATACCCTCAGCCCCGAGGGTGAACTACTCCCTCCTCATCATGGAGAGCGCCGGAATGATGAAGATGACCACCGGTGAGGGATCCCCCCCTCCGGCAGGGTGCCGGAACAGGGTCCCGATTGGATTTTGGTGGCTACAGAGGCTTGCGGCGGCGGAACTCCCGATCTCTTTTGTTCCCCGGTCGTTTTAGGGCATATGGGTATATATAGGTGAAAGAAGTACGTCAGGGGAGCCACAAGGGGCCCACGAGGGTGGAGGGCGCGCCCAGGGGTGGGTGGGCGCGCCCCCCTGCCTCGTGCCTTCCTCGTTGCTTCCTTGACGTGGACTCCAAGTCTCTCGGGTTGCTTTCCTTCCAAAAATAACTTCTCCAGAAGGTTTCATTCCGTCTCGACTCCGTTTGATATTCCTTTTCTTCGAAACACTGAAACAAGGGAAAAAATAGGAACTGGCACTGGGCTCTGGGTCAATAGGTTAGTCCCAAAAATAATATAAAAGTGGTTAATAAAGCCCATAAACATCCAAAACAGATAATATAATAGCATGAAACAATCAAAAATTATAGATACGTTGGAGACTTATCAGCATCGCCAAGCTTAATTCCTGCTCGTCCTCGAGTAGGTAAATGATAAAAACAGAATTTTTGATGTGGAATGCTACCTAACATAATTCTCTAAGTAATTCTCTTTATTGTGGCATGAATGTTCAGATCCATAAGACTCAAGACAAAAGTTTAATATTGACATAAAAATAATAATACTTCAAGCATACTAACTAAGCAATTATGTCTTCTCAAAATAACATGGCCAAAGAAAGTTATCCCTACAAAATCATATAGTCTGGCTATGCTCTATCTTCACCACACAAAATATTTAAGTCATGCACAACCCCGATGACAAGCCAAGCAATTGTTTCATACTCTTGAAATTCTCAAACTTTTTCAATCTTCACGCAATACATGAGCGTGAGCCATGGACATAGCACTGTATGTGGAATAGAATGGTGGTTGTGGAGAAGACAAAAAGGAGAAGATAGTCTCACATCAACTAGGCTTTTCAACGGGCTATGGAGATGCCCATCAATAGATATCAATGTGAGTGAGTAGGGATTGCCATGCAACGGATGCACTAGAGCTATAAGTATATGAAAGCTCAGCAAAAGAAACTAAGCGGGTGTGCATCCAACTCGCTTGCTCACGAAGACCTAGGGCATTTTGAGGAAGCTCATCATTGGAATATACAAGCCAAGTTCTATAATGAAAAATTCCCACTAGTATATGAAAGTGACAAAATGAGAGACTCTCTATCATGAAGATCATGGTGCTACTTTGAAGCACAAGTGTGGTAAAAGGATAGTAACATTGTCCCTTCTCTCTTTTTCTCTCATTTTTTTATTTGGGCCTTTTATTATGGCCTCTTTTTTTTCGTCCGGAGTCTCATCCCGACTTGTGGGGGAATCATAGTCTCCATCATCCTTTTCCTCACTTGGGACAATGCTCTAAAAATGAAGATCATCACACTTTTATTTTCTTACAACTCAACAATTACAACTCGATACTTAGAAAAAAATATGACTCTATATGAATGCCTCCGGCGGTGTACCGGGATATGCAATGAATCAAGAGTGACATGTATGAAAGAATTATGAACGGTGGCTTTGCCACAAACACGATGTCAACTACATGATCATGCAAAGCAATATGACAATGATGGAGCATGTCATAATAAACGGAACGGTGGTAAGTTGCATGGCAATATATCTCGGAATGGCTATGGAAATGCCATAATATGTAGGTATGGTGGCTGTTTTGAGGAAGGTATATGGTGGGTGTATGATACCGGCGAAAGGTGCGCGGTATTAGAGAGGCTAGCAATGGTGGAAGGATGAGAGTGCGTATAATCCATGGACTCAACATTAGTCATAAAGAACTCACATACTTATTGCACAAATCTACAAGTTGTCAAAGCAAAGTATTACGTGCATGCTCCTAGGGGGATAGATTGGTAGGAAAATACCATCGCTCGTCCCCGACCGCCACTCATAAGGAAGACAATCAATAAATAAATTATGCTCCGACTTCATCACAAAATGGTTCACCATACGTGCATGCTACGGGAATCACAAACTTTAACACAAGTATTTCTCAAATTCACAACTACTCAACTAGCATGACTCTAATATCACCATCTTCATATCTCAAAACAATCATCAAGCATCAAACTTCTCTTAGTATTCAACACACTCATAAGAAAGTTTTTACTAGTCTTGAATACCTAGCATATTAGGATTAAGCACATTACCATGCTGTTTAAGACTCTCAAAATAATATAAGTGAAGCATGAGAGTTCATCTATTTCTTAAAAATAAAACCACCATTGTGCTCTAAAAGATATAAGTGAAGCACTAGAGCAAACGACAAACTACTCCAAAAAGATATGAGTGAAGATCAATGAGTAGTTAAATAATTATACAACTATGTGAAGACTATCCCATTTAATAATTTCAGATCTTGGTATTTTATTCAAACAACAAGCAAAACATAATAAAATAAAATGACGCTCCAAGCAAAACACATATCATGTGGTGAATAAAAATATAGCTCCAAGTAAAGTTACCGATGAACGAAGACGAAAGAGGGGATGCCATCCGGGGCATCCCCAAGCTTAGGCTCTTGGATGTACTTGAATATTACCTTGGGGTGACTTGGGCATCCCCAAGCTTAGGCTCTTGCCACTCCTTATTCCATAGTCCATTGAATCTTTACCCAAAACTTGAAAACTTCACAACACAAAACTTAACAGAAAACTCGTAAGCTCCGTTAGCGAAAGAAAACAAAACACCACTTCAAGTTACTGCAATGAACTCATTCTTTATTTATATTGGTGTTAAACCTACTGTATTCCAACTTCTCTATGGTTTATAAACTATTTTACTAGCCATAGATTCATCAAAATAAGCAAACAACACACGAAAAACAGAATCTGTCAAAAACAGAACAGTCTGTAGTAATCTGTAACTAACGCAAACTTATGGAACTCGAAAAATTCTAAAATAAATTTTTGGTCCTGAGGAATTTGTCTATTAATCATCTTCAAAAAGAATCAACTAAATAGCACTCTCCAGTAAAAACTTATAGCTATTCTCGTGAGCGCTAAAGTTTCTGTTTTTTTACAGCATGATCATAAAGACTTCACCCAAGTCTTCCCAAAGGTTCTACTTGGCACAAACACTAAGTAAAACACAAAACCACATCTAAACAGAAGCTAGATGGATTATTTATTACTAAACAGAACAAAAAAAATCAAGAAACTAAAATAAAGTTGGGTTGCCTCCCAACAAGCGCTAACGTTTAACGCCCCTAGCTAGGCATGACGATTTCAATGATGCTCACTTAAAAGATAAGAATAGAAACATAAAGAGAGCATCATGAAGAATATGACTAGAACATTTAAGTCTAAACCACTTCCTATGCATAGGGATTTTGTGAGCAACCAACTTATGGGAACAATAATCAACTAGCATAGGAAGGCAAAACAAGCATAACTTTAAACCTTTAAGCACATAGAGAGGAAACTTGATATTATTGCAATTCCTACAAGCATACATTCCTCCCTCATAATAATTTTCAGTAGCATCATGAATGAATTCAACAATATAACCATCACATAAATCATTCTTTTCATGATCTAAAAGCATAGAAATTTTATTACTCTCCACATAAGCAAAATTCTTCTCATTCGGAATAGTGGGAGTATCATAAGGGACTTGAATACTATAAATTGTTTCCACATTAAAAGACTAATGTTCAGAAAAAGGGTAATCATAATCATGACAAGTTTTATAAATATAATCATCACTACTTCTTATAGCATAAGTTTGATCACAATAATCATCATAAGTAGCAACTTTGTTCTCATCATAATCGATTGAAACCTCTTCCAAGATAGTGGATACATCACTAAATAAAGTCATGACCTCTCCAAATCCACTTTAATAAATATTATAAGATTCAACATCCTCCAAAATAGTGGGATCATTACTTCTAAAGTTGACACTCTTCCAAACCCACTTTCATCAATATAATCATCATAAGTAGGAGGCATGCTATCATCATTATAAATTTGCATATCAAAACTTGGGAGACTAAAAATATCATCTTCATCAAACATAGCCTCCCCAAGCTTGGGACAAACAATAATTGCAGCAAATATATTCTCAAAAACATCATCTTCATCAAACATAGCATCCCCAAGCTTGGGCCTTTTCATATCATAAGCATAATCACTCTCATCATTAATAGTATGGATAACACCAATAGTATAGCAATTATCATATTCTTCCAAGCAAGTGCCAAAAAGATTTTCAAGATCATAAGAAGTATCATTATGTTCCCAATCATAATCATCACAACAAGCAATAGGCATAACGAGATCATCATCAAGTGCATCATCTTCCACAATTATTTTTGATTCATTTTCATGAGGCACAACAATAATAGGAGCAACATTATTTGGGAGAGATATCTTTTTACCTCTCTTCCTTTTCCTTTTCTTCTTCTTCACCACATCATGTGTGGGTTCAATCCTCTTCTTGGAGCTCCTTATTAATGAGACTGGTTGAATAGAAGGCTCCTCCTTGTTACCTGATTCATCATAAGAAATAATAGGAGGATATTGGGAGGTCTCTTCCCTTTCATTAGTATTCTCTTCATCTTCTATTTGATTTCTTTTCTTTATGTACTTGTCAATATAAGGATTTTCAATGCAATTCACCGCACAATACATATAAATTTCTTCTAGATCAAAACCAAGAAGTTTATAACGGGCAAATTCTGGAAGATGACTAGTTATATGTTTCATTTCTTCGCAACCCATAAGCAAGCTAAGTTAATTATAATGTGTAAGGGAAATCAACTCATCACAATTTTTGGACACGATTAGATCATGAAACAATTTGCATCGGATAGCTAAATGACCACTTTCATTGCAAAGTTCACAAGTACGGCCAAGAAAATTTAAATTTTCAGCACAAACATCTAGCCTTTCTTGCAACAATTTAGTTTCTAAATGCTTATGCCTCTTGCAATATCTATCTTCCCTATTTGGTGTGTACTTGCAAACCCAATGCACTCCACAAAAATGGACATGTTTATAGGAGGAATTTTCATCATAACTAGTGCAATCATCATTAGTACTATGGATATTCAAGGAGTTCATACTAACAACATTGCAACCATGCTCATCATTCAAAGATTTAGTGCCAAACATTTTAATGCATTCTTGTTCTAACACTTTGGCACAATTTTCCTTTCCATCCTACTCACGAAAGATATTAAAAAGATGAAGCGTATGAGACAAATTCAATTCCATTTTTTTGTAGTTTTCTTTTATAAACTAAACTAGTGCTAAAACAAGAAACAAAAAGATTCAATTGCAAGATCTAAAGATATACATTCAAGCACTCACCTCCCCGGCAACGGCGCCAGAAAAGAGCTTGATGTCTACTACACAACCTTCTTCTTGTAGATGTTGTTGGGCCTCCAAGTGCAGAGGTTTGTAGGACAGTAGCAAATTTCCCTCAAGTGGATGACCTAAGGTTTATCAATCCGTGGGAGGCGTAGGATGAAGATGGTCTCTCTCAAACAACCCTGCAACCAAATAACAAAGAGTCTCTTGTGTCCCCAACACACCCAATACAATGGTAAATTGTATAGGTGCACTAGTTCGGCGAAGAGATGGTGATACAAGTGCAATATGGATGGTAGATATAGGTTTTTGTAATCTGAAAATACAAAAACAGCAAGGTAACTAATGATAAAAGTGAGCGTAAACGGTATTGCAATGCTAGGAAACAAGGCCTAGGGTTCATACTTTCACTAGTGCAAGTTCTCTCAACAATAATAACATGATTGGATCATATAACTATCCCTCAACATGCAACAAAGAGTCACTCCAAAGTCACTAATAGCGGAGAACAAACGAAGAGATTATGGTAGGGTACGAAACCACCTCAAAGTTATTCTTTCCAATCAATCCGTTGGGCTATTCCTATAAGTGTCACAAACAGCCCTAGAGTTCGTACTAGAGTAACACCTTAAGACACAAATCAACCAAAACCCTAATGTCACCTAGATACTCCAATGTCACCTCAAGTATCCGTGGGTATGATTATACGATATGCATCACACAATCTCAGATTCATCTATTCAACCAACACATAGAACCTCAAAGAGTGCCACAAAGTTTCTACCGGAGAATCAAGACGAAAACGTGTGCCAACCCCTATGCATAGGTTCATGGGCGGAACCCGCAAGTTGATCACCAAAACATACATCAAGTGAATCAATAGAATAACCCATTGTCACCATGGTTATCCCACGCAAGACATACATCAAGTGTTCTCAAATCATTAAAGACACAATCCGATAAGATAACTTCAAAGGGGAAACTCAATCCATTACAAGAGAGTAGAGGGGGAGAAACATCATAAGATCCAACTACAATAGCAAAGCTCGCGATACATCAAGATCGTATCACCTCAAGAACACTAGAGAGATAGATCAAACACATAGCTACTGGTACATACCCTCAGCCCCGAGGGTGAACTACTCCCTCCTCATCATGGAGGGCGCCAGGATGATGAATATGACCACCGGTGAGGGATCCACCCCTCCGGCAGGGTGCCGAAACAGGGTCCCGATTGGTTTTTGGTGGCTACAGAGGCTTGCGGCGGCGGAACTCCCGATCTCTTCTGTTCCCCGATCGTTTTAGGGTATATGGGTATATATAGGTGAAAGAAGTACGTCAGGGGAGCCACGAGGGGCCCACGAGGGTGGAGGGCGCGCCCCCCTGCCTCGTGCCTTCCTCGTTGGTTCCTTGACGTGGACTCCAAGTCTCCCGGGTTGCTTTCCTTCCAAAAATAACTTCTCCAGAAGGTTTCATTCCGTTTCGACTCCGTTTGATATTCCTTTTCTTCGAAACACTGAAACAAGGGAAAAAACAGGAACTGGCACTGGGCTCTGGGTCAATAGGTTAGTCCCAAAAATAATATAAAAGTGTCTAATAAAGCCCATAAACATCCAAAATAGATAATATAATAGCATGGAACAATCAAAAATTATAGATACGTTGGAGACGTATCAGTGTTGTTTACGTAGTGTTGCTTGGTTCTCCTACTGGTTCGATAACCTTGGTCTCATCACTGAGGGAAATACCTACCGTCGTTGTGCGGCATCATCCCTTCCTCTTTGGGGAAATACCAATGTAGTTCTAGCAGACATCAAACATCTACGCAAATAGCTGATGTCTACTACACAACCTTCTTCTTGTAGACTCGTGTTGGGCCTCCAAGCGCAGAGTTTTGTAGGACAGTAGCAAATTTCCCTCAAGTGGATGACCTAAGGTTTATCAATCCGTGGGAGGCGTAGAATGAAGATGGTCGCTGTCAAACAACCCTGCAACCAAATAACAAAGAGTCTCTTGTGTCCCCAACACACCAAATACAATGGTAAATTGTATAGGTGCACTAGTTCGGCGAAGAGATGATGATACAAGCGTAATATGGATGGTAGATATAGGTTTTTGTAATCTGAAAATATAAAAACAGCAAGGTAGCTAGTGGTAAAAGTGAGTGAAAACGATATTGCAATGCTTGGAAACAAGGCCTAGGGTTCATACTTTCACTAGTGCAAGTTCTCTCAACAATGATAACATAATTGGATCATATAACAATCCCTCAACGTGCAACAAAGAGTCACTCCAAAGTCACTAATAACGGAGAACAAACGAAGAGATTATTGTAGGGTACGAAACCACCTCAAAGTAATTCTTTCTGATCGATCTATTGGGCTATTCCTATAAGTGTCACAGACAGCCCTAGAGTTCATACTAAAATAACACCTTAAGATACACATCAACCAAGACCCTAATGTCACCTAGATACTCCAATGTCACCACAAGTATCCGCAGGTTTGATTATACGATATGCATCACACAATCTCAGATTCATCTATTCAAACCAACACAAAGAACTTCAAAGAGTGCCCCAAAGTTTCTACCAGAGAGTGAAGACGAAAACGTGCGCCAACCCCTATGCATAAGTTCACAAGGTCACAGAATCCACAAGTTGATGACCAAAACATACATCAAGTGGATCACGTGAATATCCCATTGTCACCACAGGTAAGCACATGCAAGACATACATCAAGTGTTCTCAAATTCTTAAAGACTCAATCCAATAAGATAACTTCAAAGGGAAAACTCAATCCATTACAAGAAGGTAGAGGGGGAGAAACATCATAAGATCTAACTATAATAGCAAAGCTCGCGGTACATCAAGATCGTGCCAAATCAAGAACACAAGAGAGAGAGAGATCAAACACATAGCTACTGGTACATACCCTTAGCCCCGAGGGTGAAATACTCCCTCCTCGTCATGGAGAGCGTCGGGATGATGAAGATGGCCACCGGTGATGCTTTTCCCCTCCGGCAGGGTGCCGGAACGGGCTCCCGATTGGTTTTTCGTGGCTACAGAGGCTTGCGGCGGCGAAACTCTCGATCTAGGTTCTGTTTTGGAGGTTTGGGGATATATAAGAGGTGTTGGCGTCGAGAACAAGTCAGGGGAGTCCACGAGGGGCCCACAAGGTCCGTAGGTGCGCCCTAGGGGGGGCGCCCCCACCCTTGTGGTGGCCTCGGGACTCCTCTGGTGCATCTCCGGTACTCCGTGGGCTTCTTTTGGTCCAAAAACAATCGTCGTAAAGTTTCAGGTCAATTGGACTCCGTTTGATATTCCTTTTCCGTGAAACCCAAAAACAAGGAAAAAACAGAAACTGGCACTGGGCTCTAGGTTAATAGGTTAGTCCCAAAAATCATATAAAATAGCATATAAATGCATATAAAACATCCAAGATAGATAATATAATAGCATTGAACAATAAAAAATTATAGATACGTTGGAGACGTATCAATAGCTAATACGGATAACACAAAAATAAAGAGGAGGAGAAATTAAATTCCAGGGAACCGAAAGAGGTGCCCACCCCATCCGCCCACCCATGCCCTCTCCTACGACTCGCCCACCCCATCTGCCGCCAACCGCCATCGCGCCACCCAGTGTCGCGTCAGCTAGTCGCCCCCATGCCTCGGCGGCCCAGATCCACGTGCTCGCCGCCTCCTCCACAGCCGCCACGACATGTGGAGGTAAATCGGATCTGTGCAACCGGTGATACTGGAGGAGACGAGAGCGCAGCGGTGGAGGGAGCGACCGATGAGGATCTGCGATGACACACTCTCATGGTTGCTGTGCGTGTGGGAATGGAAGGAAGCCGAGCAAGACATGGAAGAGGATCCGGATTCGAGATCGAGATGGAGGGGATATGCCCGATATGCAAAGACCAGACGGATCAGGAGCTGCTGAATCTGGCCCATCAGATCTATTTCAAGGGCACCATGGAGGAGAAGCGCAGGATACCCCCCCAACTGCTCCGCTGGTGGCGTTCATCAACTGGGTGAAGCAGGAAGGGAAATCGAACGACCCGCGGCACAAGGCGAGGTGGGAATGTATTTGTAGGTCTGATGCCCACAAGTGTCCCGCCGGAGCCAAAAGCGGTGGATCCCTGGCCATTCCTGTTGCCAGAACCAGCAACAGACTGAGTCAACAGTTGGACTGCATTGGAGGAGCCGGCGAGGTTCCAACTGATGTTGTCTATAGGGATCTGAGATCTCCTTTTGAAGCTAAGATCAATGGGGAGAAACAGCCACTCCCTGCAAGTTGCAGTGAAGAGGAGGGCAAACACACACCTCCTGATCTAGGGCCGGGGAGGCACAGGGATAAGGTCACCGCTAGAAAGCAAATTCCGGCCTCCCCATACGCACACATTTACCATGACGGAGAGTGGGTTGTGGTTCATAAGTTTCATGTGTGCAATAGCGTTGCCATTGCTTCAATTGCGAGCAAGCTGCCAATATAGACGTCATCAGTTTTTGTTGAATACGTGGTTCGATCGAGCAACCAGAATGCGGTACTGGTTCCTGTCCTTCCACATCAAGAGTTTGGCGGAAGATAGAGGATCTTCTATGGAAAAACACAACAACTACTACCAAATTTTGGTGGGAAACATGCAATGTGGACTGATACCTGGGAGAAGAGCTGATTTGAGGAAGGAAAACAAGGCAATTACCCTTGATCCTGCACAAATCTCGCCGATGCTTGTTCTTGATGTTCCGGGGATCCACTATTCCCCTATTGAGAATTTTTAGAACAAAAGTGCACGCCGGGCTCTATTTGATCACAAAACTTAGAAGCTTGAAGGAAAGGATAATGGTGCTGGTACAGAGAAGCTACCACAGTTGTTGGAAATATGCCATAGAGGCAATACTATTTGTATTATTTATTTCCAAGTTTATAGTTAATGTTTATATTCTATGCTATAACTGCTATAGGTTCTTGAATATGTGACTCAGGGGGAAACTCATAAGCACATGTAGAAGTATAAATAGTAAAACATGATTCTTAGTCTTGCCTCTAGGACTAGCTCAAGAGTTATAATGATGGTTCCATTTTCCTGATCATGGGCATATGCCAATAACATTTGAGAGCGCGATATTGGTATAACTCTCATGTTGAATTGACCGAAGTTGTTTGTTATACTTAAGAGATTATATCGTCTGAAGTCTTTAGTTCATAACGCAGGAGTTAACATATGTATGATTCCTTCGAGCATGAGAGTATCGAGTCACTCCATACCAGATGTTGCACTTTGGGGTTGTTTTGCAACGTCATCCGTAACAGGGTGATCATACCGGCAACTTACGGGTTCATTGGAAATGTATGACGAGAGACTAGATAGCTTGAGACTGGGATTTGCTTCTCCGACAATGGAGAGATATTCTTAGGGACCTCTTGGTGTGACGACATCCATCATCGTGTGGTTAGACATAGGTGACTACATCACAAGGATGTCGGAACATGACAATGAGAAAGAAGAACAAAACCGGTAACCAGGACACAGGTATAGTGAGCATGTAATGACTCGTGGGGATACGGATATATCTCACCTCAAGTTTAGTAATGATCGGGAAGCAAAGGGAATAACATATAATAACCAACGGTTCACTCGAATATCATTCATGTAAGTATAAGGATCAATATGGATGTCCACGGTTCCGCTATTGATCGTTGAACGTAAGGTGTTTTCATTCATGTCTTTATTTTACCGAACCTGCAGGGTCACACTCTTAAGGGATTACGATTTGTTGAGTTCTATAGGACTTAAGAATATGAAAAATACTATCCAAATAGTTTTAGGAATAAAAGAAATCATTTCAAGAGAAACCAGAAGCGTTCCGGGATTACCAGAAGTGTTTCGGGGCGTATCGGGTAATACCGGAATTAATATATAGGTAGAAATTGTTCTCAGGGACTTCAATATAAATTATAAAGGGCTGCAACATTATTGTGAGGTCCTAGGAATTTATTTAAAGTTATTGGGCTAAAGAAAACACACAAAGCCCTATTAGTGGAGAGTTAATGTGCCCAAAGGCCCATTAGTGGAGGCGCCCCAAGAGGAGGCTGATAGGCCTCCAACGTATCTATAATTTTTGATTGTTCCATGCTATTATATTATTCATCTAGGATATTTTATATGCATTTATATGCTATTTTATATGATTTTTGCGACTAACCTATTAACCTAGAGCCGAGTGCCAGTTTCTGTTTTTTCCTTGTTTTTGAGTTCTACAGAAAAGGAATACCAAACGGAGTCCAATTGACGTGCCAATTTTTGACAATTTTTGATGGACCAAAAGAAGCCCCCGGGGTAAAAGAGTAGAGCTAGAAGAGTCCCGGGCCGTCCACGACGGTGGGGGCGCGCCCCCCTATCTTGTGGACGACTCGGAGACCCCCCTGACGTGAGACCTAAGCCAAAAATTCCTATAAATACAGAAACCTCCAGAACATAACCTAGATCGGGAGTTCCGCCGCCGCAAGCCTCTGTAGCCACGAAAAACCAATCGGGACCCTGTTCTGGCACCCAGCCGGAGGGGGGGATCCCTCACCGATGGACATCTTCATCATCCTGGCGCTCTCCATGACGAGGAGGGAGTAGTTCACCCTCGGGGCTGAGGGTATGTACCAGTAGCTATGTGTTTGATCTCTCTCTCTCTCTCTCTCTCTCATGTTCTTGATTCGGCACGATCTTGATGTATCGCGAGCTTTCCTATTATAGTTGGATCTTATGATGTTTCTCCCCCTCTACTCTCTTGTAATGGATTGAGTTTTCCCTTTGCAGTTATCTTATCGGATTGAGTCTTTAAGGATTTTAGAACACTTGATGTATGTCTTGCATGTGCTTATCTGTGGTGACAATGGGATAATCACGTGATCCACTTGATGTATGTTTTGGTGATCAACTTGCGGGTTCCGTAACATTGTGAACTTATGCATAGGGGTTGGCACGCGTTTTTGTCTTGACTCTCCTGTAGAAACTTTGGGGCACTCTTTGAAGTACTTTGTGTTGGTTTGAATAGATGAATCTGAGATTGTGTGATGCATATCGTATGATCATACCCACGGATACTTGAGGTGACATTGGAGTATCTAGGTGACATTAGGGTTTTGGTTGATTTGTGTCTTAAGGTGTTATTCTAGTACGAACTCTATGATAGATCGAACGAAAAGAATAGCTTCGTGTTATTTTACTACGGACTCTTGAATAGATCGATCAGAAAGGATAACTTTGAGGTGGTTTCGTACCCTACAATAATCTCTTCGTTTGTTCTCCGCTATTAGTGACTTTGGAGTGACTCTTGTTGCATGTTGAAGGATAATTATATGATCCAATTATGTTATTATTGTTGAGAGAACTTGCACTAGTGAAAGTATGAACCCTAGGCCTTGTTTCCTAGCATTGCAACACCGTTTACGCTCACTTTTATCGCTTTCTACCTTGCTGTTTTTATATTTTCAGTTTACAAATACTCATATCTATCATCCATATTGCCCTTGTATCACCATCTCTTCGCCGAGCTAGTGCACCTATACAATTTACCATTGTATTGGGTGTGTTGGGGACACAAGGGACTCTTTGTTATTTGGTTGCAGGGTTGTTTGAGAGAGACCATCTTCATCCTACGCCTCCCACGGATTGATAAACCTTAGGTCATCCACTTGAGGGAAATTTGCTACTGTCCTACAAACCTCTGCACTTGGAGGCCCAACAACATCTACAAGAAGAAGGTTGTGTAGTAGACATCTAGCTCATTTCTTGCACCGTTGCCGGGGAGGTGAGTGCTTGAAGGTATATCTTTAGATCTTGCAATCGAATCTTTTAGTTTCTTGTTTTATCACTAGTTTAGTTTATAAAAGAAAACTAAAAAAATGGAGTTAAGGTTGCCTCATATGCTTCATCTTTTTAATGTCTTTCTTGAAAATGATGGGAAGGAAAATTGTGCTCAATTGCTAGAGGAAGAATGCATTAGAATGTTTGGCACTAAATCTTTGAATGATGAGCATGATTGCAATGTTGTTAGTATGAATTCTTTGAATACCCATGATGCTAATGATATGCAAAGCCACAAGCTTGGGGATGCTATGTTTGATGAAGATGATATGTTTAGTCCCCCAAGTTTTGATGAACAAATTTATTATCATGAAAGCATGCCTCCTATTTATGATGATTATTGTGATGACACGTATGCTATAAAGAATAAATATAACCATGAAAATTGTAATCATGATTTTAATTTTCAATTGGATTATGCTTCACATGATAGTTATTTTGTTGAGTTTGCTCCCACTACTATTCATGAGAAGAAATTTGCTTATGTGGAGAGTAGTAAATTTTCTATGCTTGTAGATCATGAAAAGAATGCTTTATGTGATGGTTATATTGTTGAATTCATTCATGATGCTACTGAAAATTATTATGTGGGAGGAACATATGCTTGTAGGAATTGCAATAATATCAAGTTTCCTCTCTATGTGCTTAAACTTTTAAAGTTATGCTTGTTTTGCCTTCCTATGCTAGTTGATTTTTGTTCCCATAAGTTGTTTGCTCGCAAAATCCCTATGCATAGGAAGTGGGTTACACTTAAATGTGCTAGTCATATTCTTCATGATGCTCTCTTTATGTTTCGATTCTTATCTTTTATGTGAGCATCATTGAAATCTTCATGCCTAGCTAGGGGCGTTAATCGATAGCGCTTGTTGGGAGGCAACCCAATTTTATTTTTGTTCTTTAATTTTTGCTCCTGTTTAGTAATAAATAATTCATCTAGCCTCTGGTTCGATGTGCTTTTATGTTTTAATTAGTTTTTGTGCCAAGTAGAACCTTTGGGAAGACTTGGGTGAAGTCTAGGGGATCTTGCTGTAAAAAACAGAAACTTTTGCGCTCACAAGTTTAGCTGCCATTTTTTACTGGAGAGTGATTTTAGGTTGATTCTTTTTGAAGATGATTAATAGTAAAATTCCTCAGGTCCACCAGTTTATTTCAGAATTTTTGGAGTTCTATAAGTATACGTTTGATACAGATTACTACAGACTGTTCTGTTTTTGACAGATTCTGTTTTCTATATGTTTTTTGCTTATTTTGATGAATCTATGAGTAGTATCGGAGAGTCTGAATCATAGAGAAGTTGGAATACAGTAGATATTACACCAATATGAATTTAGAATGAGTTCACAACAGTACCTAAGTGGTGATTTATTTTCTTATACTAACGGAGCTTACGAGTTTTCTGTTGAGTTTTGTGTTGTGAAGTTTTCAAGTTTTGGGTAAAGATTCGATGGACTATGGAATAAGGAGTGGAAAGAGCCTAAGCTTGGGGATTCCCAAGGCACCCCAAGGTAATATTCAAGGACAACCAAGAGCCTAAGCTTGGGGATGCCCCGGATGGCATCCCCTCTTTCGTCTTCGTTCATCGGTAACTTTACTTGGAGCTATATTTTTATTCACCACATGATATGTGTTTTGCTTGGAGTGTCATTTTATTTTCTTTTGTTTTGCTTGCTGTTTGAATAAAATACCAAGATCTGAAATTCTTAAATGTTAGAGAGTCTTCACATAATTATATAATTATTCGACTACTCATTGATCTTCACCTATATCTTTCGGAGTAGTTTGTCGTTTCCTCTAGTGCTTCACTTACATATTTTTAGAGTATGGTGGTGGTTTTATTTTATAGAAATTATTGATCTCTCATGCTTCACTTATATTATTTTGAGAGTCTTTTAGAACAGCATGGTAATTTGCTTTGGCTATAAAATTAGTCCTAATATGATAGGCATCCAATATGGGTATAATAAAAACTTTCATATAGAGTGCATTGAATACTATGAGAAGTTTGATACTTGATGATTGTTTTGAGATATGAAGATGGTGATATTAAAGTTGTGCTAGTTGAGTAATTGTGAATTTGAGAAATACTTGTGTTGAAGTTTGCAAGTCCCGTAGCATGCACGTATGGTAACCGTTGTGTAACAAATTTGAAACATGAGGTGTTCTTTGATTGTCATCCTTATGAGTGGTGGCCGGGGACGAGCGATTGTATTTTCCTACCAATCTATCCCCCTAGGAGCATGCACGTAGTGCTTGGTTTTTGATGACTTGTAGATTTTTGCAATAATTATGTGAGTTCTTTATGACTAATGTTGAGTCCATGGATTATACGAACTCTCACCCTTCCATCATTGCTAGCCTCTTCGGTACCATGCATTTCCCGTTCTCACCTTGAGTGTTGGTGCAAACTTCGCCGGTGCATCCAAACCCCATGATATGATACGCTCTGTCACACATAAACCTCCTTATATCTTTCTCAAAACAGGCACCATACCTACCTATTATGGCATTTCCATAGCCATTCAGAGATATATTGCCGTGCAACTTTCCACCATTTCATTTATTATGACACGCTTCATCATTGTCATATTGCCTTGCATGATCATGTAGTTGACATCGTATTTGTGGCAAGGCCACCATGCATAATTTTTCATACATGTCACTCTTGATTCATTGCCCATCCCGGTACACCGCCGGAGGCACTCATATAGAGTCATATTTTGTTCTAGTATCGAGTTGTAATCCTTGAGTTGTAAATAAATAGAAGTGTGATGATCAGCATTATTAGAGCATTGTCCAAAAAAAGAGAAAGGCCAAAAAAAATAAAGGCCAAATAAAAAAATAAAAAAAGAAGAAAGACCAAATAAAAAAAGGAAGGCCCAAAAAAGGAAAAAAAGAAAAAAAAGAAGGGACAATGTTACTATCCTTTTCCACACTTGTGCTTCAAATTAGCACCATGATCTTTATGATAGAGAGTCTCTTATTTTGTCAATTCCATATACTAGTGGGAATTTTTCATTATAGAACTTGGCTTGTATATTCCAACAATGGGCTTCCTCAAATGCCCTAGGTCTTCATGAGCAAGCAAGTTGGATGCACACTCACTGAGTTTCTTTTGTTGAGCTTTCATGCATTTATAGCTCTAGTGCATCCCTACTCCTCGCATTGCCATCAATTGATGGGCATCTCCCTAGCCCGTTGATTAGCCGCGTCAATGTGAGACTTTCTCCTTTTTTGTCTTCTTCACACAACCCCCATCGTTATATTCTATTCCACCCATAGTGCTATATCCATGGTTCACGCTCATGTATTGCGTGAAAGTTGAAAAAGTTTGAGATTACTAAAGTATGAAACAATTGCTTGGCTTGTCATCGGGGTTGTGCATGATGAGAGCATTCTTGTGTGACGAAAATGGAGCATGACCAAACTATATGATTTTGTAGGGATGAACTTTCTTTGGCCATGTTATTTTGAGAAGAGATGATTGCTTAGTTAGTATGCTTGAAGTATTATTATTTTTATGTCAATATTAAACTTTTATCTTGAATCTTTCGGATCTGAACATTCATGCCACAATAAAGAAAATTACATTAAAGATTATGTTAGGTAGCATTCCACATCAAAAATTCTGTTTTTATCATTTACCTACTCGAGAATGAGCAGGAATTAAGCTTGGGGATGCTTGATACGTCTCCAACGTATCTATAAATTTTGACTGTTCCATGCTATTATATTATCCATCTAGGATGTTTTATATGCATTTATATGCTATTTTATATGATTTTTGCGACTAACCTATTAAACTAGAGCCCAGTGCCAGTTTCTGTTTTTTCCTTGTTTTTGAGTTTTACAGAAAAGGAATACCAAACGGAGTCCAATTGACGTGCCAATTTTTGACTTTTTTTATGGACCAAAAGAAGCCCCAGGAGTAAAAGAGTTGGGCCAGAAGAGTCCCGGGCCGTCCACGAGGGTGGGGGGCGCGCCCTACCCCCTGGGCGCGCCCCCCTATCTCGTGGACGACTCGGAGACCCCCCTGACGTGAGACCTACGCCAAAAATTCCTATAAATACAGAAACCTCCATAACATAACCTAGATCGGGAGTTCCGCCTCCACAAGCCTCTGTAGCCACGAAAAACCAATCGGGGCCCTGTTCCGGCACCCTGCCGGAGGGGGGATCCCTCACCGGTGGCCATCTTCATCATCCCGGCGCTCTCCATGACGAGGAGGGAGTAGTTCACCCTCGGGGCTGAGGGTATGTACCAGTAGCTATGTGTTTGGTCTCTCTCTCTCTCTCTCTCTCTCTCTCTCTCTCTCTCTCGTGTTCTTGATTCGGCACGATCTTGATGTATCGCGAGCTTTGCTATTATAGTTGGATTTTATGATGTTTCTCCCCCTCTACTCTCTTGTAATGGATTGAGTTTTCCCTTTGAAGTTATCTTATCGGATTGAGTCTTTAAGGATTTGAGAACACTTGATGTATGTCTTGCATGTGCTTATCTGTGGTGACAATGGGATATTGAGAAGAACCCGACTCGGCATTCTTAAAAAAAGAGGGGAAGCAGAACCAAGTCAAGATGATATGGGTCGCCCCTTCTTCTTGCGCCAAAGATCTTACCATTTCCGAAGGAACCGGGGCTACATTTCTTTCCAATTTCCATTCAAGAGTTTCTATCTGTTTCCACGCCCTTTTCTTGAGACCTCGAAACATGAGGACAAATTACTTCTCTTAGGAACACATACAAGAAAAAGGATAACGGTATCCCTCCCATTAACTACTTCATTTTCATTGAGTCTTTAAGGATTTGAGAACACTTGATGTATGTCTTGCATGTGCTTATCTGTGGTGACAATGGGATATTCACGTGATCCACTTGATGTATGTTTTGGTGATCAACTTGCGGGTTCCGTAACATTGTGAACTTATGCATAGGGGTTGGCACGTGTTTTCGTCTTGACTATCTGGTAGAAACTTTGGGGCACTCTTTGAAGTTCTTTGTGTTGGTTGAATAGATGAATCTGAGATTGTGTGATGCATATCATATAATCATACCCACGGATATTTGAGGTGACATTGGAGTATCTAGGTGACATTAGGGTTTTGGTTGATTTGTATCTTAAGGTGTTATTCTAGTACAAACTCTATGATAGATCGAACGGAAAGAATAGCTTCGTGTTATTTTACTACGGACTCTTGAATAGATCGATCAGAAAGGATAACTTTGAGGTGGTTTCGTACCCTACAATAATCTCTTCATTTGTTCTCCGCTATTAGTGACTTTGGAGTGACTCTTGTTGCATGTTGAGGGATAGTTATATGATTCAATTATGTTATTATTGTGGAGAGAATTTGCACTAGTGATGGTATGAACCCTAGGTCTTGTTTCCTAACATTGCAATACCGTTTACGCTCTCTTTTATAGCTTGCTACCTTGCTGTTTTTATATTTTTAGATTACAAATACTCATATCTATCATCCATATTGCACTTGTATCACCATCTCTTCACCGAACTAGTGCACCTATACAATTTACCATTGTATTGGGTGTGTTGGGGACACAAGAGACTCTTTGTTATTTGGTTGCAGAGTTGTTTGAGAGAGACCATCTTCATCCTACAGCTCCCACGGATTGATAAATCTGAGGTCATCCACTTGAGGGAAATTTACTACTGTCCTACAAACCTCTGCACTTGGAGGCCCAACAACGTCTACAAAAAAAAGATTGTGTAGTAGACATCAGATGCCTAATTGGGAGGTGTAGTCTAACTCCACCTCCCCCTACTGCAGGTGCAAGGGGTGGGGAGTCCACCACCCCTCCTCTCTCCCCTACACCTATATACTAGTGGAAAAACAACTAGCCACATTTTTCGTTGGTGGCGTGTCATTTTCTATCAACGCCATCACTATTTTTTTCAAATAGTGTTGGTGTCGGCCTAAATCGCACGTCAGCTTTACATGGTTAGGGCCGACGTTGCTTTTTTTAACATGTCACAACTCTGTTGGCCCATCTATACTCACTGTATGGAAGATAGTGCTGGCGTCGGATTTCTATGCGCGCCGTAGGTATTAACTAGTGTTGGCGTGCTAACTTATGTTTCCCCAGAAACATTATTTTTATTTTATCAAGTATTTTAAGTATTTAATGATTATACTAGTCAAAAAATAATGAATATTTTTATATTATATTTTTGTCTTTATTATTAGTAGCATTTTTTTAATCATTTTGGGTCTTTTATTTCTTTACTATCAGTTATAATAATTAGTCTTTTATTAATCTTAGTCTTTTTTTATTTGGGCTATTATTAGCTATTGCCTTGCGTTTTAGGTCCACGCCAGCACTAGCCTACCTGAGTTAACTGCCCACCTTAGTAAAAGACCTAGCTAGTTGACGCCCTCATTTGACCCACACACACTCCCCCTCAACTAGTCACCGCTACCACCTCCGGACCTCGCCACGCTTCGCCGCCTGTCGCCGTCCCTCGCCGCACCGCCGATAGCAAGGTTCCATCCTATCCTTCCCCTCCCATCCCATCTCCTTCCTCTCCACTCGAACCTCCTTCGTCAGCGGATGCCACACGGAATCCATGGGATTCCTGCATATATAAGTTGATTCGTGTAGAATTTAAGTAGTGTTGAATCAACATTTGTAGTGATGTAGAATCCAAAGTTAGTTCCATGAATTGCTTTGTGTAAAAAATTTAGTGGTAATCTGATTAGGATTGTGCAGAATCCGATTTTAATAGTGTATTTTGAGTAGAATTTTTTGAGAGAATATTAATGATTCAAGTTCAACTTAATTTGGTAGTGTAGTTTGGAATGTTTGAAATAAATGAGATGAACTCCTATAAATTAGATTGGTGGTGTAGAGTTCATTTTATTTGTGTCTCCCTCTATGGATTTTGTTTATTTGTGTATACAATTACTAGTATAGAATTATATTTAGCACTGTAATATCCGATTATATTTAGTTGAAATTGATTTACTAGTGTAGAAACCGATTATACTTAGTGTTGATTTAGTAGTCTAGAATCCGATTATACTTACTTTTTTAATATGTTTTGTGTAGAATGGTGCAACTATCACCATGTCGAGTGTGCAAGTCAAGGTGCGAAACTAGCCTTGCAACTGGCACGCGGTTCGGCATCTACTTCCAGCCGAGTTTTGTTCGTGCAACGATAATAAATTATATGAACCTTCTAACAGTTAATTCATATTTGTTTCTGTTGCTATTTTCACTAATGCATTGTATGTGTTTTTTGTTTTTTCTTACACGGATCGTCGCATGCAATGTGATCTTTGGCGTTCTTGGGGGGCCTACATTATGGAGGTCGAGAAGGGACCAAAGATATCCCAGATTGGAGGAGATGAATGAGATCGTTTCATCGCACATATGCATCTCACTGGGGTGAATTGACCAGCTTCTCTTTCAGAGGACAAAGTACAAGGTTGGCTGTTATCTACCTCAACACGGAGGAAGATGATGATGACCCACTTGATGAAGTCCTCTATGCCCAAAGAATCAGGCTGAGCGAGGAGGAATCAGACAACCTCTAGTACATACTTTCGCCACGTGATGCCTACATTGGGATGCCATCCGTGACCCGCCTGACAAGGACGAATGTTAACTGCCATGTCATGGTACGTTACTAGTGTAGTAATTTGAAAGATATTCTACTTTAAAATTATTTTTGTACTTTTCTTTATTTTTGTTTTTTTGTTTTTCTTTTTTACTTTATTTTTGTACTTTTTTATACTTTAAAAATATAGGGTAATGCTATTCTAAGTGTGAGTGTAGAATAGTTTATTCTACTCCACCATTAACGCTATGTACATAATCTAGTAAAACACGCCAACTTTTAAATTTAGTACATTGTCAAAAAATTACTATATTTTGTATGCTACATTACTATATTTTGTATAGAGCATTACTTAGGATATAGAATGAACTATTCTATACTCACGCTTAGTTTAAATAAGAATTTGAAAAACAATGTTGAACAAGCATCTGAAAATTTTCAAATAAGTTTTTTTAATTGAATAAGAATTTGAAAAATGTTGAACAGATATTTGGAAATGTTAAATAAGTATTAAAAATGTCATTTTATAAATGTTGAATAATTATTAAAAATGTTGAATGAATATATGAAAGATGTTGAACTAGTATTTTAAAATGTTGAACAACTATTTAAAAATGTTGAAATAAGTATTAAATTTTTTTGAACCAAGTATTTGAAAAATGTGGAACAAGTATTTTGAAAATATTGAATAATAATTAAAAATGTTCAATGAGTATATGAAAAATGTTGAACAAGTATTTGAAAGTGTGGAATAAGTATTAAAAATGTTGAACAAGTATTTTAAAAATGTTGAAAAAAGTTCGGACAATGTTAAACGTGTGTACAAAAAATGTGGATCACTTAATAAATAAATATTTTGACATATACAAAAATGTAGAGTGGAAACGAAAACAAACATATGAAAAAGAATGGGAAAGAAGAAGAAAACAAAACAAAAAATGGAGAAGAAAAAATAAAACCAAACAAAAAATGAAGAAAAAAAAGAAACCAAATAAAAACGAAGAAAACCCTTAAAAAAAGAAAAAATAAGAAAACCCATGAAAAACAATGGAAAACCCCGGCTTCGTTCACCTCAAGTAGAAAACACGCCAACAACTTATCGTGTGGAAAAACACGGGCGCATTGGCTAGCGCCGCGAGCTCTCTCCATACCCGCTTCCCCCAATTTCCTGTTCCCTTTTTCATTCGATCGGCGATAAATAGTATTCGCACGGCCTGGCCTCCAGCTGATGGCTCTACCACGTGAGAGCTTGTGTAGCAATGCGTCAGAAACTCTCGCCTCGGAAAAATGCGACCGACATAAACATTCAACATAGCACGCGTGCTCATTCTCTTTCATATTTTGTTTTCTAACTTTTGATTTCATTTTTATTTCCTATTTTTTAAGAAAAATAAAATTATGTTTTAACAAATATTTTTTTCACCGAACAGATTTGTTAGATATTTAGGTAAAAACAAGATTATTCTAACAAATAATATTTTTTAATTTTTAATTTCCGAAATGTTATACTATCAGATTTGGTACATTTTTAAATAATGTTCTCATAAATTTAGAAAATGTTCATCAGGTGTTTAAATTTTTTTAATCATGCATTTTTTTAAAACTCTGTATTTAAAAAAGTCCATCATATATCAAAGGAATTATAATGTTTTTAAATACAGAGTTTAAAAAATGCATGATTAAAAAAATTGTATGGAGGGGCTTTCACTTGCTATCCAAAGGACGCGCACGGGTGACTCCTATGAGTCGCTATGCCATGACCCAGTCCAAATTAGCTAAATGTCAGTCGATTGAATTTAAATTTGGGTCAATCAATTTTGAGAGTTCGCCGGAGTGAGCCGGAGAGAAGGAAAGAGAAGAAAGGGGCTCGTCGGAGGGCAACCCCATATCTATCTTAGAGCTTAGGGTGAGGACGGTGGTGGGGCTTCACCGGAGAGAAAAAACAGACGCGGGAGTGATGGCCGAGGGCGGCGGTAAGACCGGTGGTGGGGAGCGGTTCCCGGCAGGGCGGGGCGGCGAGGCTGCACGGGAGCGCCGCCGGTCGCGGGTAGTGGTCGCAGGCGGTTTGGCCGGTGGCCTGGGAAGAAGAAGCTGGAGGAAGAAGAAAGGCTGCCACCCGTTTGATCTGCATCCAACGGCCACAAACGATCGACCGACTCAAATTCGAAATTCAATCGACTCAGGTGTAGCCATTCCTGACCCAGCCCTCTGATTAAGCATTGTACTAATACAGGCACGAGAAATGTGCACCCTACCAATCTAATCTCAGGGCAGACGTACGTGCCCGTGTCCGTGTGTATTGGCTGATGCGGCAGCTAGCCGCGTGCTGACGATCCGGCTGCAGCTAGTCAGTCAGAGCGCGCATGGTTCACGAGCAGCACAGCTACCGATCCGCAGCAACACTATTATACACCAGTTCTCTTCCTTCATGCGAGCAATTCAACACAGACGGAGCTTGTGTCGTCCCTATCACTCTGATCAAACACAGAGACAGCAGTTCCAAAAATCAACACATGCGAGCATGTGTTCTTGGTCTCTAGCACATAAAAAACACTACACATGGTTCCCTGCCATGTGCCATCTCATCTCAGAAGTAGAAATTATTGGCCCAGATTATTTTTCTGCTAAATATGCACACAGACGCAGGCCTATATAGGTGGTGCCAAGGGAGGCCCTGACGCTGCAACATAGCCCCTGCCATCACTCCACATGGCTGCAAGAGCACTGGTGCCGGCTGTCCTCCCGCTTCTCCTTCTGGTTGTCGCTACCAGCGCCTACGGCGGCGCCCATGGTCGGCGGCCGATAAGCCGGAGGAGCTTCCCCAAGGGCTTCCTCTTTGGGACGGCCACCTCGTCCTATCAGGTTTCCACTCGCTGTTACTCCCTCCGTTCGGAATTACTTGTCGCGAAAATGGATGTATCTAGACGTCCATTTTCGAGAGAAGTAATTCCGAACGGAGGGAGTACTTCATTGATCCATGCATAGCGTAGGTCGTTGGTTTTCTTTCTTAGTTCAGCACACATTCTTTGTATGAAAACTGTAGCATAAGCTGATGCTGCGTGGCTGGACTCTCTTAGGAATACGATCAAAAGTTAAAACAGGGTATGTTCTAGGAAATGCATGGACGGAGCAGGAAAAAATGGTCCGGAATTAGTAACAAGTTGGACAAAACTAATTATACTCAAGTTCAGCATATATGAGTTGATCCTTGATCTGGACCCAGCAGTGATTGGCCAATTGTCTCTCTACAATATGAAATCTTCGGTTCTGGATCTGGTCTCCTCTTACAATTATTTGAGGATATCTACATTATGAAAATTTTGGTTCTGACATCGTCTTATTACAAATTTGCTGGACATTCACATGCATGCAGTATGAGGGTGGTGCAATGGAGGGGGGCAGGGGACCAAGCATCTGGGACAACTTCACTCACCAGCACCCAGGCATGTATATACATCTTCTACACGCAGCGTATGTATCTTTTTATAGAAAAATGTTCAGCACTCAGGAACATTATCAAAGACCTTTTTAGGGAGTGAGAGCAACAGAAATTATTGTTTTTTCTATTTCACAGCATGAAATGTTCATAAAGTCTTACCAAATTTCTATGTCCAAATTTTTAGTTCTGTTGACAACTAGGCCATTCTATTGACCAATGGTGTGATAACCAGCAAAGTAATTTTCATTTCAAACAGAAGTTCAGAGTAGCCTTTTTCTCATAAAGGTAAATAACTTTGGCAGATAAAATCGCCGATAGAAGCAATGGGGATGTGGCAGTGGACTCCTACCATCTTTACAAGGTAGGGATAGTTTATATGTCCTGCTTTTTAATTAGATCTTTAAGATTTTTCATAAATCATGTGCTAAAGTTGTTGATTAAGATCATACTGTGACAAGATCTTTGAATATCAGTTCCAATCCAACAAGAAGAAACTAGGTAGTACTGATCCTAATTTGCCAAAAACGTAGGAAGATGTGCGCCTCATGAAGGATATGGGAATGGACGCATACAGGTTTTCCATCTCATGGACAAGAATTCTTCCAGGTATGATATTGTCAGACTCAATACTTCTACTATCATTTTTGTTCTCTCAACTAGAACATTTTGCACTATCTTGCCATTTCCTAATTTATATATTATGTTCACATCGATCATATAATGTCTTAATGCATGATAGATGGAACTCTCAAAGGTGGAGTCAACCGAGAAGGCATCAAGTATTACAACAACTTGATCGATGAGCTGCTGTCCAAAGGTAGGTCGTCTAACTGTCAGTATTTAATTGTGTTTATTATATCCAATGTACCAAACTGCATCGAACATCAGGTCCTTTATTTCATCATACAATTCTTAAGATTTGCTATCTTTATATACCTGCAGGGGTGCAGCCATTTGTGACCCTTTTTCACTGGGACTCTCCACAGGGATTGGAAGACAAATATGGAGGATTTCTTAGCCCTAATATCATGTAAGTCAACCACTATTTATCTTCTAAAAACATGTATACGTTAACTTGCAAAATAACCAACTGACACCGGTGCAGAAATGACTACAAAGATTATGCTGAAGTCTGCTTCAGAGAATTCGGAGATCGGGTGAAGCACTGGATCACGTTCAACGAGCCCTGGTCCTTCTGCGTCACGGGTTATGAAAGGGGTGTATTTGCGCCGGGCCGGTGTTCGCCTTGGGAGAAGGCAAACTGCAGCGCCGGAGATTCAGGAAGGGAGCCGTACACTGCAGCCCACCATCAGATACTCGCTCATGCAGCAGCAGCTAGATTGTATAAACAGAAATATAAGGTGACTGACCCAGCCCTTCATTATATATATCATGTAGTTGCAGTTCATCCATGAACGTGATTGATATGTTGCACATCAATGAAATGCAGGCCGAGCAGAAGGGGAAGATCGGAATAAGTTTGGTGTCAAACTGGTTCACTCCCTTGTCCCGTTCAAAATCAAGCGTCGTCGCGACGAGACGCGCCATCGAATTCATGCTTGGATGGTAAACTCTCTACGTGTGATTCCTGCATAATTTCATTTTAGAAGTCTAGAAAAGAATACAGATTGATCTCGCCAAGAATAAAAACCCTGTAGGTTTTTGGACCCGCTCGCCAGAGGAGACTACCCCGAGAGTATGAAAGAATTAGTAGGAAACCGTCTGCCGCAGTTCACCAAAAAACAGTCTGAATTGGTGAAGGATTCATTCGACTTCATTGGAATCAACTACTATACTACAAACTACGCGGGTAGCCTTCCTCTATCAAATGGCCTGAGGAACAGCTACTCTACCGATGCTCAAGCAAATCTTACCGGTCAGTGTTCTCGTTTGCCAGCCTAACAATGTTAAGGAAATGTTCCGGTTTTAGAAAAACATGCTAACATTGCCCAATTATGCCAGGTGTTCGAAATGGTGTCCCCATAGGTCCTCAGGTAACTTGCCCCCCCCCCCCCCCCCCCCCCCTCCTCTTGTCTGGTGGTTTAGTTGACCGAGTAAATGATGTGCATTTAGGCTGCTTCACCTTGGCTCTATGTCTACCCTAAAGGGTTCCGTGATCTTCTACTTTATCTCAAGGAGAAGTACCGCAATCCGATCGTCTACATCACTGAAAACGGCAAGTACATTTTCCTCCCCTGGAAATGGTGAGCAACCAGGTTCAAACTTATCAGAAAAATTATTTTTCTTCTCTCTATATTTTAGGTGTCGATGAAGCCAACAACAAGAGCCTACCACTCGAGGAAGCCCTCAAGGACGATGCCAGGATAGAGTACCACCACATGCACCTTGATGCCCTGCTGAGTACGATCAGGTCAAAGCTAGCACTTTGACTTTTATAATCCAACTATGTCAAGACATCAACTGAGAGTTCATTGTGCTGATTTTACTGCAGGGACGGGGCGAACGTGAAGGGGTACTTCGCGTGGTCGCTGTTAGACAACTTCGAGTGGGCGAGCGGGTACACGGTGCGCTTCGGGTTACACTTTGTGGATTATAACCATGGTCGGAAGCGGTACCCCAAGCGCTCCGCCGGCTGGTTCAAAAGGTTCCTCAAGAGATGATTTCAGAAATCAACTAGAAACCAGCGAGAAATTATGGATGCATTGTATTTGAGGTTTACTTCAGTACCCGTTTTAGTTGAAACATTGGTGGAGATTAAAACATACCCCTTCGTATGTGAGAGGCCTGTTTGGAATAAAGGAATTTCGCAGGAATTTCATAGGAATGAATTTTAGTCGATGTAGATAGACTCAGAGAATAAGTACCGTTCAATGTCTATCAAGTGCTTGGCAAGAAACCGCACGTTCCTCTCCCTTGCAAGTGCACCAAGCCACTCACAAAAACTTTGACCACGCTTTGGCTGCCTTCATGATCACATCAATTCAGTTGACTAATTTCCGGCGAGATTATCCAGCTGATTTGAACTGCCTACAAATAGCTGAGCAGCATTCTCTGTTACTCACTCGTACCAGTTCGATCGATCAACATGACCAACCACGTTGCACTTCTCCTCCTACTCTCTCCAGCTCACCGCGTCATTCTCTCAGCAGCCCGGCGACAACCCAGACTTCCGGACGCTCCTCAAGATCAAGGAGCAGTTCGGCGACCAGGCCGCGCTGGTGTCCTTGCTGCCCGGCACCGACCAGTGCAACTGGCCGTACGCCCACTGCAACCAGGACCGCCGCGTCGTCGCCATCTTCCTCCAGAACGTCAACATCACCTCCACGATCCCACCGGCCATCGGCGACCTCGACCAGCTCCACACCATCAGCATCCACAGCATCCCGGGCCTCCATGGCCCCATCCCGGACACGTTCGGCAAACTCTCGCACCTCTCCATCTTCAACATCATGCGCACCTCCGTCTCGGGCTCCCTGCCGGCGTCGCTCTCCCGCACGAACCTCACCTCCGTCAGCTTCTTCAGCAACAAGCTGACCGGAAGAATCCCCAGGTCGCTCCAGGACCTGCCTTACCTGACCTACTTCGACGCCTCGAACAACCGCCTGGTCGGCCGGATCCCGCCGCGGCTGGTGAGCAACGGCGCGCCCGACAGGCCGCTCGGCCTGACGCTGACAAACAACCGGCTGACGGGGCCGATCCCCCGGACGTACGCGCGCGAGAGGTACTTCATGAACTTCCGGGTGGCCAACAACATGCTCACTGGGGACGCGGCGTTCCTGTTCGGCCGGCGGAACAGGGTATACGACGTCGACCTGTCCGGGAACAGGCTGCGGTTCAACCTGACCGGCGTGGTGATGCCAGAGAACCTGCTGTTCCTCAACATGAGCCGCGACCGGATCTACGGCGGCGTGCCGGCGTCGCTGGCGCAGTTGAAGAAGTTGACCACGCTCGACCTCAGCTACAACCAGCTCTGCGGGGAGATACCCACCGGCGGGAACATGGGTCGGTTCAAGCCGGAGGCCTACGAGCACAACAAGTGCCTGTGCGGGACCCCGTTGCCGGCGTGCTAGGTCGTGGGTCGCTGAGGCTGATCGACCTGTCACGTTCTTCTGTTTTGCGGTGATACTGCATTGCAATGAATAATTTCGGGCCTCCATCCGAGAGTTCCTATTCTATTTTTTTCAGTGCAAGAGTTTTTTTAATGATACTCCCTCCGTCCCATAATGTAAGACGTTTTTTTGACACTATACTAGAGTCAAAACGTCTTACATTATGGGACGGAGGGAGTAATACATATCTCATTTATATTATACGGATCATAGTACAAGTCATGTGCACACCGATCTGACAAGACTAAATACAATGTAAAACGCTAACTTTTGCACAAAGGAACATCAACCAAGAAATAAAATTACAAACAAGACTGAGGAAACCTCTGAACTTGACACCTCACTTGCCTCTGGCACCACCGCAACAACCACCAAAGAAAGAAGTGATGGATCACCACCACACCCGAGCTCCACGCGGCTCCATCGCTGATAAGCAACTTTGCGAATCTTCAAGGTGGCTCGCCAAAGGCGAAACCATTACCGTTGAACGAATCAGACCGGGGCAACACCCCGGACACGCCATCAAACTTCAGATCTGGCACCCCCACATGACCAAGACATCTAAGGAGGAAACCATACCTGCCATCCACGTACCACGAACCGAGCACACAATCCACCATCTTGCAGATGTCGTCAATGCAGACCACAATCTATACCCGCTCCTGGACTACCTCCCAAGCTCCGCGCCGGCGCTGGAGCAAACGTCGTCGCAATGGCGGAACCCGAGATCACATGTCCACCACAAGGATGTCGCCGCCACACCATCCTTACTTGAACAGACTGGATTTCAGATCCATCCCCAACCATAGGACCAATTGCCTTGTCGGAGAAGGATCTGAAGAAATTTTATTCAGCGTCGCCATCGCCGCCGCCGAAGCCAAGACGATGAACAACCTAAAAAACTAAGCTATTTTGGCCTAAAACCATCCACACACGTGGATCCGGCGATGCCCTCACTACGATAACCCACGCTCAATACTTCTGCTTTCAATAAAGCCGAACCTGATCCTAACCCAAGACGGCTAGAACAAACTCTCCCCTCCAGGCTTCACCGGTGAGCCCATGGATTTTTCCTCCCCTCTGCCTGCCGCTCCGGCGGGCGGTGGTGTGGAGGGGAATCCTGGTGTGTTCCCTCCGGTTAGTAGTTTATGCCAGGGTTTTTTATTCCTCGCAGGTGCGGCACTCGGACGGATGGTGGTGCTTCTTCTTCGAGTTTGTCTTCCGAACTCCGATCCTCCTCGCGTTTGTTCGTTTGGACATAGTCGACAAAGCATCAACGTAGATTCCTGCCGCGGTGAGGTTAGGGTTTCTCGTCACGTGGCGAGATTTGGTGTTAGGTGCTTCAGATTTATGCAAGGGTTCGACGGCGATGACTGCAGCTCCAGAGCATTGGTCCTTAAGGGCATGCGTATGAAGATTTCCCAGTTGTCATCGACAAGGACAAGACGTCTCCGATATGGGAGTGGCAACAGCGGTGCGTCGGCGGCTCGTTCTAGCGGCAATAGTGGCCGTTCAGTGGTCTCGGAATTTTGATATAACGTTTATTGTGTTTGAGATGTTTTGTCTTTCGAGTGAACTTTTTTTTGAACTCGTCTTTCGAGTGAACTTTTATAATAGATATGATCATTTAAAAAGAAAACTTCTTGTAAAAAATAGCCACTTCGCATGAGACTTGCATGGGCTTCTGGCACATATGTGACCTATTTCGGTCCAATTGAGCTTATGAGCTATGGGAGGAAATAGAGAGTGAGGGAGTCCTGGACTAAGGGGTCCTCGGGTGTCCGGCCTGTTAGTCGTGGGCCGGACTGATGGGCAGTGAAGATACAAAGACCGAAGACTCTTACCCGTGTCCGGATGGAACTCTCCTTGGCGTGGAGGGCAAGCTTGGCGTCCGAATATGAAGATTCCTTTCTCTGTAACCGACTTTATGTAACCCTAGTTCCCCCCGGTGTCTATATCAACCGAGGGTTAGGTCTGTAGAGGCGAATAATCATAATCATAGTCATACAGGCTAGACTTCTAGGGTTTTAGCCATTACGATCTCGTGGTAGATCAACTCTTGTAATACTCATATTCATCAAGATCAATCAAGCAGGAAGTAGGGTATTACCTCCATAGAGAGGGCCCGAACCTGGGTAAACATTGTGTCCCCCGTCTCCTGTTACCATCGACCTTAGACGGACAGTTCGGGACCCCCTACCTGAGATCCGCCGGTTTTGACACCGATATTGGTGCTTTCATTGAGAGTTCCGCTGTGACGTCGAAAGATAGGATCAATGGCTCGCCTTGTTCTCAAGCAAAAAGTCACCTCCGGAGGAGCACTGGCCCCAGGCCAAACCCTTCGGCTGGGCGGCTTTACCATGACCGCCAGTTCGGCCGTTAAGCCAACGATGACTTCTCGGGTCATCGAAAATCCCCTCCATGTTGACTCCAAATACTCCAAGCAGATGGATCCGGCGGAGTTGTCGTCTTTAAACAAGCTACTAGATCGCATCGCCGCTCTGGGGGTCGCCACAGACTATGATCGGATTGGGCTTAAACCCAACCAGAGGGAAATTAAAACTCCATCGATCACCCATCAAATAGCGGTAGTTGAAGAGCAAGACGACAACTCTTCCTCCGTATTGAGGACAAACTATGTTCGGATCTCCGAGCTGGAAGAGCCGGGCACCTGCCTGCTGAAAGACACGTCCTGTCCGCCAAACATAGAATCGGGCGACAAGCCTAAAAAATCAGTTGACATCCCGGAGCCACAACTATTAAGTTCGGAAGTTCTTCAGACTCCGGATCCCAAATTGGGTCAGGATTCGGATTTAAATCCACCCACCCACCCAGATATAAGCGCTCTCATGGGCATACGACAACAGTCTCAGGAAATGGTCCACCACTTCTGGGCCAGATTCCTCCTTGTCAAAGACAAGATTAAAGATTGCCGCGACGGAGACGCGGTCTCAGCGTTCCGCAATAATTGCACGGATGAAGGAATCCTCAACGCCATCAACCGCCGTCGTGTATCACGCTTCGCAGACTTGGCAACAGTAGTACACAAGTACTGCGCAATGGAAAGCGCCTGGAAAACTCAGGCAGCTCGCTGGGAACCACCGGTTTCCACCCAACCCCTCGTTCAGGAGAAAAGGACGCACCCTTATGGCACGCCCGACCCAATAGTAAAAAAATATAAGCCCATTACGGGGCACGGAACCGTTCTGGAGGGATGGCTCGATGGGCCATGCAAAATACACACAACACCGGATACCATATCAACCCACAGCCTTGGAGCATGTTGATACTCCGGCAGGTGGCCAGGAGCGATGAGGACATCCTCACCAAAAACACCCCAGAGCAACATCCCCCGAAAGACGACGACCTCAGAGTATTAACGGTCTTCGAGACCTTTGCTTCAAACAATAAGCGCAAAAGGGCACTCCGCGACCTCGCTGAAGTCTGCCAAATCGCAGCAATAAACCCTTGGAACGACACGACCATAACTTTTAATGCCGGTGACGAACCAAAATCCAGGACAGTCCGGGCACCAGCCGCCTTGGTCCTCAGTCCGATCGTGGGCGGCTTTCGGCTCACCAAGGTTCTCATGGATGGCGGCAGCGGACTAAACCTCATTTACGAGGATACACTCAGCAAAATGGAAATAGACAGGAGCCGCATCGAGCAAAATAGCACGACCTTCCGAGGAATTATTCCCAGTCGGGAGGCGCGATGCGCGGGAAAAATCACGCTCGACGTGGTATTCGGCACACCGGAGAACTATCGGTCCGAAGAATTAACCTTCCAAGTGGCCCATTTCAATAGTGGATATCACGCCCTATTGGGGCGAGATGCCTTTGCACGCTTCCAAGCTATACCTCACTACGGGTATATGAAGCTCAAGATGCCCGGGCCCAACGGCATAATCACTCTCGCCAGTGATCCGGACATAGCACTCCGCGCCGAAAATAAAACCGCATCCCTGGCCCTCGAGGCATTATCTGAAGCCCTCGCGTCCTAAGAATTAACCGTATTGCACTCCACGATGGATAGGGACAATGTAATCCTGGACAAACGACCCAAATCCACCTCCTTCAAACCAGCAGAAGAAATAGTCAAATTCCAAGTCCATCCAACGGACCCCAAGAAGACAACATCTATCGGGGCACAATTAGACCCAACGGTCGACACCGCGCTATGAGAGTTCCTGCGCGAGAACTGGGATATATTCTCCTGGCACCCTTCTGATATGCCAGGAATCCCACGCAGATTGGCCGAACACAGCCTCGATATATTGAAGGGATATAAACCGGTCAAGCAAACACTGCGGCGCTTTTCTGAACCCAAACGTCAAGCTATGGGGGAGGAGCTAGCCAAGCTAATCGAGGCCGGATTCATTAGAGAAATAAAACACCCGGACTGGCTAGCAAACTTGATGATGGTGCCAAAGGAGGATAAATCCTGGCGCCTGTGCGTCGATTTCAAAGACTTCAATAAGGTCTACCCTAAATATCCCTTCCCCCTCCCCCGCATCGACCAGATCATTGATGCTACCGCAGGACACAACTCACTGTGCTTCCTCGACGCATATTCCAGATACCATCAAATCAAAATGAAGGAATCCGATCAAGCCGCAACGGCATTCATTACCCCATATGGGCCATTCTGCTTCAACACCATGCCCTTCGGGCTCAAAAACGCTGGGGCCACCTACCAACGCATGATTCAAACATGTCTGGAGAAACAGATTGGCAAGACAGTTGAAGCATATGTGGACGACGTCGTCATCAAAACTAGGCATGTCGAGTCACTAATAGACGATTTAAGTCTTACATTCGGCAACCTCCGTGCATATGACATCAAGCTCAATCCGGAAAAGTGTGTTTTCGGCGTCCCCGCTGGAAAACTGCTGGGCTTCATCATTTCCAATAGAGGAATTGAAGCAAATCCAGCCAAAATCCGAGCTTTGTCACAATTGGCTACGCCAACGGACCTCAAACAGGTCCAAAAACTCACCGGATGTGTGGCAGCTTTAAGTCGCTTTATCTCCAGATTGGGAGAAAAGGCATTGCCACTCTATCGCCTTCTCCGGCGCACTAATCACTTCGAGTGGGCGGATGCGGCAACGACCGGACTGGAAGAAATAAAAGCCCTTCTAGCGAGCAACCCAATCCTGGCCGCGCCAAACGTCGGCGAACCCATGTTATTATACATATCGGCAACACACCAGGTGGTGAGCGTCGTGCTCGTCGTTGAACGAGAGCAGGACGGACACAAATTCCCACTTCAGAAGCCGGTATACTACGTATCCACTGTCCTCACACCATGCAAATCCCGGTACCCTCATTATCAAAAGATAGCATATGCGGTCTTCATGGCATCCCGGAAGCTATGACACTACTTCCAGGAGTGTTCAATCACGGTGGCTTCCGAAGTACCACTCAATGACATGATAAACAACCGCGATGCTACGGACCGGATTGCCAAATGGGCTATCGAGCTCCTTCCATTCGACATAACATACGAACCGCGTCGAGCCATTAAATCCCAAGTATTGGCTGACTTCGTCCCCGAATGGACAGAGGCCGAACTCCCTAAATAGTACGGCACATATTCCAACTGGGTTATGTATTTCGATGGTTCCAAAATGCTGGCAGGGTTAGGAGCGGGCGTCGTTTTAACGTCCCCCACTGGAGACATAGTCCAGTACGTACTCCAAATATTATACACAGACTCCAATAACGCAGCCGAATACGAGGCCTTATTGCATGGTCTTCGGATGGCCGTCTCCATGGGCATACAACGCCTGAAAGTGCGCGGGGACTCAAACCTCGCAATATCTCAAATAAATGGAGATTTCGATGCCAAAGATCCAAAGATGGCAGCTTACCGTAACGCCATTCTCAAAATGTCAGCTCGATTCGAGGGTCTCGAGTTCCATCATGTGGCTCAAGAAAGCAATTAAGTGGCGGATGTCCTTGCTCGCATCGGTGCCAAGCGCGACCCCGTACCACCTAATATCTTTTTGGAAAGGCTTTTTAAGACTTCCGTGTTGTGGCAAGGGGAGAGCGGCAACACCAGCCCGGATCCGATCATATGCCCAGATTCCGAACACACTGACACCATCGGTGGCTCAGCCACCAAAATAACACCGTCGGCCCATCTCATCATGGCAGTCATTGCCCCATGGACCGAACCCTTCTTAGCCTAACTTAATAGGCGAGAACTCCCTGAGGATCAGAATGAGGCTCGCTGCATTGTCCGGCGTTCGAAAGCCTACAAGGTTCACGACGGAGAACTCTACAAGAAAAGCGCTACCGGAGTACTTTAAAGATGTATCTCTGAGGAAGCAGGGCGGCAGCTCTTGGCTGAAATTCATGCCGGTCTCGGTGGTCACCATGCCGCGGCTCGAGCCCTCATAAGCAAGGCCTTCCGTACAGGTTTCTATTGGCCAACGGCCCGAGCAGATGCACAGGACCTTGTCAATGTTGCGTCGAATGTCAGCTTTCGCCAACCAAAGCCATATGACACCCACTACCCTACAAACGATCCCCATCACTTGGCCTTTCGCGGTCTAGGGGCTCGATATGGTTGGACCCCTTAAAGGAGGAAGCCATAAGAAAAAGTATCTGCTGGTCATGGTGGATAAATTCACTAAGTGGATAGAGGCCAAACTAGTTAAAATGGCCGAGGCCGGGCCAGTGATAGAATTCATATCCGGCGTTGTGCACCGTTATGGTGTTCCACGCAGCATCATCACCGATAACGGCTCCAATTTCACAGCCGATGAGGTGAAAACCTGGTGTGCTAATCTGGGCATTAAGCTCGATTACGCCTGTGTCTATCACCCGCAAACAAACGGTCAAGTCAAACGGGCCAATGGTCTTATTATGAGCGGCATTAAACCCAGACTAGTGCGGCGTTTGAAAGAATCAGACAAGCACTGGGTTGAGGAGCTCGACTCCGTACTCTGGGGGCTGCGGAACACGCCCAACCGCACTACTGGATATACACCTTTTTTCATGGTGTACGGCACAGAGGCTGTGTTGCCTTGCGATATTATTCATGACTCACCTCGAGTGCGCATGTACGAAGAGAGAGAGGCCGAGCTTGATCGGCAGGACAACCTAGATGCCCGGGAGGAGGAGCGCGATGTTGCAAAAGCCCGTTCCGCATTTTATCAACAATAGGCCCGCAACTATCAAAGCAGAGAAGTATGGCCAAGACTTATAATGTTGGTGAACTCCTTCTACGCTTGCCGGAGACGAAAAAGGACAAACTCAAGCCCAAATGGGAGGGTCCCTTCATCATCGACAAAGTTCTCACTGGAGGAGCGTACCGCCTGCGTGATGCATCAGACAATCGCCTAGAGCCAAACCCCTGGAACGCGGCCAGACTTCGAAGATTCTATGCCTAGCGCCGAACTATTTGTCCGTCTCCTTCTCCCTGTTTTTTCCATTATTTTTTCCTCTCTTTTCCTTTTTCCTTTTTTTCTAGCCTTAAAGCTTTCGCGTGGCTAAACCGTGTACCTGTGACGTACACATCCTCGAACATGTACGTCCACTATACCTGGGGGCTTCCCGGACGGAAGCTTATTATTATTATTTTCCGAGCATCAAGCTCATCACATATGCGTTTTTTCCCATATGTATCTTTTCTTCGCCATTATATGCGTCGATATGACTTAAGTTTTGGCCAAGCTGGGTTGCCTGGCTCCTGTGCTTATGCCATGCGTTCCCATTAGTTCGGCTAGGGCATAAAGGGAGCACCTCTACGATTGTTACTGTCGGGTTATCCGGATGTGTACCTCAGACTGGGTGAACCGAAAGCTAGCGTTCTTAAGGGAATATTTGGTCGGTGGATTGAAGATGTTTTTGCATTCACCCCATTGTGAACCCCCAAATGTTACGTATACAGCGATTTTTCCAATCACAGTTCGGACATGCATTTTAACGCATGTACACCCAGGGAAAGGAACCCTTAACAGAACTATTCTCTCTGGAAGATGTTTCTTACAATCATAATGTAATATAACATAACTAGCCGGATACAACTTGTCTGTTCAAGCAACTATGACCCCTACACCTAGTTTCCACGCATACCCCGGTCTATTTTTTCCGCTCAGGTATTCGGAAACACTCTGCACCTTCGGATACAGAGGTCGAAGCGAAAAGGTCTGCCACGACAATCATTTTACAATTCAGCTAGAGTTACATATGTCAAGGAAAGTACATAGTCACTTGGACTCAAAAATTTCCTGCTCTATACCGTCTAGCAGGTGGTCTAACTTACAATCCTGCTGGGAATACTTGGAGGCTTCTCCTACCTGGTCATATACCAAATTAACGGGAACCTCTTTTCCATCTGACCCTAGAGGTCCGACCCGGGCCATACGATTCGGATCAAGCTTGGTATACCGTGTTTTAACCATGGCCCAGGCCTCTCGTGCACCTTCTCAGCAGGCCGATATTTTCCATAATCGGAAACGCCGCCGCGCTCCCTTGAATAGCTGTACTAGCTCCTCCATACTTCCTGGAGGGGAGGCGGATGTCCATAAGGCCTTGGCAACACTTCACATCGCCTCCCGAGCTTGCTCATGCATTTGCGACAACTCTTGCAGCAGATCGCCCGACGATCCGGACATCTCCTCTTCGGGATGACCCGTCAGCATACCTACAAACATAACTCTATTAGTTCTTTTCATCTCCGAATTATTCGAAATTAAGTTTGACCACATACTGAATATGTCGCCTCGCAGCCTTTTATTTTCCTTCACGGAGTCAGCCAACTGGGCCCGCACATCTTTCAGTTCTTCGCCCAGTTGGATGTTGGAATCCTGGAGCTTGTTTTTCTCCTCCCTGACTCGGGTCAGCACACGTTTGCCCACGGCGAGTAGTCTTTTGGATTCTTTTTCTCCTGCTTGAGCGGCTTTCAGTTGCTCCTCCAGTTGATCTGACAATCCTGTTATAAGATAGGCAACAGTATTAGCATAGCTGGAATATAATTATCATTCCTCGATGGAGGGGAATATTACCAGGTGACGCCTTCTTGTATTTCTCCAGTTCGGCGGTAACAACAGTTAGCCGTGTCTGACACCTTTCTAGCTCTTGAGACAACAGGTTGTTCTTCTTCGTAAGCACGTGGTTGTACAATGATCCTTAGATCAGTTGTATCAACTGATTCAAGTCTCGGGGGCTACTGGTATATGATTATCATATTGGGACAATGTAAACTTACCTGCACATCTTTTAAATGTTGATTTGTGGCTCTGCTAAGCCCATCTCGAGCAGCTCGGATGTATGCATCAGCCAAGCTGAAGGCATTAAATGCCTCTTCTGTAAAGCTGGGGTCTCGTAAAACGGCCCTCCGGCGCCGATGATTCATGGCGCTCTCCACTTCCGAGTTTGTGACGGATACATCATCCGAATCCTCTGCTAAAGGACAATCCGGCCTCGCCCCCGTATCAGCCCCTGTCTTTGCGGCAAGATCTGGATCCCGGCTGTTGGGAGTATGACCGGCTGGACCCTCGGACATAGTCCGGCGAACTCTTTTCCTGATACAGGACAAACGAAAAAGTCACAGTTGGATGCGACTGCCAAGGGGCATATTTACAAATCCATACCTCTTCGATGAAGGCTCGGCCGTGCCTTCGTTTGCGTTCCTCTTCGGAGGCTTACCAGGCGTGGGGGCCGTTCTCTTTGGCGTAAACTCTGGGGTAGCATGGCGTGCCAAACGCCTCCCCTTTGGAGCACGAGACAGTGCAGTGGGTGAGGCAGAACGAGGAAACACTTTCGGGGGAGATGTCTTTTGATTACTTACGTGCGAAGCAGGGAGAAGACCGGGATAGTCGGCGGTGATGGCCACTTCCGTGCCGTCATAGCTCGCCTGGTAAAACACCGCATCCTCAAGCACCATGAATATATCCGGATCCTCTTCGAATCCGGGGTCAAGGTCCCGGTTGTGGCCCTCTGGCTGCGGGGCGGGGCTGTGAAGCCCCTCGAAGATCTTTCGCCATTGTTGTTATAAATGGACGGATTAATATTCATTGAAAGTGGCTCAGGGAGTGGAGTGAGTAAAGCAGAGGGGTTGGGACTTACCCAGCTAGGAGGATTGTACATGGAAAATCCATCTCTACGCTTGATACGAAGAAATTCCTCTTCCTCCCCTTTGAACAGTTCGGCCAATATTTTGGCCAGAGCGGCGGGGGTGTCCGGACCCTTCCGGCCGCCGCGGGAGGCGTCATCCTCCCCATTATAGTGCCACATGGGAAGCCCTCTGTATTGGAGTGGTTGAACCCCCCGTACTATGGAAGTCGCCACTACCTCGACTATTGATAATCCGGACTGGGCGAGCGTCCTTATCTTGCTCATGAGTTGACGAACTTCCGCACTATCTTCCTCCTCGAGGCTCCGAGGGTGCCAGCTGTGGCGTTTCTTCAAAGGAACGCTTGTGAACTCGGGAAGACCCCTCCGATCTGGGTCAGGAAGTGCGACGTCCTCGATATAGAACCATTTGGAAGGCCACTCTTCGGATGCCTTCTTCGGTGTGCCGGACAAGTATCCGGTCTCGGCGACGCGCCATATTTCGGCTCCGCCCACTTCAAATATTGATCCCTCGTGGTTACGCGGGACAAGGCAGAATAGCTTTCTCCATAATTCAAAATGGGCCTCGCAACCCAGGAATAGCTCGCAAAGAGCGACATAACCCGTGATATGCAGGATGGAGGCGGGAGTGAAGTTGTGCAGTTGGAGGCCATAATACTCCAGAAGCCCTCGGAGGAACGGATGAATTGGAAATCTGACGCCTCTTAGCATGTAGGGAACAAAGCACACTCGTTCCCCCCGGATGGATTGGGGAAACTCTCCGCCTGGGCCCCGCCATTGAAGGAGGTCAATCCTGCCCGAACAGGGACTAGATCTGCGGGGGGAAGAAATCCCTGTGTTTGCAACTTCACCAGCTGACCGTGGGATATGGAACATCGCTCCCAATCGCCTTTTTCTAGTCCGCAGGGGCGGGAGGAGGAGCTGGGAGCGCTAGCCATGTTGGAATGGTCTTTTCTAGCAAGCTCTGAGGATTTCTTCCGTGTGGTGCTGAATGGATCTGAGATCCAATCTCTTTAAATAGACGCTCTTTCTTACATGGCTGGGGTGTTATGTGCAAAAATACCCTGACCTCTCGCATTCGCTCGACACGTGGAAGCTGAAGTCGTTGACACATAGAAGCCGAGGGGTTCGACATTAAATGGAAGGCCGAATACATCTCTTTGAAGTCATCGGAGGAGGAACCCGCCTTGCAATGCCGAAGACAATCCGCGCGCCGGACACCTCGTCATTGAAGCCTGGTTCGGGGGCTACTGAGGGAGTCCTGGACTAAGGGGTCCTCGGGCGTCTGGCCTGTTAGCCGTGGGCCGGACTGATGGGATGTGAAGATACAAAGACCGTAGGCTCTTACCCGTGTCCCGATGGGACTCTCCTTGGCGTGGAGGGCAAGCTTGGCGTTCGAATATGAAGATTCCTTTCTCTGTAACCGACTTTATGTAACCCTAGTTCCCCCCGGTGTCTATATAAACCAGAGGGTTAGGTCTGTAGAGGCGAATAATCATAATCATAGTCATACAGGATAGACTTCTAGGGTTTTAGCCATTATGATCTCGTGGTAGATCAACTCTTGTAATACTCATATTCATCAAGATCAATCAAGCAGGAAGTAGGGTATTACCTCCATAGAGAGGGCCCGAACCTGGGTAAACGTTGTGTCCCCCGTCTCCTGTACCATCGACCTTAGACGCACAGTTCGGGACCCCCTACCCGAGATCCGCCGGTTTTGACACCGACAGAGAGCTCTTATTGGGTGCCCATGTGCATCCAATAGAAGAGCTTTTGCTGAAGGATTCGTCCAATAGAAGAGCTAGCAACTGAGTATGGCTAAAGTTGCAGCACTAAATTTAATGTACTACGTGCAACGACAGATCTGTTTTTTTAATCATCCTAAAAATGAATAGGTTTGAAAATCGTGAACAAATTGCGAAACTCGAACAACCTTTTACATGAATATTTTTTGAAAAAAGTGAACAATTACTGAAACCTGAACTAAATTTGAAATTCCAAACATTTACTAAATTTTATATACAAAGTACAATTTTTAAATATATATGAACATTTTTGCAATATATGTTGAACAATTTTTAACTACGCACTGAGCATTTTTGTGATATACGCTGAACAATATTTAAATAAACATTGAACATTTTTGTGATATACGACGGAAAAATTGAAATATAAATTGAATTTTTTTTGACAGAAACATTGTAGAAAGGCCCTTACATTATAACTGATGCAACAAATCCAAAATATAAGTACCATGCCCTGACATGGGTGGGTGGAAGGCAGCAACCCCTTTCCACCACTTGGCTCTGCCTTAGTCTCCACAATGAACATTTTTATAATATATGCTGACCAATTTTTAACTAAACATTGAACGTTTTTGTGATATACACAGAATAATATTTAAATACACACCAAACATTTTTGTGATATACGCTGAACAATTTCTTAATTGTGAATATTTTTTTTAAAAGTGAACATAATTTGAAAACCGTGAACAATTTTTGAAATCATTAAAAAATGTAATTTCAAACATTTTTGAAAAAAGGATAAAAGTAAAAATGACTAAATTAAACAAAGTAAAAACGAAAATAAATTGAAACAAAAAAAACAAAGAAGGAAAACAGGAAAAATGAAAACCGGCAAAAGAAAAAGAAATCAGAAAAAAAACCAGGTTGAGGGAACTTCTACAAGGTTCCCAAAACCGGTTTGACTGGCACTGCTTTAACGCTCAAAGTGGGCCAGTCCGTTCCACAGTGCTCGCTCACGCGCTCCGGCGAAAGCGCAGTAGACGCACGCGGGCATCAAATAGGGTTCGTTAGGGAATATGGGCTAGTTTGGTTCGCACCCTCGGCTCCTTGCCTCGAAAATTTCCGTGCTTGGCGTTGGCCTGGTGAGCCGAACTTTTCGTGCTTGTCCATGCTAGCCTGGCATCCGGGTGTTTAGTTCGTCCCTAGCAATTAAAAATGGTAAGTTGTAGCCAGGCATGTTGCGGCACGGTCCTGGCGAAAGAAACTGAAAGCCTGGGACTAGGCTAATCCCACTGCCTAGGTTATGCATATTTCCCTCTCTTTTTTCATTCCACTTTATCAGGCTAATCACAACTCTCCGCCAAGAGCATAGGTCCCGCTCCTCCGGGGAAGAGCCAGTGTGGTAGGGTTGCAAATCTGAGAGACAACGATGCTAATACCAAATTCTTCCAGCGGCGCATCAATGCCCATAGGAGAAAAAACCTCATCCATCGGATCAATCACGAGCATGGCTGGGTCACCGAGCACGAGGAAAAGGAGAAGATCATCATTGACCACTTCAGTGAGGTGATGGGTAGGGGTTGCACGAGCAATAAGGACTTTAATTGGGAGGAGCTCGACATTGAGCACCATGCGGTGCAGGGCCTTGATGCTACTATCACCAAGGACGAGGAGTGGAAAGCCATCAAGGAGATGCCTGGCGATAAGGCGCCCGGGCCGGATGGCTTCACAGGCATTTTTTTTCAAAAAGTGTTGGGGCATCATCATGTTGGGTAACGTAGTAATTTAAAAAAAAATCCTACGCACACGCAAGATCCATCTAGGTGATTCATAGCAACGAGAGGGGTGATAACCCACAAGTATAGGGGGTCAATTGTAGCCTCTTTCGATAAGTAAGAGTGTCGAACCCAACGAGGAGCTAAAGGTAGAACAAATATTCCCTCAAAACTTATCGACCACCGATACAACTCTACGCACGCTTGACGTTCGCTTTACCTAGAACAAGTGTAAAACTAGAAGTACTTTGTAGGTGTAACGAGATAGGTTTGGAAGAATATAAAGAGCACGTAAATAAAAACTAGGGGTTGTTTTAAGTAAAAAATCAATAAAGTTAGTATAGCGAGTGTGGAAAAGTGGTGGCACGAGTTGCGAAATTGTCCGTAAGCAATTGACTACTTTACTAGACCGATAGCAAGTTTTATGTGGGAGAGGCCAGTGCTAGCATGTCTCCCTGACTTGGAATTCTATGCACTTATGATTGGAACTATTAGCAAGCATCCGCAACAACTAACGTTCATTAATGTAAAACCCAACCATAGCATTAAGATATATTTGTCCCCCTTCAATCTCGTATGCATCAATTTCTATGCTAGGTTGAAGCTTCTGTCACTCTTGCCCTCCAATACATAGTCCTATCAACATACAACTAACCCTATGGTGTGATCCACGCGCGCGCTCATATGATGGGCACCAAAGGACAGAAACATAACCACAAGCAAATTAAACCAATCATAGCAATTCACCAATTACCGATAGGACAACAAAAATCTACTCAGACATCATAGGATGGCAACACATCATTGGATAATAATATGAATAAAAAAGCACCATGTTCAAGTAGAGGGTACAGCGGGTTGCGGGAGAGTGGACCACTGTAGATAGATGGGGGAAGGTGATGAAGATGTTGGTGAAGATGACGGAGGTGTTGGTGTAGATCGTTGTCGCGATGATGGCCCCGGCGGCATTCCGGCGCCACCGAGAGAGAGGGGGAGAGAGCCCCCTTCTTCTTCTTCTTCTTCTTCTTCCTTGACCTTCCCCCTAGATGGGAGAAGGGTTTCCCCTCTGGTCCATGGCTTCCATGGCGGCAGAGGGGCGAGAGCCCCTCCGAGATTGTATCTGTCTCTCTGTTTCTACGTTCGCCGATTCTGCCCTTTCACCGTTTCTTAAATTCCTGGAGATCCATTAATCCGTTTGGGCTGAAATTTGGACACGATTTTTATTCGGATATTGGCTTTCTTGCGGCGAAAGAAGGGCACCAACCGCCTTACGGAGTGGCCACGAGGGCCCAGGGCACGCCCCTCTGATATGTCCATTTTGCATCATGCTTTTATATCGATATCTATTGCATTTTGGGCTGTTATTACACGTTATGTCACAATACTTATGCCTATTCTCTCTTATTTTACAAGGTTTACATGAAGAGGGAGAATGCCGGCAGCTGGATTTTTGGGCTGGAAAAGGAGCAAATATTAGAGACCTATTCTGCACAACTCCAAAATTCCTGAAACTCCACGGAAGTTATTTTTGGAATTAATAAAAAATATTGAGCGAAGAAAGTACCAGAGGGGGGCCACCCACCATCCACGAGGGTGGGGGGTGCGCCCTACCCCCCTGGGCGTGCCCCCTGCCTCGTGGGCCCCCTGGCAGGCCTCCGGTGCCCATCTTCTGCTATATGAAGTCTTTTACCCTGAAAAAAATCACAAGCAAGCTTTCGGAAAGAAACTCCGCCGCCACGAGGCGGAACCTTGGCGGAACCAATCTAGGACTCCGACGGAGCTGTTCTGCCGGGGAAATTCCCCCCCGGGAGGGGGAAATCATCGCCATCATCATCACCAACGATCCTCCCATCGGGAGGGGGTCAATCTCCATCAACATCTTCACCAGCACCATCTCCTCTCAAACCCTAGTTCATCTCTTGTATCCAATCTTTGTCCCAAAGCCTCAGATTGGTACCTGTGGGTTGCTAGTAGTGTTGATTACTCCTTGTAGTTGATGCTAGTTGGTTTATTTGGTGGAAGATCATATGTTCAGATCCTTTATGCATATTAATACCCCTCTGATTATGAACATGAATATGATTTGTGAGTAGTTACGTTTGTTCCTGAGGACATGGGAGAAGTCTTGCTATAAGTAGTCATGTGAATCTGGTATTCGTTCGATATTTTGATGAGATGTAAGTTGTCTCTCCTCTAGTGGTGTTATGTGAACGTCGACTACATGACACTTCACCATTATTTGGGCCTATAGGAAGGCATTGGGAAGTAATAATTAGATGATGGATTGCTAGAGTGACAGAAGCTTAAACCCTAGTTTATGCGTTGCTTCGTAAGGGGCAGATTTGGATCCACATGTTTCATGCTATGGTTAGGTTTACCTTAATACTTCTTTTGTTGTTGCGGATGCTTGCAATAGGGGTTAATCATAAGTGGTATGCTTGTCCAAGAAAGGACAACACCCAAGCACTGGTTCACCCACATACCAAATTATCAAAGTAACAAACGCGAATCATATGAGCGTGATGAAAACTAGCTTGACGATAATTCCCATGTGTCCTCGGGAGCAGTTTTCTCTATATAACAGTTTGTCCAGGCTTGTCCTTTTCTACAAAAAGGATTGGGCCATCTTGCTGCACCTTGTTTACTTTCATTACTTGTTACCCGCTACAAATTACCTTATCACAAGACTATCTGTTACCGATAATTTCAGTGCTTGCAGAGAATACCTTACTGAAAACCGCTTGTCATTTCCTTCTGCTCCTCGTTGGGTTCGACACTCTTACTTATCGAAAGGACTACGATAGATCCCCTATACTTGTGGGTCATCAAGACTCTTTTCTGACACCATTGCCGGGGAGTGAAGCGCCTTTGGTAGGTGGAATTTGGTAAGGAAAAATTTATATAGTGTGGTGAAATTTACTGTCACTTGTTACTATGGAAAGTAATCCTTTGAGGGGCTTGTTCGGGGTATCTTCACCCCGACCAGTAGATCAAAGAGTTGCTCCTCAACCTACTGAACCTACTGAAAATGTTTACTTTGAAATTCCTTCGCGTATGATAGAGAAACTGCTAGCTAATCCTTTTACAGGTGATGGAACATTACATCCCGATTTGCACCTAATCTATGTGGATGAAGTTTGTGGATTATTTGAGCTTGCAGGTATGCCCGAGGATGTTATCAAGAAGAAGGTCTTCCCTTTATCTTTGAAGGGAGAGGCATTGACATGGTTTAGGCTATGTGATGATATGGGATCATGGAACTACAACCGATTGAAATTGGAATTTCATCAGAAGTTTTATCCTATGCATCTTGTTCATCGTGATCGTGATTATATATATAATTTTTGGCCTCGCGAAGGAGAAAGCATCGCTCAAGCTTGGGGAGGCTTAAGTCAAAGTTATATTCATGCCCCAATTATGAGCTCTCAGGAGAAATGATTATTCAAATTTTTTATGCTCGGCTTTCTCTCAATAATCGCTCCATGCTCGATACTTCTTGTACTGGCTCTTTTATGATGAAGACTATTGAATTCAAATGGGATTTATTGGAAAGGATTAAACGCAACTCTGAAGATTGGGATCTCGACGAAGGTAAGTCAGTATTACACCTAAGTTTGATTGTGTTAAATCTTTTATGGATACCGATGTTTTTCGTGAATTTAGCACTAAATATGTACTTGACTCTGAGATAGTAGCTTCTTTCTGTGAATCCTTTGCTACTCATGTTGATCTCCCAAAGGAGAAGTGGTTTAAATATAATCCTCCCACTGAAGTAAAAGTAGTTGCACCTATTAAAGTTGAAGAAAAGACTATCACTTAGAATGATCCTGTTGTTCCTACCGCTTATATTGAGCAACCACCTTTTCCCGTTAGAATAAAGGATCATGCTAAAGCTTCAAACGTGGTCAACAAAAGTAACATTAAGACACCCAAACCTCCTGAGCAAATTAAAGTTGAACCTAGTATTGCTATGGTTAAAGATCTCTTGGCTGATAATATTCATGGGCATGTTATTTACTTCTGTAATGAAGCTGCTAGAATTACTAGACCTGATACTAAAAATAAACATAGACCTATTTTAGGCATGCCTGTTATCTCTGTTAAAATAGGAGATCATTGCTATCATGGCTTATGTGATATGGGTGCTAGTGCAAGTGCAATACCTCATTCCTTATACAAAGAAATTATGCATGATATTGCACCTGCTGAGTTAGATGAAATTGATGTTACAATTAAGCTTGCCAATAGAGACACTATTTCACCAGTTGGGATTGTTAGAGATGTTGAAGTCTTGTGTGGGAAAATTAAATATCCTGCTGATTTTCTTGTTCTTGGTTCCCCACAAGATAGCTTTTGTCCCATCATATTTGGTAGACCCTTCTTGAATATTGTTAATGCTAGGATAGACTGCGAAAAGGATGTTGTGACTATTGGTTTGGGGGATATGTCTCATGAGTTTAACTTTGCTAAATTTCGTAGACAACCCCGTGACGAGGAATTGCCTAGTAAAGATGAAATTATTGGTCTTGCTTCTATTGCCGTGCCTCCTAATGACCCTTTAGAACAATATTTGCTAGACCATGAAAATGATATGTTTATGAATGAAAGAAGGGAAATATATGAAGTATTCTTTAAACAGGGACCTATTTTCAAACACAACTTGCCTGTTGAAATCCTAGGGGATCCTCCTCCACCTAAGGGTGATCCCATGTTTGAGCTTAAACCTTTACCTGATACTCTTAAATATGCTTATCTTGATGAAAAGAAGATATATCATGTTATTATTAGTGCTAACCTTTCAGAGCATGAAGAAAAGAAATTATTGAAAACTTTGAAGAAGCACCGTGCTGCTATTGGATATACTCTCGATTATCTTAAGGGCATTAGTCCCACTTTATGCCAACACAAAATAAAATTGGAGAAAGACGCTAAACCAGTTGTTGATCACCAACGGTGGTTAAATCAAAAGAAGTGGTAAGGAAAGAAATACTAAAGCTTCTGGAGGCAGGTATAATTTATCCCGTTGCTAATAGTCAGTGGGTAAGTCCTGTCCATTGTGTCCCTAAGAAGGGAGGTATTACTGTTGTTCCTAATGATAAAGATGAATTGATCCCACAAATAATTATTACAGGTTATAGAATGGTAATTGATTTCCGCAAATTAAATAAAGCTACTAAAAAGGATCATTACCCTTTACCTTTTATTGATCAAATGCTAGAAAGATTATCCAAACATACGCATTTTTGCTTTCTAGATGGTTATTCTGGTTTCTCTCAAATACCTGTGTCAAAAGAGGATAAAAAAAGACCACTTTTACTTGCCCTTTCGGTACCTTTGCTTATAGACGTATGCCTTTTGGTTTATGTAATGCACCTGCTACTTTCCAAAGATGCATGATGGCCATATTCTCTGATTTTTGTGAAAAGATTGTTGAGGTTTTCATGGATGATTTCTCCGTATATGGAACTTCTTTTGATGATTGCTTGAGCAACCTTGATCGAGTTTTGCACAGATGTGAAGAAACTAACCTTGTATTGAATTGGGAGAAGTGCCACTTTATGGTTAATGAAGGTATAGTCTTGGGGCATAAAATTTCTGAAAGAGGTATTGAAGTTGACAAAGCTAATGTTGATGCTATTGAAAAGATGCCGTGTCCCAAGGACATTAAAGGTATAAGAAGTTTCCTTGGTCATGCCGGTTTTTATAGGAGGTTCATTAATGACTTCTCCAAAATCTCCAGGCCTCTGACTAATCTCTTACAAAAAGATATCCCTTTTGTCTTTGATGATGATTGTGTAGAAGCATTTGAAATACTTAAGAAAGCCTTGATTTCTGCACCTATTGTTCAGCCACCTGATTGGAATTTACCCTTTAAAATTATGTGTGATGCTAGTGATTATGCTGTAGGTGCTGTTCTAGGACAAAGAGTTGATAAGAAATTAAATGTTATACAATATGCTAGTAAAACTCTAGACAATGCCCTGAGAAATTATGCTACTACTGAAAAAGAATTTTTAGCAGTTGTATTTGCTTGTGATAAGTTCAGACCTTATATTGTTGATTCTAAAGTAACTGTTCACACTAATCATGCTGCTATTAAATACCTTATGGAAAAGAAAGATGCTAAACCTAGACTTATTAGATGGGTTCTCTTGCTACAAGAATTTGATTTGCATATTATTGATAGAAATGGAGCTGAGAACCCCATTGCAGACAACTTGTCTAGGTTAGAGAATGTTCTTGATGACCCACTACCTATTGATGATAGCTTTCCTGATGAACAATTGGCTGTCATAAATGCTTCTCGCACTGCTCCATGGTATGCTGATTATGCTAATTATATCGTTGCTAAATTTATACCACCTAGTTTCAGATACCAGCAAAAGAAAAGGTTTTTCGATGATTTAAGACATTACTTCTGGGATGACACACACCTTTATAAAGAAGGAGTAGATGGTGTTATTAGACGTTGTATACCCGAGCATGAACAAGAACAGATCCTACACAAGTGTCACTCCGAAGCTTATGGAGGACACCACGCTGGGGATATAACTGCACATAAGGTATTGCAATCCGTTTTTTATTGGCCTACTCTCTTCAAAGATGCCCATAAGTTTGTCTTATCTTGTGATGAATGTCAAAGAATTGGTAATATTAGCATACGTCAAGAAATGCCTATGAATTATTCACTTGTTATTGAACCATTTGATGTTTGGGGCTTTGATTATATGGGACCGTTTCCTTCCTCTTACGGGTATACACATACGTTACTAAGTGGGTAGAAGCTATTCCAACTAGTAGTGCTGATCATAACACCTCTATTAAGATGCTTAAAGAAGTTATTTTTCCGAGGTTTGGAGTCCCTAGATATTTAATGACTGGTGGTGGTTCACATTTTATTCATGGTGCTTTTCGTAAGATGCTTGCTAAGTATGATGTTAATAATAGAATTACATCTCCATATCACCCGTAGTCTAGTGGTCAAGTAGAACTTAGTAATAGAGAGCTCAAATTAATTTTGCAAAAGACTGTCAATAGATCTAGAAAGAATTGGTCCAAGAAACTTGATGATGCATTATGGGCCTATAGAACTGCATATAAAAATCCTATGGGTATGTCTCTGTATAAAATGGTTTATGGAAAAGCATGTCACTTACCTCTCAAATTAGAACATAAGGCATATTGGGCCATTAAAGATCTCAATTATGATTTCAAACTTGCCAGTGAGAAGAGGTTATTTGACATTAGCTCACTTGATGAATGGAGAACTCAAGCCTATGAGAATGCCAAACTATTTAAAGAGAAAGTTAAAAGATGGCATGACAAAAGGATACAAAAGCGTGAGTTTAATATAGGTGATTATGTGTTGCTATTCAACTCTCGTTTAAGATTTTTTGCAGCAAAACTTCTCTCTAAATGGGAAGGTCCTTACGTTATCGAGGAGGTCTATCGTTTCGGTGCCATAAAAATCAACAACTTCGAAGGCACAAATCCGAAGGTGGTGAACGGTCAAAGAATCAAACATTATATCTCAGGTAATCCTATAAATGTTGAAACTAATGTTATTGAAACTGTAACCTCGGAGGAATATATAAGGGACACTTTCCAGAACGTTTCAGACTCCGAAAAGGAATAGGTATGTGGTACGGTAAGTAAACCGACTCCAAAACAGTTCTAATGGTATTTTTTCTCCGTTTTGGAATATTTAAGAAAATAGGAAAATAAGAAGTAGTCTAAGAAGGACACGAGGCTTCCACGAGGGTGGAGGGCGCGCCCTACCCCCTGGGCGCGCCCCCGCATCGTGGGCACCTCGTGTGCCCTCTAGACTCCGTTTTCTTGCACGATACTTCTTTTGGTTGGTAAAAAATCATTATATAATATCCCGAAGGTTTTTACCACACCGTACCACGCAAATATCCTCTGTTTTCGTTTCTAGCTGTTCTCTGCCAGAGTTGTCGAGGCCAGGCATCATGTCGTCCCCCTCCTCCAACAATGGTGACAACGATGCTTGCTAATGAAGATAGAGCTGAAGAGAGAAGAACCCCGGGAGATCAACAAGGATGATGGGATCAAGAAGGCCATGGAGGACCAAGTTCCGGCAGCAGAAGATGAAGACATCCTCCAACCTCATCGCAATCTTCTTACCCCAACGGAGATTGAAGCATTCAAGATGATTGAGTTAGCTCACATACAAAATAAGTATCTCACACGTGTTGTTGAAGGAGCATATCACCGCACTCAAGGGCATTATCCGGAAATTGGAGGACCTCCTGCGCTCGATGTGCGACTATCCATCATCACCACCATCTTCTTCATCAGCAAAGGAGAACTGACTACATGGGTATGGGCACTCCCCTTGGCAATGATACGTCTCCAACGTATCTATAATTTTTTATTGTTCCATGCTATTATATTATCCATCTAGAATGTTTTATATGCATTTATATGCTATTTTATATGATTTTTGAGACTAACCTATTAACCTAGAGCCGAGTGCCAGTTTCTGTTTTTTCCTTGTTTTTGAGTATCGCAGAAAAGGAAAACCAAACGGAGTCCAATTGACCCGAAATTTCACGGAACTTATTTTTGGACCAGAAGAAGGACATGGAGTAAAAGAGTTGGGCCAGAAGAGTCCCAGGATTCCCACGAGGGTGACAGGCGCGCCCACCCCCCTGTGCACGCCTCCCTACCTCGTGGACAGCCCGGAGACCCCCCTGACTTGTTCTCGATGCCAAAACCTCTTATATATACAGAAACCCCCGGAACATAACCTAGATTGGGAGTTCCACTGCCACAAGGCTCTGTAGCCACCGAAAACCAATATAGACCCGTTTTAGCACCCAGTCGGAGGGGGGATCCCTCACTGGTAGCCATCTTCATCATCCCGGCGCTCTCCATGACGAGGAGGGAGTAGTTCACCCTCAGGGCTGAGGGTATGTACCAGTAGCTATGTGCTTGATCTCTCTCTCTCTCTCTCGTATTCTTGATTTGGCACGATCTTGATGTACCACGAGCTTTCCTATTATAGTTGGATATTATGATGTTTCTCCCCCTCTACTCTCTTGTAATGGATTGAGTTTTCCCTTTGAAGTTATCTTATCGGATTGAGTCTTTAAGTATTTGAGAACACTTGATGTATGTCTTGCATGTGCTTATCTGTAGTGACAATGGGATATTCACGTGATCTACTTGATCTATGTTTTGGTCATCAACTTGCGGGTTCCGTAACATTGTGAACTTATGCATAGGGGTTGGCACATGTTTTCGTCTTGACTCACCGGTAGAAACTTTGGGGCACTCTTTGAAGTTCTTTGTGTTGGTTGAATAGATGAATCTGAGATTGTGTGATGCATATCGTATAATCATACCCACGGATACTTGAGGTGACATTGGAGTATCTAGGTGACATTAGGATTTTGGTTGATTTGTGTCTTAAAGTGTTATTCTAGTACGAACTCTATGATAGATCGAACGGAAAGAATAGCTTCATGTTATTTTACTACAGACTCTTGAATAGATCGATCAGAAAGGATAACTTTGAGGTAGTTTCGTACCCTACCATAATCTCTTCATTTGTTCTCCTCTATTAGTGACTTTGGAGTGACTCTTTGTTGCATGTTGAGGGATTGTTATATGATCTAATTATGTTATTATTGTTGAGAGAACTTGCACTAGTGAAAGTATGAACCCTAGGCCTTGTTTCAACGCATTGCAATACCGTTTACGCTCACTTTTATTACTTGCTACCTTGCTGTTTTTATATTTTCAGATTACAAATACCCATATCTACCATCCATATTGCACTTGTATCGCCATCTCTTCGCCGAACTAGTGCGCCTACACAATTTACCATTGTATTGGGTGTGTTGGGGACACATGAGACTCTTTGTTATTTGGTTGCAGGGTTGCTTGAGAGAGACCATCTTCATCCTATGCCTCCCACGGATTGATAAACCTTAGGTCATCTACTTGAGGGAAATTTGCTACTGTCCTACAAACCTCTGCACTTGGAGGCCCAACAACGTCTACAAGAAGAAGGTTGTGTAGTAGACATCAAGCAGTTTCTGGCGCCGTTGCCGCGGAGGTTAGTGCTTGAAAGTATATCTTTAGATCTTGCAATAGAATCTTTTAGTTTCTTGTTTTATCACTAGTTTATTCTATAAAAGAAAACTACAAAAAAATGGAATTGAGGATGCCTCATATGCTTCATCTTTTTAATGTCTTTCGTGAAAATAAGGATTCCGATAATTGTGCTCAAGTGCTAGAAGAAGAATGCATTAGAATGTTTGGCACTAAATCTTTGAATGATGAGCATGATTGCAATGTTGTTAGTATGAACTCCTTGAATATCCATGGTACTAATGATGATTGCACTAGTCATGATGAAAATGTCTCTTATAAGCATGTCAATTTTTGTGGAGTGCATAGAGTTTGCAAGTACACACCAAATAGGGAAGATAGATTTTGCAAGAGGCATAAGTATTTAGAAACTAAATGGTTGCAAGAAAGGATAGATGTTTGTGCTGAAAATTTAAAATTTCTTTGCCATCCTTGTGAACTTTGCAATGAATGTGATCATTTAAATCCCCAATGCAAATTGTTTCATGATCGAACCGTGTCCAAAAATTGTGATGACTTGATTTCCCTTGCACATCATAATGAACTTAGTTTTCTTTTGGGTTATGAAGAAATGAAACGTATAACTAAGGATATCCCAGAATTTGTCCATGATAAAGTTCTTGATTTTGATCTAGAAGAAATTTTTATGTATTGTGCGGTGAATTGCATTGAAAATCCTTATATTGCCAGTTGCATAAAGAAAAGAAAACAAATAGAAGATGAAGAGAATACTAATGAAAGGGAAGAGACTTCCCAATATGCTCCTATTATTTCTTATGATGAATCGGGTAGCGAGGAGGAGCTTTCTATTCAACCAATCTCATTAATAAGGAGCTCAAAAGAGAGGGTTAAACCCATACATGATGTGAAGAATAAAAAGAAAAGACAGAGAAGCAAAGGTAGAAAGGTATCCCTCCCAAATGATGTTGCTCCTATTACTCATTGTGATGATGATAATTGCTATACTATTGGTGCTATCCATACTATTAATGATGAGAGTGATTATGCTTATGATATGAAAAGGCAGAAGCTTGGGGAGGCTATGTTTGATGAGAATGACAAGTTTGAGAATATATTTGCTACAATTAATGTTTGTCCCAAGCTTGGTGATGCTATGTTTAATGAAGATGATATTTTTACCCTCCTAAGTTTTGATGAGCAAATTTATTATGATGATAGCATGCCTCCTATTTATGATGGTTATATTGATGAAAGTGGGTTTGGAAGAGTGTCAACTTTAGGAATTAATGATCCCACTATTTTGGAGGATGTTGAATCTTATTGTGACAATTATGAAAGTGGATTTGGAGAGGTCATGACTTTATTTAGTGATGATTCCACTATCTTGGAAAAGGTTTCAATCGATTATGATGTGAACAAAGTTGCTACTTATGATAATTATTGTGATGATACTTATGCTATAAAAAGTAGTGATGATTATATTTATAAAACTTGTCATGATTATGATTACCCTTTTTCTGAACATTACTCTTTTAATGTGGAAACACTTTATAGTATTCGAGTTTCTTATGATACTCCCACTATTCCGATTGAGAAGAATTTTGCTTATGTAGAGAGTAGTAAATTTTCTATGCTTGTAGATCATGAAAAGAATGCTTTATGTGATATTTATATTGTTGAATTCATTCATGATGCTACTGAAAATTATTATGAGGGAGGAATATATGCTTGTAGGAATTGCAACAATATCAAGTTTCCTCTCTATGTGCTTAAAGTTTTGAAGTTATGCTTGTTTTGCCTTCCTATGCTAGTTGATTATTGTTCCCATAAGTTGTTTGCTCACAAAATCCCTAATCATAGGAAGTCGGTTAGACTTAAATGTGCTATTCATATTCTTCATGATGCTCTCTTTATGTTTCAATTCTTATCTTTTTTGTGAGCATCATTGAAATCATCATGCCTAGCTAGGGGCGTTAAACGTTAGCGCTTGTTGGGAGGCAACCCAATTTTATTTTTGTTCCTTGTTCCTTGCTTTTTGTTCCTGTTTAGTAATAAATAATATATCTAGCCTCTGGTTAGATGTGGTTTTATGTTTTAATTAGTGTTTGTGCCAAGTAGAACCTCTGGGAAGACTTGGGTGAAGTCTTTATGATCTTGCTGTAAAAAACAGAAACTTTAGCGCTCACGAGATTAGCTGCCAGTTTTTACTGGAGATTGCTTTTAGGTTGATTCTTTTTGCAGATGATTAATAGACAAATTTCTCAGGTCCACCAATTTATTTCAGAATTTTTGGAGTTCCAGAAGTATACGTTTGATACAGATTACTACAGACTGTTCTGTTTTTGACAGATTCTGTTTTCTATTTTATGTTTGCTTATTTTGATGAATCTGTTAGTAGTATCGGAGGTTATGAACCATAGAGAAGTTGGAATACATTAGATATTACACCAATATTAATTTATAATGAGTTCACAAAGTACGTAAGTGGTGATTTATTTTCTTATACTAACGGAGCTTACGAGTTTTCTGTTAAGTTTTGTGTTGTGAAGTTTTCAAGTTTTAGGTAAAGATTCGATGGACTATGGAATAAGGAGTGGCAAGAGCCTAAGCTTGGGGATGCCCAAGGCACCCCAAGGTAATATTCAAGGACAACCAAGAGCCTAAGCTTGGGGATGCCCCGGATGGCATCCCCTCTTTCTTCTTCGTTCATCGGTAACTTTACTTCGAGCTATATTTTTATTCACCACATGATATGTGTTTTGCTTGGAGCGTCATTTTATTTTATTTTCTTTTGCTTGATGTTTGAATAAAATACCAAGATCTGAAATTCTTAAATGTTAGAGAGTCTTCACATAGTTGCATAATTATTCAACTACTCATTGATCTTCACTTATATCTTTTGGAGTAGTTTGTCATTTGCTCTAGTGCTTCACTTATATCTTTTTAGAGCACGACGGTGGCTCTATTTTGAAGAAATAGATGAACTCTCATGCTTCACTTATATTATTTTGAGAGTCTTTAGAACAGCATGGTAATTTTCTTTGGTTATGAATTTAGTCTAATATGATAGGCATCCAAGAGGGTTATAATAAAAACTTCCATATATACTATGAGAAGTTTGATACTTGATGATTGTTTTGAGATAGGAAGATGGTGATATTAGAGTCATGCTAGTTGGGTAATTATGAAATTGAGAAATACTTGTGTTAAGGTTGGCAAGTCCCCTAGCATGCACGTATGGTAAACGTTGTATGACAAATTTGAAGCATGGAGTGTTCTTTGATTGCTTTCCTTATGAGTGGCGGTCGGGGACGAGCGATGGTCTTTTCCTACCAATTTATACCCCTAGGGGCATGCGTAGTAGTACTTTGCTTCGAGGGCTAATAAACTTTTGCAATAAGTATATGAGTTCTTTATGACTAATGTGAGTCCATGGATATTACGCACTCTCACCCTTCCATCATTGCTAGCCTCTTCGGTACCGTGCATTGCCCTTTCTCACCTTGAGAGTTGGTGCAAACTTCGCCGGTGCATCCAAACCCCGTGATACGATACGCTCTATCACACATAAACCTCCTTATATCTTCCTCAAAACAGCCACCATACCTACCTATTATGGCATTTCCATAGCCATTCCGAGATGTATTGCCATGCAACTTTCCACCGTTCCGTTTATTATGACACGCATCATCACTGTCATATTGCCTTGCATGATCATGTAGTTGACATCGTATTTGTGGCAAAGCCACCATGCTAATTTTTCATACATGTCACTCTTGATTCATTGCATATCCCGGTACACCGCCGGAGGCATTCACATAGAGTCATATTTTGTTCTAAGTATCGAGTTGTAATACTTGAGTTGTAAGTAAATAAAAGTGTGATGATCATCATTATTAGAGCATTGTCTCATGTGAGGAAAGGATGATGGAGACTATGATTGCCCAACAAGTCGGGATGAGACTCCGGACGAAAGAAAAAAAAGAAAAGAAAAAGAGGCCAAAAGAAAAAAAAGGAGTGAAGGTCCAAATAAAAAATAAAAAAATAAAAAAATGAGAGAAAAAGAGAGAAGGGACAATGTTACTATCCTTTTTCCACACTTGTGCTTCAAAGTAGCACCATGATCTTCATGATAGAGAGTCTCTTATTTTGTCACTTTCATATACTAGTGGGAATTTTTCATTATAGAACTTGGCTTGTATATTCCAATGATGGGCTTCCTCAAAATGCCCTAGGTCTTCGTGAGCAAGCAAGTTGGATGCACACCCACTTAGTTTCTTTTAATGAGCTTTCATATATTTATAGCTCTAGTGCATCTGTTGCATGGCAATCCCTACTCCTCGCATTGACATCAATTGATGGGCATCTCCATAGCCCGTTGATTAGCCGCGTCAATGTGAGACTTTCTTCTTTTTTGTCTTCTCACATAACCCCTATCATCATACTCTATTCCACCCATAGTGCTATGTCCATGGCTTGCGCTCATGTATTGCGTGAGGGTTGAAAAGGCTAAAGCGCATTAAAAAGTATGAACCAATTGCTCGGCTTGTCATCGGGGTTGTGCATGATGGGAGCATTTTGTGTGACGAAAATGAAGCATGGCCAAACTATATGATTTTGTAGGGATAAGCTTTCTTTGGCTATGTTATTTTGAGAAGACATAATTTCTTGGTTAGTACGCTTGAAGTATTATTATTTTTATGTCAATATTAAACTTTTGTCTTGAATATTATGGATCTGAATATTCTTGCCACAATAAACAAGATTATATTGATGTTTATGTTAGGTAGAATTCCACATCAAAAATTCTGTTTTTATCATTTACCTACTCGAGGACGAGCGGGAATTAAGCTTGGGGATGTTGATACGTCTCCAATGTATCTATAAATTTTTATTGTTCCATGCTATTATATTATCCATCTAGGATGTTTTATATGCATTTATATGCTATTTTATATGATTTTTGGGACTAACCTATTAACCTAGAGCCCAGTGCCAGTTTCTGTTTTTTCCTTGTTTTTGAGTATCGCGGAAAAGGAAAACCAAACGGAGTTCAATTGACCCGAAACTTCACGGAACTTATTTTTGGACCAGAACAAGGCCATGGAGTAAAAGAGTTGGGCCAGAATAGTCCCGGGCTGCCCACGAGGGTGGCAGGTGCACCCACCCCCTGGGTGCGCCTCCCTACCTCGTGGACAGCCCGGACACCCCCTGGCTTGTTCTCGACGCCAAAACCTCTTATATATACAGAAACCCCCAGAATATAACCTAGATCGGGAGTTCCGCCGCCGCAAGCCTCTGTAACCACCAAAAATCAATCTAGACCCGTTCCGGCACCCTGCCTGGGGGGGGGGGATCCCTCACCGGTGGCCATCTTCATCATCCCGGCGCTCTCCATGACGAGGAGGGAGTAGTTCACCCTCGGGGCTGAGGGTATGTACCAGTAGCTATGTGCTTGATCTCTCTCTCTCTCTCTCTCGTGTTCTTGATTTGGCACGATCTTGATGTACCGCGAGCTTTGCTATTATAGTTGGATCTTATGATGTTTCTCCCCCTCTACTCTCTTGTAATGGATTGAGTTTTCCCTTTGAAGTTATCTTATCGGATTGAGTCTTTAAGGATTTGAGAACACTTGATGTATGTCTTGCATGTGCTTATCTGTGGTGACAATGGGATATTCACATGATCTATTTGATGTATGTTTTGGTGATCAACTTGCAGGTTCCGTAACATTGTGAACTTATGCATAGGGGTTGGCACACGTTTTCGTCTTGACTCTCCGGTAGAAACTTTGGGGCACTCTTTGAAGTTCTTTGTGTTGGTTGAATAGATGAATCTGAGATTGTGTGATGCATATCGTATAATCATACCCACGGATACTTGAGGTGACATTGGAGTATCTAGGTGACATTAGGGTTTTGGTTGATTTGTGTCTTAAGGTGTTATTCTAGTACGAACTCTATGATAGATCGAACGGAAAGAATAGCTTCATGTTATTTTACTACGGACTCTTGAATAGATTGATCAGAAAGGATAACTTTGAGGTGGTTTTGTACCCTACCATAATCTCTTCGTTTGTTCTCCTCTATTAGTGACTTTGGAGTGACTCTTTGTTGCATGTTGAGGGATTGTTATATGATCTAATTATGTTATTATTGTTGAGAGAACTTGCACTAGTGAAAGTATGAACCCTAGGCCTTGTTTCAACGCATTGCAATACCGTTTACGCTCACTTTTATCACTTGCTACCTTGCTGTTTTTATATTTTCAGATTACAAATACCCATATCTACCATCCATATTGCACTTGTATCACCATCTCTTCGCTGAGCTAGTGCACCTATACAATTTACCATTGTATTGGGTGTGTTGGGGACACAAGAGACTCGTTGTTATTTGGTTGCAGGGTTGCTTGAGAGAGACCATCTTCATCCTACGCCTCCCACAGATTGATAAACCTTAGGTCATCCACTTGAGGGAAATTTGCTACTGTCCTACAAACCTCTGCACTTGGAGGCCCAACAACGTCTACAAGAAGAAGGTTGTGTAGTAGACATCAGGCAACTGCCAAGCTTGGGGGAGGTGCCCCGGTATCGTATCACCATCACACTCCTATCTTTCCCACTTTTCTTAGTTCGATCCTTTTGGTAATATCTTGATCTAGTAGAATAAAAGTATTAGTATGATTTAGTTTTGAGTTTTGCTTTATGATCCTTCTATGTAATCGAGTCTGTGAGCTATATATAATAAAGATTAATGTTGAGTCAAGGGCTTGATTATGTTGCTATGATCTTGAGGGATTTAAAGATAAAGGAAGAATAAAAGAAGTAAAGAGATCATATTGTTCTTATGGAGAGTAATGACTTCACATATAAATAGTATGATGAATAAAAGTTGTTGAGAGTTGACAAACATAGTTTTGGTCATCGTTGCAATTAATAGGAAGTAATTAAGAAAGAGAGGTTTTCACATATAAATATCCTATCTTGGACATCTTTTATGATTGTGAGCACTCATTAAAATATGACATGCTAAAGAGTTGATGTTGGACAAGGAAGACAACGTAATGGGTTATGTTTTCTTATATCCGAAATAAAGTATATTGTCATGGATCCTCCAACATGTTGAGCTTGCCTTTCCCCCTCATGCTAGCCAAATTCTTTGCACAAAGTAGAGATACTACTTGTGCTTCCGAATACCCTTAAAACCAGGCTTGCCATGAGTGTCCACCATATCTACCTATGGATTGAGTAAGATCCTTCAAGTAAGTTGTCATGTTGCATGCAATAAAAATTGCTCTCTAAATATGTATGATTTATTAGTGTGGAGAAAATAAGCTTTATACGATCTTGTGATATGGAAGCAATAAAAGCGACGGACTGCATAATGAAGGTCCATATCACAAGTGGCAATATAAAGTGACGTTCTTTTGCATTGAGATTTCCTGCATCCAACCACAAAAGCACATGACAACCTCTGCTTCCCTCTGCGAAGGGCCTATCTTTCATTCTTGTCTTATACTTTATACAAGAGTCATGGTGATCTTCACCTTTCCTTTTTATATTTTATCCTTTGGCAAGCACCTTGTGTTGGAAAAATCCTGATATATATATATATATATCCAATTGGATGTAAGTTAGCATGAATTATTATTGTTGACATTACCCTTGAGGTAAAAGGTTGGGAGGCAACACTATAAGCCCCTATCTTTCTCTGTGTCCAGTTAAAACTCCATACCCATAAGTATTGCGTGAGTGTTAGCAATTGTGAAAGACTATTTGATAGTTGAGTATGTGGACTTGCTGAAAAGCTCTTATGTTGACTCTTTCCGATGTTATGATAAATTGCAATTGCTTCAATGACCGAGATCATAGTTTGTCAGTTCTCAATGAAGTTTCTGATTCATACTTGACATTGTGAATAGATTATTACTTGAGCATAAGAATCATATGAAAATATCCATATATGCTGCTGTAATAAGAATGATCATGATGCCCTCATGTCTGTATTTTGTTTTATCGACACCTCTATCTCTAAACATGTGGACATATTTTTCGTTATCGGGTTCCGCTTGAGGACAAGCGAGGTCTAAGTTTGGGGGAGTTGATACGTCCATTTTGCATCATGCTTTTATATCGATATCTATTGCATTTTGGGCTGTTATTACACGTTATGTCACAATACTTATGCCTATTCTCTCTTATTTTACAAGGTTTACATGAAGAGGGAGAATGCCGGCATCTGGAATTGTGGGCTGGAAAAGGAGCAAATATTAGAGACCTATTCTGCACAACTCCAAAAGTCCTGAAACTCCACGGAAGTTATTTTTGGAATTAATAAAAAATACTGAGTGAAGAAAGTACCAGAGGGGGGCCACCCACCATCCACGAGGGTGGGGGGCGCGCCCTACCCCCTGGGCATGCCCCTGCCTCGTGGGCCCCCTAGCAGGCCTCCGATGCCCATCTTCTGCTATATGAAGTCTTTTACCCTGGAAAAAATCACAAGCAAGCTTTCGAGAAGAAACTCCGCCGCCACGAGGCGGAACCTTGGCGGAACCAATCTAGGGCTCCGGCGGAGCTGTTCTGCCGGGAGAACTTCCCTCTGGGAGGGGGAAATCATCGCCATCGTCATCACGAACGATCCTCTCATCGGGAGGGGGTCAATATCCATCAACATCTTCACCAGCACCATCTCCTATCAAACCCTACTTCATCTCTTGTATCCAATCTTTGTCCCAAAGCCTCAGATTGGTACCTGTGGGTTCCTAGTAGTGTTGATTACTCCTTGTAGTTGATGCTAGTTTGTTTATTTGGTGAAAGATCATATGTTCAAATACTTTATGCATATTAATACCCCTCTGATTATGAACATGAATATGATTTGTGAGTAGTTACGCTTGTTCCTGAGGACATGGGAGAAGTCTTGCTATAAGTAGTCATGTGAATTTGGTATTCGTTCGATATTTTGATGAGATGTATGTTGTCTCTCCTCTAGTGGTGTTATGTGAACATCGACTACATGACACTTCACCATTATTTGGGCCTAGAGGAAGGCATGGGAAGTAATAATTAGATGATGGGTTGCTAGAGTGACAGAAGCTTAAACCCTAGTTTATGCGTTGCTTCATAAGGGGCTGATTTGGATCCACATGTCTCATGCTATGGTTAGTTTTACCTTAATACTTATTTTGTAGTTGCGGATGCTTGCAATAGGGGTTAATCATAAGTGGTATGCTTGTCCAAGAAAGGAAAGCACCCAAGCACCGGTCCACCCACATACCAAATTATCAAAGTAACGAACGCGAATCATATGAGCGTGATGAAAACTAGCTTGACGATAATTCCCATGTGTCCTCGGGAGCACTTTTCTCTATATAAGAGTTTGTCCAGGCTTGTCCTTTGCTACAAAAAGGATTGGGCCATCTTGCTGCACCTTGTTTACCTTCATTACTTTTTACCCGTTACAAATTACCTTATCACAAAACTATCTGTTACCGATAATTTTAGTGCTTGCAGAGAATACCTTACTGAAAACCTCTTGCCATTTCCTTCTGCTCCTCGCTGGAGTCGACACTCTTACTTATCGAAAGGACTAAGATAGATCCCCTATACTTGTGGGTCATCACCCTCACCCTCGTGGGCCCCTCGGGCATCATCTCACGTTGATTCCACTTCCCAAAATTCACATATATTCCAAAAAAAATCTTCGTAAGTTTTTATCCCGTTTGGACTCCGTTTGATATGGATTTTCTGCAAAACAAAAAACAAGCAACAAACATGAACTGGCACTAGATCAATATGTTAGTCCCAAAAATAGTATAAAAAGTTGCCAAAAGTATGTAAAAGTTGTAGAATATTGGCATGGAACAATCAAAAATTATAGATACGACGGAGACGTATCAGCATCCCCAAGCTTAACTCCTGCTCGTCCTCGAGTAGGTAAATGATAAAACATATAATTTTTGATGTGGAATGCTACCTAGCATAATCTTGATCATGTAATCTAATCATGGCATGAATATTAAGACACGAGTGATTCAAAGCAATAGTCTATCATTTAGCATTAAGACAATAATACTTCAAGCATACTAATAAAGGAATCATGTCTTTTAAAAATAACATGGCCAAAGAAAGTTATCCCTACAAAATCATATGGTCTCGCTATGCTCCATCTTCATCACACAAAATATTTAAATCATGCACAACCCCGATGACAAGCCAAGCAATTGTTTCATACTTTTGATGTTCTCAAACCTTTTCAAATTTCACGCAATACATGAGCGTGAGCCATGGATACATCACTATAGGTGGAACAGAATATGATCATGGGGGTTGTGTGGAGAAGACGAAAAAGGGAGAAAATCTCACATCGATGCGGCTAATCAACGGGCTATGGAGATGCCCGTCAATTGATGTCAATGTGAGGAGTAGGGATTGCCATGCAACAGATGGACTAGAGCTATAAGTGTATGAAAGCTCAGATTGAAACTAAGTGGGTGTGCATCCAACTTGCTTGCTCATGAAGACCTAGGGCACTTGAGGAAGCCCATCGTTGGAATATACAAGCCAAGTTCTATAATGAATATTCCCACTAGTATATGAAAGTGATTACTCAAGAGACTCTCTATATGAAGAACATGGTGCTACTCTGGAGCACAAGTGTGGTAAAAGGATAGTAACATTGTCCCTTCTCTCTTTTCTCTCATTTTTATAGGCTTCTTTGGCCTATCTCTCTCTCTCTCTCTCTTTTTGGGGGGGGGGCTTCTCTGGCCACTTTTATTTTGATAACCTCACATGGGACAATGTTCTAATAATGATGATCATCACACTTTTATTTACTTACAACTCAATATTACAACTCGATACTAGAACAAAGATGTGACTCTATATGAATGCCTCCGGCGGTGTACCGTGATGTGCAATGATCTAGCGTAGCAATGAAATCAAAAAACGGACAAGCCATGAAAACATCATGCTAGCTATCTTACGATCATGCAAAGCAATATGACAATAAATTCTCAAGCCATGTATATGATGATGATGGAAGTTGCATGGCAATATACTCGGAATGGCTATGGAAATGCCATGATAGGTAGGTATCGTGGCCGTTTTGAGGAAGATATAAGGAGGCTTATGTGTGATAGAGCGTATCGCATCACGGGGTTTGGATGCACCGGCGAAGTTTGCACCAACTCTCGAGGTGAGAAAGGGCAATGCACGGTACCGAAGAGGCTAGCAATGATGGAAGGGTGAGAGTGCGTATAATCCATGGACTCAACATTAGTCATAAAGAACTCACATACTTATTGCAAAAATCTATTAGTCATCAAAACAAAGTACTACGCGCATGCTCCTAGGGGGATAGATTGGTAGGAAAAGACCATCGCTCATCCTCGACCGCCACTCATAAGGAAGACAATCAATAAATATCTCATGCTCCAACTTCGTTACACAACGGTTCACCATACGTGCATGCTACGAGAATCACAAACTTCAACGCAAGTATTTCTACAATCCACAACTACCCGCTAGCATGACTCTAATATCACCATCTTTATATCGCAAAACTATTGCAAGGAATCAAACATATCATATTTAGTGATCTACGTGTTTTATGTAGGATTTTATGACTAACCATGTGAATGACCAGTTCCTGTCAACTCTCTAAATAGATATAAGTGAATGAAGAGAGTTTAATTGTTTCTTCAAAAGATATGCCCACGCTCTAACTAATATAAGTGAAGCAAAAGAGCATTCTACAAATGGCGGTTTTCTATGTGTAGGGAAACAAGCAATCCAAACTTCAAATGATATAAGTGAAGCACATGAAGCATTCTATAAAGCCTTACTCAAAAGATATAAGTGAAGTACAATGAGCATTCTATAAATCAACCGTGGACTGTCTCATACCAGCATGGTGCGTCAAAGAAAAGCGAGAACTAAATGCAAAGGACGCTCCAAGATTTGCACATATCACATGAAAGAAACGAAACCGAAAACATACCGATACTTGTTGAAGAAAGATGGGATGCCTTCCGGGGCATCCCCATTCTTAGACGCTTGAGTCTCCTTGAATATTTACTTGGGGTGCCTTGGGCATCCCCAAGCTTGAGATCTTGCCTCTCCTCCTTCTCCTCATATCGAGACCTCCTCGATCTTTGATCACTCCATCCACACAAAACTCAACAGAAAGCTCGGTAATATCCGTTAGTATAATAAAGCAAATCACGACTCTAAGTACTGTTGCAAACCAATTCATATTTTGTTTTTGCATTGTAGCTACTGTAATATAACTTTTCCATGTCTTAATCCACTGATAGAAATCGATAGTTTCATCAAAACAAGCCAATTATGCATCAAAAACAGAATCTATCTTAAACAGGACAGTCTATAGTAATCTGAACATTCACCATACTTCTGGTACTCCAAAAATTCTGAAAAAATTGGGAAAAATAAAATAATTATAGAAATATAGTGCAAAAAGTTTCAGAACCGTTTGACGTTCCAGTAAAAAAATGTAAAATCGCGCACTACAGCCAAAGTTTCTGTTTTGCACCATACAAACCAACAAGCAATGTAAACATCCTAAAGGCAAATCTTGGCACATTATTTTTATGATACAATGGATTTGTACAAGGGGATAATTATTTTTGTTGAAAAGTTTCTGTAATCAAGGGTCACAAAGTTTCCATGGGCATGAAGAAAGTTCAAGGCTAGCTCCCACTTTAACAATGATCGTCTTTCTCACTTTCGCTTTTCTTTTTGAAAAAGTTTTAGGTTCCCCTCTTTATTTTTTTGTTTTTAAACTTTATAAAAGCACACAACATAACTAAATGACTCTCTAAAACTTCCGGGTTGTCTCCCTGGCAGTGCTTTCTTTAAAGCCATTAAGCTAGGCATATAGTGCTCAAGTAATGGATCCACCCGGATCCCAAGGTATATCAAAGCCAATTTTAATTAACAATGATTTGCGATTTAGTAGTGAGCACAAAGTAACATATATCATGCAACAACAAAGTCTAACTCTCTTCCTATGCATCGGCATGTCATAAAAGAACAATTCATGCACACATAGTAAAGGCCAATGCATAGTATAAACAAATTCTTGCAATTTTATCATATTGGAAACATGGAGAGGCGGAGATTTAGTTCCTCTCTCATAATAATTGCAAGTAGGAGCAGCAAGCACATTCATATTATATCTATCAAAATCATCATGTGTAGTAGTAAAACGCAACCCATCAGTATAATCCTTAATAAGGGCAAACTTCTCCGATATAGTGTAGTCGGGAGAATTCAAAAAGATAATAGGACTATCATGTGTGGATGCAATAGCAACAATTTCATGTTTAACATAAGGAACTATAGCAAGTTCATCTTCCTAAGCATAATTCATATTGGCATCTTGGCCACAAGCATAGCAAGCATCATCAAAAAGGGATATTTCAAAAGAATCAACGGGATCATAACAATCATCATAACATTCATCCTTCGGTAAATTCAAAGGGAAATTAAACAATGTATGGGATAAAGAGTTACTCTCATTAGATGGTGGGAACGGGTGATCAATCCACTCTTCCTCGTTTTGTTCTTCGCTCTCCTCCTCATCTTTTTCATCCAATGAGCTCACAATGTCATTAATTTCTTCTTCCATAGACTCCTGCAAAATATTAGTCTCTTCTTGCACAGCGGAGGGGTCCTCAATATATGGTTTAATATAAGGATTAGAAGCATAATTATCATAGCATTTAATATAAGGATTAGAAGCATAATTATCATAGCAATATTTAAGTATGGCCAAATTTTCAGATTTGTAGAGACTAGTATCACACTCTTCAGTAAAAGAAGCAATTTCACAAGTACCCCTAAAAGCAACAAATTCTTCTATTCGTTCCACATCATAGTAATCATATATACCATTAGCATAAGAAGCTAAGGCTTCATTATCATTAAATTTGCATGAAAAGGGAAGGTGTGGAGCCTTCATAATAGAGAAACAAGTATAATCATGTCTCAAGCATAGATCCCGAGCATACCAACGGAACATATAAATTTGATCGCATAATAGTTTCCCTTTTTGAGTCAAGCGATAATCCCTAAAGTATTCACGTTGATCCAATGTGTCTCCCATTACATAATTGAATGGGGTTTTCTCAGGATTATCAAAGTAGTACATAATATCTTTCACATAATGAGCATCGAGGGTTTTAGGAGGTTCCCCGTCTCCATGAGTAGCAAGTAAACCTATTTTTTTTGGTATTTAGTGTTCCACATCCATAACTAAAGATAGAGAACAACTTAGAACAGCAAATAAAAATTACTTAGTGATAAAGCAAACAAGCACACACGAGAATATTCACCCCACGCTATAACTCCCCGGCAACGGCGCCAGAAAAAGGTCTTGATAACCCAGAAGTATAGGGGATCGATTGTAGCCTCTTTCGATAAGTAAGAGTGTCGAACCCAACGAGGAGCTAAAGGTAGAACAAATATTCCCTCAAGTTTTATTGACCACCGATACAACTCTACGCACGCTTGACGTTCGCTTTACCTAGAACAAGTGTAAAACTAGAAGTACTTTGTAGGTGTAACGGGATAGGTTTGCAAGAATATAAAGAGGACGTAAATAAAAACTTGGGGCTGTTTTAAGTAAAGAATTAATAAAGTTAGTATAGCGAGTGTGGAAAGTGGTGGTAGGAGTTGCGAAATTGTCCCTAAGCAATTGACTACTTTACTAGACCGATAGCAAGTTTTATGTGGGAGAGGCCACTGCTAGCATGTCATCCCTGACTTGGAATTCTATGCACTTATGATTGGAACTATTAGCAAGCATCCGCAACTACTAACGTTCATTAAGGTAAAACCCAACCATAGCATTAAGATATATTGGTCCCCCTTCAATCCCGTATGCATCAATTTCTATGCTAGGTTGAAGCTTCTGTCACTCTTGCCCTCCAATACATAGTCCTATCAACATACCACTAACGGTATGGTGTGATCCACGCGCATGCTCATATGATGGGCACCAAAGGACAGCAACATAACCACAAGCAAATTAAACCAATCATAGCAATTCACCAATTACCGATAGGACAACGAAAATCTACTCAGACATCATAGGATGGCAACACATCATTGGATAATAATATGAAGCATAAAGCACCATGTTCAAGTAGAGGGTACAGAGGGTTGCGGGAGAGTGGACCACTGTAGATAGATGGGGGAAGGTGATGAAGATGTTGGTGAAGATGACGGAGGTGTTGGTGTAGATCGTTGTCGCGATGATGGCCCCGGCGGCATTCCGGCGCAACCGGGAGAGAGGGGGAGAGAGTCCCCCTTCTTCTTCTTCCTTGACCTTCCCCCCTAGATGGGAGAAGGGTTTCCCCTCTGGTCCATGGCTTCCATGGCGGCGGAGGAGCGAGAGCCCCTCTGAGATTGGATCTGTCTCTCTATTTCTGCGTTCCCCGATTCTGCCCTTTCACCGTTTCTTAAATTCCCGAAGATCCGTAACTCCGATTGGGCTGAAATTTGGACACGATTTTATTCGGATATTGGCTTTCTTGCGGCGACAGAAGGGCATCAACCGCCTTACGGAGTGGCCACGAGGGCCCAGGGCGCGCCCTACCCCTTGGGGCGCGCCTGTCACCCTCGTGGGCCCCTCGGGCATCGTCTCGCGTTGATTCCACTTCCCAAAATTCACATATATTCCAAAAAAATCTTTGCAAGTTTTTATCCCATTTGGACTCCATTTGATATGGATTTTCTGCGAAACAAAAAACATGCAACAAACAGGTACTGGCACTGGGCACTGGATCAATATGTTAGTCCCAAAAATAGTATAAAAAGTTGCCAAAAGTATGTAAAAGTTTTAGAATATTGGCATGGAACAATAAAAAATTATAGATACGACGGAGACGTATCAAGGGGAGAGTGTTGTCCACTTAGCCTCGTAGACCGAAAGCGGAAGCGTTATGACAACGCGGTTGATGTAGTCGTACGTCTTCACGATCCGACCGGTCCTAGCACCAAAGGTACGGCACCTCCGCGATCTGCTCACGTTCAGCTCGGTGACGTCCCACGAACTCTAGATCCAGCTGAGGTCGAGGGAGAGTTTCGTCAACACGACGGCGTGATGACGGTGATGATGAAGCTACCGGCGCAGGGGTTTGCATAAGCACTGCAACGATATGACCGAGGTGGAAATCTGTGGAGGGGGGCACAACACACGGCTAAACAATCAACTTGTGTGTCTATGGGGTGCCCCCTCCCTCGTATATAAAGGAGTGGAGGAGGGGAAGGGCCGGCCCTCTCAGGCGCACCCAAGGGGGGAGTCCTACTCTCGGTGGGAGTAGGATTCCCTCTTCCCTAGTTGGAGTAGGAGAGAAAGGAAGGGGGAGAGAGAGGGAAGGAAAGGGGGGCCGGCCCCCACCCAATTCGGATTGGGCTTGGGGAGCGCGCCCTCCACCTTGGCCGCCACCTCCTCTCTCCCACTAAGGCCCAATAAGGCCCATTGACTCCCCGAGGGGTTCCGGTAACCCCCCGGTACTCTGATAAATGCCCGAACTCATTCGGAACCCTTCCGATGTCCAAACATGGCCTTCCAATATAACGATCTTTATGTCTCGACCATTTCGAGACTCCTTGTCATGTCCGTGATCATATCCGGGACTCCGAACTACCTTCGGTACATAAAAACACATAAACTCATAATACCGATCGTCACCGAACGTTAAGCGTGCGGACCCTACGGGTTCGAGAACTATGTAGACATGACCGAGACATGTCTCCGGTCAATAACCAATAGCGGAACCTGGATGCTCATATTGGTTCCTACATATTCTACGAAGATCTTTATCGGTCAAACCGCATAACAACATACCTTGTTCCCTTTGTCATCGGTATGTTACTTGCCCGAGATTCGATCGTCGGTATCTCAATACCTAGTTCAATCTCGTTGCTGGCAAGTCTCTGTACTCGTTCCGTAATGCATCATCCCACAACTAACTCATTAGTCACATTGCTTGCAAGGCTTATAGTGATGTGCATTACCGAGAGGGCCCAGAGATACCTCTCCGACAATCGGAGTGACAAATCCTAATCTCGATCTATGCCAACTCAACAAACACCATCGGAGACACCTGTAGAGCATCGTTATAGTCACCTAGTTACGTTGTGATGTTTGATAGCACACTAAGTATTCCTCCGGTATTCGGGAGTTGCATAATCTCATAGTCATAGGAACATGTATAAGTTATGAAGAAAGCAATAGCAATAAACTAAATGATCATAGTGCTAAGCTAACGGATGGGTCAAGTCAATCACATAATTCTCTAATGATGTGATCCCGTTCATCAAATGACAACTCTTTGTCCATGGCTTGGAAACATAACCATCTTTGATTAACGAGCTAGTCAAGTAGAGGAATACTAGTGACACTCTGTTGGTCTATGTATTCACACATTGTCGGTGTACAAAAGTAGGGGCTCTCCTTTTGACCCCTTTACTTGTGCACGGGCAGTCTGAGCCACGCGCCACGGCCACACGTAGCAGGGCAAAGGAGGGAAGCCGGAGAGAAGCCGAAGCCCAACACAAGATGATCAAGGCAACGCCAAAACCAGAAACACAAGACAACAAAGGGGCGAGGTGGAGTCCACCGGCAAGGCCCTTGCCGGGGCGACCTCCGCGGCCCCGGCAAGAGCCTTGCCGGGGCAACTTGCCCAAACACCAACAGAGCAAGCCGCCCTTGAGCCCACAGGTTCCAACCCAACCAACTACGATTGGACCAGGGCTCGAGAAGCACCTCTGTGGTGGCATGCAGATCTTTGTTAAGACCATGGATATATGAGATCAGATGAGGACCAGAAGACGGCGACCCTCGGCGGAATCCTTGCCGAGGAAAGCCACAAGACCCCCGGCAAGATCCTTGCCCGGGACGACTACGCGCCACGGCGAGACCCTTGCCGGGCCCCCGGAAAGGCCCTTGCCGAGGACATCAGCGGGGCCACTGCCAGGCCCGCACCAGCCAAGTTTCCACCGCCGTTCAAATGCAGCTGCTAGCTCAACCAGTTGGGCTGGCACCTGCGTGGCAACATGCAGCTTCCAGGCCAGATCAGCATGCGTCTGCGTGGCGGCATGCAGATCTTCGTGAAGACCCTACCACCGTGCCACCTCAGCTGCCTGCCTGACTACATGGCGCCGCATGCATCGCTGGCCAGGGCGCGTGTCAAAGCGAGGAGGAGCGGCGACGGACGGGACGGGCCTCGCTCCCGTCCCCGATAAAGCTAGGGGACACCTAAGCGACGCATTAAATGCGTCTTGTCCTGTAATATGGGCGATAAGCTCATAGTACTGTAGGCCTTTCCACCTCCTGTGTGCCACTGTGTCAGCCCCTTTCGACTATAAAAGGAGGCCCATGGCGTACTAGAGAGGGATTCGGCTCTTTGGAACTACGCAGCCACCATAGCTAGTTGGAGAGCTCAAGAACACTCAATACATCCACCGAAGCAGGACTAGGGTTTTACGCATCCTCGCGGCCCGAACCTGGGTAAACGATCCTTGTGCTGACTATTAATCCTGCTCTTCTCACAACCCTGCGCCCCGACAACCGTAGTAGGGATTCTTGTGATCCCATAGGCGTCGTTTCCCACCGACATCTTTGGCGCGCCAGGTAGGGGGGCGGCAATTGTGAGAATCTGGTCTAGTAGTTAGCCTAGCAGTTCTTCATCACCATGGCTCCCAAGAAGAAGACGGCACGACGATCGGCTCGTCGGGAGTCGAACGGCCCGTGCCAGTGCGGGCGAGCAGCGGGCCGGTCGCGGACAGGACCCGGGCCATGGTCCGCGAGCACCAGCATCGCTTTGGCAGTCAGAGCTTGGCAAGCGGCGCCGTTCGTGCGCTAGGCGACGAGCCGCACGCCACCAAATCCAAAGACGGAGCTGGGCCCCCCGCAGGTGGCGCGGTGCCCTCCAGGAGTGTCGTTGTGCCACCCATGGGCGGCACAGCAATCTCCAAGATGCCCACGCCGGCGCCCATAGCACGCTCTTCCCAAGGTGCGCGCGACGAGCAGCGCCACCACGCTGGAGACCCCGGACACCGCCGTGGGAAGAGCCATGTGCATCGTCCGCGGGACGAAGGAGTCCAGCATGCTCGCCGAAGTGCTGGCGAAAATGGCACGCAACCGCTGGGCCGTGGTAGAGCTCCTTCTAACATAGTTAGAAGTCGAAGCGCGCCACGGTCCACGCAGCTGTCACCACCACCAATGCCAGCGGAAGCTTTGGCGCGTGCGCAGCTGCTCCTCGACTTCCCTCCTGCTGCGGAGATGCTCGACGAGTGGAGGGCCACCATCCGGAGCCTCGTCGTCGTCGCCAACAAAGATGATCCGCGACCGGCGGGGCCCTCGGGCCGGTGCTCCACCGAGCCACCACATGCCAACGCCGGGAGGACCGGGGGTGCTGCGGTCACGGTGCACTCTCCTCCTCCATGCCAACCATCGCGGGTGTCGGCCCGTCGTGACGACGCTTGTGATAATATCTCTATAGCATCGTCCGACCCGCGGACCCACCGCGACCAGCGCCAAGTTCTTCGAGAACGAGCTCACGAAGATGCTCGAACCACTATCGAGCGCCAGCGTGATACACGCCACCAGTCGGACAGGCGGGCGGGACCCGCTATGGACCACCCAGCACCGGGGGGCTTCGGCGGCCTACCTTACGAGGTGGGCTCCCCAGCCTTTACCCGAGAGCTGCGGCAGTTCCAGTGGCCGTCCCACTGCACGTTCAAGCCCGACGTCGGCGAGAAGTACACTGGCAAGACCCATCCGTTAGAGTTCCTCAGCATCTACACCATCGCGATGCAGGCTGCCGGAGCTCGCGACGACAAGGTGCTTGCCAATTACTCCCGTTGGCACTGAAGCCCAATGTCATGTCTTGGTTGATGCACTTGCCGGCGGATTCCATTTCTTCTTGGTCGGATCTGTGCCATGAGTTTGTTGGCACCTTCACAGGAGGCCACCAAGCTCATGGCCAGGCCAGTGATTTGCATATCATTCCCCAGAAGGAAGGGGAAAACCTGCGCAAGTACATCCAGAGATTCATCCGGGTGCAGTACAACATCCCCGACGTTCATCTCGCCGCCGTGATCAGCGCGTTCCATCAGAACGTGCGCAACCGCAAGATGCGCGAAGAGCTGGCGATGACCAAGGTTAAGGATGTGGCCGAACTCTATGTTCTGGCCGATAGGTGAGCCCGGGCTGAAGAGGGAAGGAAGTACCCCGGCGAGGACGCCGGCGCGGAAACCGACTCTACTGATGAAGACACCGCCGCCCCGACGAAGAAGGGCCGGCGTCGCAACAGGAAACGCAAGGGCAAGACCGTGCTAGCCGTCGAGGGATCAGACAGCACCGGCGCTGCCAAGAAGGCCAAGGCAGACGACCCCGGCAAAGAGATTGCCGGGTGCGCCGCCTGCCGGGCCTTGGCGGCTGCCGACAGGCCAGGAAGCTCCGACAAGCAGTACTGCAAGATCCACCGCACCAAGGGCCACGACCTCCAGAACTGCCGACAAGTCGAGCTGCTTGCTGAGAAGCAAAAAGCTGAGTACGAGAGGCGGGACAAGGAGAAGGGCCAGGATGGTAAAGAGGGATCCGGCAAGAAGCGTGGCGGCCAAGGAGGCCACCACGGCAAGGACAACCAGCAAGAGAGGCCCGCCCGGGGCCGTGACAAGAAGCAAGAAGACGATGATCATGACGAGGACGACATGTCAAGCGAGCAAGAGTTCCAGAAGGCTACGGAGGCCATGTGCGTCGATGGTGGCGCCTCACTGCATACTTCTCACCGCTAGCTCAAGAAGTGGGCGCGTGAGATTACAGCAGTAGAGCCATCGTTCGACGCTCAGAAGCCGCTGAAGTGGTCCAGCACGCCCCTCATCTTTGACGCGAGGACCACCCTGACCGCACAACCGCGGTCGGGTGTTTGCCGTTGTTGGTCTCGCCAACGATACGCAACCTCAAGGTGGACAAGATGCTGGTCGACAGTGGGGCAGGCCTGAACTTGATCTCGCCCTTCGTGATCAAAAGGCTGCAAATTCCTGATGGAGACCTCGAGGAAACGGGCACGTTTCAAGGGGTCAATCTGGGGAGGAGCCAGTGATAACCCACAAGTATAGGGGATCGCAACAGTTTTCGAGGGTAGAGTATTCAACCCAAATTTATTGATTCGACACAAGGGGAGCCAAAGAATATTCTCAAGTATTAGCAGTTGAGTTGTCAATTCAACCACACCTGGATAACTTAATATCTGCAGCAAAGTATTTAGTAGCAAAGTAGTATGGAAGTAATGGTAACGATAGCAAAAGTAATATTTTTGGGTTTTGTAGTGATTGTAACAGTAGCAACGGAAAAGTAAATAAGCGGAGAACAATATGTGAAAAGCTCGTAGGCATTGGATCGGTGATGCAGAATTATGCCGGATGGGGTTCATCATGTAACAGGCATAACATAGGGTGACATAGAACTAGCTCCAATTCATCAATGTAATGTAGGCATGTATTCCGAATATAGTCATACGTGCTTATGGAAAAGAACTTGCATGACATCTTTTGTCCTACCCTCCCGTGGCAGCGGGGTCCTAATGGAAACTAAGGGATATTAAGGCCTCCTTTTAATAGAGTACCGGACCAAAGCATTAACATATAGTGAATACATGAACTCCTCAAACTACGGTCATCACCGGGAGTGGTCCCGATTATTGTCACTTCGGGGTTGCCGGATCATGACACATAGTAGATGACTATAGACTTGCAAGATAGGATCAAGAACTCACATATATTCATGAAAACATAATAGGTTCAGATATGAAATCATGGCACTCGGGCCCTAGTGACAAGCATTAAGCATAGCAAAGTCATAGCAACATCAATTTCAGAAGATAGTGGTTACTAGCGATCAAACCCTAACAAAACTAACTCGATTACATGATAAATCTCATCCAACCCATCACCGTCCAGCAACCTACGATGGAATTACTCACGCGCGGCGGTGAGCATCATGAAATTGGTGATGGCTGATCGTTGATGATGACGATGGCGACGGATTCCCCTCTCCGGAGCCCCGAACGGACTCCAGATCAGCCCTCCCGAGAGAGTTTAAGGCTTGGCGGCTGTCGGTGTCAAAATCGGCGGATCTCGGGTAGGGGGTCCCGAACTGTGCGTCTAAGGCGGATGGTAACAAGAGGTGGGGACACGATGTTTACCCAGCTTCGGGCCCTCTCGATGGAGGTAATACCCTACTTCCTGCTTGATTGATCTTGATGATATGAGTATTACAAGAGTTGATCTACCTCGAGATCATAGAGGCTAAACCCTAGAAGCTAGCCTATGGTATGATTGTCGTCGTCCTACGGACTAAACCCTCCAGTTTATATAGACACCGGAGGGGGCTAGGGTTACACAGAGTCGGTTACAAGGGAGGAGATCTACATATCCGAATCGCCAAGCTTGCCTTCCACGCCAAGGAGAGTCCCATCCGGACACAGGACGAAGTCTTCAATCTTGTATCTTCATAGTCCAACAGTCCAGCCAAAGGATATAGTCTGGCTGTCCGAGGACCCCTAATCCAGGACTCCCTCAGTAGCCCCTGAACCAGGCTTCAATGACGATGAGTGCGACGCGCAGATTGTCTTCGGCATTTCAAGGCGGGTTCCTCCTCCGAATACTCCATAGAAGATTTTGAACACGAGGATAGTGTCCGGCTCTGCAAAACAAATTCCACATGCCACCGTAGAGAGAATAATATTTCCACAAATCTAATCTGCTGACACATTCTGCAGCATGACATCACACCATGGCCCGGTCATTATTCGAACCGTTTTTCTCAACCAGCCATTGTACATATCGCGAGGCGGTTTTCTTGGCACGTCTTCTCGAAGCAGAGATCGTGTCCCCTTATCACGGTATTCTCATCAATACGGGTGTGGGTAACCTAACCGCGCCATCAATTACGGCGCTTGGGGAATAAGCGAGTTTACCAGGCAGGGGAGGCGCATAGTTCCTTCCGCCCTTATAAAGAGACAAGGATTCATATTTCTCACCCACGCCCTCTTCCTCCTTGCTCATCCATTCTTGCGCACTTGAGCTCCAGCACCCAAGTTCGCATTTTCTCCTCAAACCACTCCAAGCATGTCCGGAGCGGGAGGCAAGTGGATGGTCTCCTCCGTTACGGAGGAGGACATCACAAAGCTACGGGGAGCCGGATACCTTGCCGCGGATATCGCGCAGCGGCTGCCTGATGCGGGGCTGATCATTCCTACTCCAGAACCCCATGAGAGGGTGGTATTTCTTACCCACTTCGTCCGCGGACTGGGATTTCCGCTCCACCCGTTTGTCCGCGGGCTCATGTTCTACTATGGGCTGGACTTTCACGATCTGGCCCCCAATTTCATCCTCAACATCTCGGCTTTTATTGTCGTGTGCGAGGCCTTCCTCCGCATCAAGCACCACTTCGGCCTGTGGCTGAAGACCTTCAATGTTAAACCGAAGGTGGCAGTCGGCCAGCAAGCGGAGTGCGGAGGCGCCATGGTGGGCAAAATGCCCAACGTCACCTGGCTTGAAGGCTCCTATGTGGAGACCGTAAAGGGGTGGCAATCGGGGTGGTTCTACATCACCGAGCCGCGCGACACCAACTGGGTGGCGGCCCCTGAATTTTGATCCGGAATCCCCATGCGGCTCACCTCCTGGAAAGAGAAGGGCCTATCCTGGGGTTCCTCGGTAGAGCTGACCGGACTCCAGACCTGCGTCAAAAACATGATGAGCAAGAAAATCAAGCTTGTCAACATGGTCCAAGTCATGCTCTTCCGCCGGATCCTCCCGTGTCAAAGACGGGCATTCAATTTGTGGGAGTTCGACCCGGCCGAGCACCAGATGTTGCGAGAGCTCTTTGACACGACGCACAAGGACGTCTGGAAGGTGCTGCTCAAGGGCGCCGAGGTACCTCCTCCCCTTACCGAGGACCGCGGACTCAGCGCAAAGCGTCCTGCCAATCCGGTAAGTCTTTTATATCTCATAAGATGTTCTTTTCCCCAGTATAACCATGCGCGGGATCTAAGCCTCCACGCCATTTAACAGGACTGGGTAGCAACAGCGGAGCAGATCGATTGTCCAGCCCCCCTGCCCGAAGATCCAGCGGATGCTCTCCTAACAGAGATGCTGGTTCCGGCGCCTTATGAAGTGTCGGAGAAGAAGGCCACGGGGACCAGGAAGGGTCTCCGGCGCAAGGTTATATCGGACTCATCGTCCGAAAACACCGAGGCGCACTCCTCCCACGAAAACGAGGAGGAGGAAGAGGAAAGTTCTCCCCCCAAACCAGGGGGGACAGGAAAAGGAAGGCCGCCCCATCAGGGGAGGCCGAAGGGTCCAAGAAGCAAAGGACCCTCCTCTCGGACTGCTCCACGACGGCCGCTTTCAGCGATGAGGAGTGGTTACCCAGGGACAAGCCCCTGGCAAAGTCGTGAGTATCTGTCGCGCATGATTATGCAGTCCGTCCCGAGCCCATATCGACGTATCTTCGTCGGATGATTCTTTGGGCCCGTCAGATATGAACAGCGATTCACTCCCGACCGCCTCCTCCCCCCGCCCTACGGACGACGCCGAGGTGTTGTCTCAAAGGGAACTGAACCAAGGGGAGACAGTTCCGGAGGCGCCCCAAGGCGACATTCCAGGCGCTAGGCGCACGAGGGGCAAGACTCCCCTGGGCCCTAACGCCGGGGCAGCAAGTCTAGCCCCAAGCCTAATACGGCGCCGGAACCTCCAGTGGTTCCGGATTCTGTCAGGCAACCCCTTGCTAAGGGGGGCAAGTCGTCTGTGCCGATGGCCTTTGTCCATCCAGAGGCATCGGAAAACTTGCTGGAAGTGCTTCGCGGTGCTTCCATTGACGAAGAGCACCGCACTATTATGAGTGCGGTAGTCAAGAAGGTTCAGTCCACTAAGAGCGGACTGACTGAAGCCTGTGTCAGCCTCCTAACCGGCTTTGAGGTAAGTAATCAAATTGTAAGAAAATGTTACAACATAGACAGTAGCCCCTGATGCTCTGTTTGCCGTTCGCAGAGAAAGGCAGAATAGAGGATCAAATAATAGTCGCAGGAGTCTAATCAGAATGTGTCTATGTGAATAAGCAGGCTTCACTGCTGGCCGCCGCCGCTCGTACTGCGGAGGTCGCCGCACTAAAGCGAGACCTTGAGCGGTCCAAGGAAGAGCTCGGCCTTACCAAGAGGCAGCTCGAAGAGAACAATGGTAAGTGACACCCCGTCTGAATATTGATAAAGAAAATTTTGGTTTTGGAATAATAGGATCGTCATGAATTTTGCTAGGGGCCACGACCGAAGTGGCAGCCCTGCAGAAGGCGCTATCCGAGGCCGAAGACAGAGCGGCCAAGGAGCGCATCGAGCGAGAGAAGCAAGAGGCCCGAGTAGGCGAGGTGCAGCAAGAGCTCCAAGCTATCGTCAAGAAACACGAGTCCTTGGAGCTTGACTCTAAGACGCAAGGGTCCGAGCTTGCGAAGGCCCTCGAAAGTGCAAAACATGCCAAGGCCGAAGCCCGAAAGGCCCTCCAGGAAATTGAGGCTGTTAAGAAGATAGCGGCGGGTAAGGCATTCATTATGCAAAGCAAGCATGCGAAGGAAACTTTCTTTTTACTTACCTGAGTTCGGAGCTCTCCAGGAGCATTCGCAGATCTACCCCGCAGTGTGTCGGATGCCGCGGAGTTCTACCGGGCCGAGGAGGGGAGCTCGACGGAGAAGTTGTTCTAGTCTCAGTATACTGGGACCGAACACCCAATGCCCTTGAGCGACCAGTTGAAGCAACTGGTCGAGCTTCACAAGGCGGCCGAACAGGCCATGAAGGGTCTTATAGTCCGGATGTGGCCTGGCGAGGCCTTGCCTGGTAGCTACTTCGGTCTGGTGAGGCGGCTTGTGAATGCCTGCCCATGGTTTGAAGTCATAAAGCGGTTCGTCTGCATTGAGGGTGCGCGCAGGGCTTTTGCCCGGGCGAAGGTGCACTGGGCGAAGCTGGACGCCGAAAAGCTGGTGAAGGAGGGGCCGCCTGAGGGCAAGGAGCATCGCCACCCCGAAAAGTATTATGACAGTGTCATGAAGGGTGCTCGCCTTGTGGCAGAGGAATGTGCTAAGGATGTAATATTTGAATGAATGTACTCATGTAATCCTGTAATATGAAACGAGTTCATTTGCGCTATGCAACGCCTGTTAATTTAAAATATTACCTTCTCTGCGGCCGTTTATAAAATCTGAGAGTTGGCCAGTCGTCGGCTTCTGCCCCCATGTAACTTAGTACTGAGGTGTTCGGGATAAACCTAAGCACTCTTTATCCAATTTTGGGTCCTTCGAAGAAGGTGTTCAGCACAACGAACCAGGCAATCGGACTATAAAGCTTTATCACTCTCACTTAGCCATAGAAGTCTACAATTTTAAATTTTGGCGAAGCCCCTAGTATTCGGAAGGCCGAATTTGGGGCGCTATATACGCCTAAGTCGGGCAAGGCCGACTCCTTGCCCGAAGCGGAAAAAGTCTTTAAGGACTTGAGACCTCTCGAACAGCGACCAGCTCTCGCCTCATCATGACAGTCAGTTTTCGGCTTTCTCTACTGAGGTGCTCGTCCGGAAGAACCGGGACACAATGTAGTAGTTCTCCCAGTGCTACCTTAGCCGATATTGCGGAACGTAAGGTACCAAAACATGGGAGCCGGGCAAACCCAACTATTGACCCAAGACATGATTCGGAGCTGATGCATATAATGCTATAAGTTCGGGGTGCCGCACTGTCGAAAGTGTTCGGACTTCTCATGCCGTATTATGGGGTATATTGAAGCCCCTGGCGCACTGGTCGTACCAAAATGTATGGGTGTAATTTGTCGTAAATAAGCAGACAAGGAAAAAAAGAAAGGGGAATGCAATAATAGACTAACGCTATGCATTGTTATTAAATAATACGTCAAAGTGTACGGATACAAGTAGTGCAAGAAGCAAAAAATAGGACTATTTGACATGTCCTATCCACGGGCAAGCTGCGTATGGGTATGTAAAACAGGTATTTCGATCGTTATCAGAGACCACCTAGGGATTCCCTTGTACGTCAGAGCGTCTTGCTTCCTTGGTATTTCCTTACCGCGATGGGTCCAACAATTAGACTGCCGGAAAGGGCTTCCAGAGAGTAAGGTCCTGAAAGAGAGAAAATGATAAAGGTATATGGCCCCTGGGCGGTTGAACCGCATTGTGGGACGTGCCATAGTTGTGCCTCCGCCTATGCCCATGGTATCTTGAGTGCGTAGTTATGTACGCGCGGCGTAAATTTCGCCACTTGACTGGGACTAGGACGGAGGCCGAATTGCTAGGCAAGATCAAAACGTGCATGGCGATCCTCCTGCGGGGTACCCAGGACTCGCTTGAAGGTGTCCGGGGTCTTTTTCGCCGAATTGGCGGTTTGCCTAATAAGGCTGCTTTGCGCTTCTGCTGCGAGGGCCGCAGTGTGCTCCTCCGTGCGGAGCGAGCGCTCTGTGTTTCCATTAACTGTTATAACCCTGCGTGGTCCTGGCATTTTGAGTTTGAGGTATGCATAATGCGGTACCGCATTGAATCTGGCAAATGCGGTTCGTCCGAGCAGTGCGTGATAGCCGCTGCAAAAGGGGACGATGTCGAAGATTAACTCCTCGCTTCGAAAGTTGTCCGGAGATCCGAAGACCACTTCCAGTGTGATTGAGCCCATGCAACAGGCCTCTACGCCTGGGATTACACCTTTAAAGGTGGTTTTGGTGGGTTTGATCCTCGAGGGGTCTATGCCCATTTTGCGCACTGTATCCTGATAGAGCAGGTTCAGGTTGCTGCCACCGTCCATAAGGACGTGAGTGAGGTGAAATCCGTCAGTGATGGGGTCAAGGACCAATGCGGCAGATCTGCCATGACGGATACTAGTGGGGTGGTCCCTGCGATCGAAGGTGATCGGACAAGAGGACCATGGGTTGAACTTTGGGGCGACTGGCTCCATCGCATAGACGTCCCTTAGTGCACGCTTCCATTCCCTATTGGGAATATGGGTTGCGTATATCATGTTCACCGTTTTCACTTGTGGAGGGAACCTCTTCTGTCCTCCTGTGTTCGGCGGCCGAGGCTCCTCCTCGTCTTCGCTATGCAGCCCCTTGTCCTTGTTTTCGGCATTCAACTTGCCGGCCTGCTTGAATACCCAGCATTCTCTGTTGGTGTGATTGGCTGGCTTATCGGGGGTGCTGTGAATTTGACACGAGTGATAGAGTATACAGTCCAAACTGGACGGGCCCGGATTGCTTCTTTTGAACGGCTTCTTCTGCTGACCGGATTTAGAGCCACTGAATCCGGCATTGACTGCCGTGTCTTCGGCGTTGTCGTCGTTGTTGCGGCGCTTGTGTCTGTTGCGACGTGGTCCGCCGTTAGTATCTTTGGCGTCTGAATTGCCATGATTTCTTGATGTGATGTTGCTGCGAGCCAACCAGCTGTCCTAGCCCGCGCAAAAGTGGGTCATGAGTGTCGTGAGGGCTGCCATAGATTTCGGCTTCTCTTGGCCGAGGTGTCGGGCGAGCCACTCGTCCCAGATGTTATGTTTAAATGCCGCTAAGGCCTCGGCATCCGGACAGTCGACAATTTGGTTCTTTTTAGTTAGGAACCGAGTCCAGAATTTCCTGGCCGATTCCCCTGGCTGTTGGGTTATGTGGCTCAATTCATCAGCATCTGGTGGTCACACATAAGTGCCTTGGAAGTTGTCAAGGAATGCGTCTTCCAAATTCTCCCAACTGCCAATGGATTTTGCTAGCAGGCTATTCAGCCAATGCCGAGCTGGTCCTTTGAGTTTTAGTGGGAGGTACTTGATGGCATGTAGATCGTCACCGCGGGCCATGTGGATGTGGAGGAGGAAATCCTCGATCCATACCGCGGGGTCTGTTGTGCCATCATATGACTCAATGTTCACGGGTTTGAATCCTTCTGGGAATTCATGATCCATTACTTCATCGGTGAAGCATAGGGGGTGTGCGGCGCCTCTGTGCCGGGCTATGTCACGAAGCAGTTCATACGAGTCTTGTCTGCTGTATTCGGCCCGGCCGGAATTGCTTTTAGTGTATCCGGCGTGACAATCATCGTCACGCGTTGGGGCGTGACCCCGTGATCCGTAGATCGATCTTGTATGTCCTGCTTTGTTTTCCAATACGTCTCGCAGGTCCCGCGTGTTGCCCCGGGCCTTGGTATTTTTGTTTGAATGGCGGTGGGGTGCGGGCTGGACTTCGGGCTGATATGCCCCTCTATCTCGGCCACGTGGTGGTCGATCAGCCGCATCATATGCTGGTGATGTAGGTTTTAATGCTTCCTCCTCGAGTTGGGGTAGCAACCTACGCTTTGGGTAACTCTTGGTTGGGCGCTCGAGTTCGTATTCCTCGGCCGCCGGGACTTCAGTCCATCTATCCGCTAGCAGATCTTGATCAGCTCAAAGCTATTGTTGCTTTTTCTTCAGGCTGTTTGCTGTGGCTATAAGCCGGCGCTTGAAGCGCTCCTGCTCGACGGGATCCTCAGGCACGATAAATTCTTCGTCGCCGAGGCTCACCTCGTCTTCGGAGAGAGGCATGTAATTGTCATCCTTTGATTCTCCGTCTTCTGCCTGTTCCGGAGGGCCAGCTTGTTCATCCTCCCCCTCGAGGTCTGGCTGGAGGGGATTGTCGTTGTCTTCGGCACTATCCGGAGCGTTATTGTCTCTTGTGCCGGTATCGCTGCTTTTGCTATGGCGGGACTTAGAGCGGCGCCGCTGACGTCGGTGCTTGGATTGCTTCTTGGAGGGATTATCCTCCGTTGTCTTATCGCCATCGCCTTCTTTGGGGGTGTCCACCATGTATATATCATATGATGAGGTGGCAGTCCAGCGCCCTGTGAGCGGTGGTTCCTGTTCGTCTCCTGCATCATCGTCCATACCGTCGATGTCTTCGGAGCCGAAATCGAGCATGTCGGTTAAATCGTCGATAGTGGCTACTAAGTGGGTGGTGGGTGGGGAGCGAATTTCTTCGTCGTCCGCATCCCATTCTAGCCGGACATAGTTCGGCCAAGGGTCTCCTGACAAGGAGAGAGACCTCAATGAGTTTAGCACGTCGCCCAATGGTGAGTGCTGAAAGATATCCGCGGAGGAAAACTCCATAATCGGTGCCCAATCGGATGCGATAGCCACAGACGCAGGCGGCTCAGAGCTCGTGGCCGGGGACGAATCCAGGTGTCCGGCAACACGGGTCTCATAAGAAGTGAAGTCGGCATTCGGCTCTATCGCCGCTGAGTGCGCGGCCTTCGTGACGGGGTCCATCCACCCGTCCTCGGACGGCGCAATCTGCTCCGGATTGAGGGCCGGAGTAGTTGCAGGTGTGATCTCCCGAACACTGTCCGACCGCAGAGCTAAGTCATGCCCGTCGTGACTGTGCAGCGCACCTGACATGGGCTCGAATCCGTCAAAGATCAAGTCTCCGCGGATGTCGGCAGTATAGTTCAAGTTTCCAAACCTGACCTGGTGGCCAGGGGCGTAGCTTTCGATCTGCTCCAGATGGCCGAGCGAGTTGGCCCGCAGTACAAAGCCGCCGAATACGAAGATCTGTCCGGGGAGGAAAACCTCGCCCCGGATCGCATCGTTGTTGATGATCGAAGGAGCCATCAAGCCTTATGGTGACGACACAGTGGAACTCTCAATGAAAGCACCAATGTCGCTGTCAAAACTGGCGGATCTCGGGTAGGGGGTCCCGAACTGTGCGTCTAAGGCGGATGGTAACAGGAGGCGGGGGACACGATGTTTACCCAGGTTCGGGCCCTCTCGATGGAGGTAATACCCTACTTCCTGCTTGTTTGATCTTGATGATATGAGTATTACAAGAGTTGATCTACCACGAGATCGTAGAGGCTAAACCCTAGAAGCTAGCCTATGGTATGATTGTCGTCGTCCTACGAACTAAACCCTCCGGTTTATATAGACACCGGAGGGGGCTAGGGTTACACAGAGTCGGTTACAAGGGAGGAGATATACATATCCGAATCGCCAAGCTTGCGTTCCACACCAAGGAGAGTCCCATCCGGACACGGGACGAAGTCTTCAATCTTGTATCTTCATAGTCCAACAGTCCGGCCAAAGGATATAGTCCGGCTGTCCAAGGACCCCCTAATCCAGGACTCCCTCAGCGGCGGCTCCGTATCGTAAAACGCGATGAATCTTTCTCTTTGATTTTTTTCTCCCAGAACACGAATATATGGAGTTGGAGTTGAGGTCGGTGGAGCAACAGGGGCCCCACGAGGCAGGGGGGCAGGCGCGCCCCCACCCTCGTGGACAGGTGGTGGCCCCCCTGGCCTTGATTCTTTTGTCAATATTTTTAATATTTTCCAAAAATAAGTTCCGTGGAGTTTCAGGTCATTCCGAGAACTTTTGTTTCTGCACATAAATAACACCTTGCAATTCTGCTGAAAACATTGTAAGTCCGGGTTAGTTCCATTCAAATCATGCAAGTTAGAGTCCAAAACAAGGGCAAAAGTGTTTGGAAAAGTAGATATGACGGAGATGTATCAACTCCCCCAAGCTTAAACCTTTGCTTGTCCTCAAGAAATTCAGTTGACAAACTGAAAGTGATAAAGAAAAACTTTTACAAACTCTGTTTGCTCTTGTTGTTGTAAATATGTAAAGCCAGCATTCAAGTTTTTAGCAAAGATTATAACTAACCATATTCACAATAACACTTAGGTATCATGTTCACTCATATCAATGGCATAATCAACTAGCGAGCAATAATAATAAATCTCGGATGACAACACTTTCTCAAAACAATCATGATATGATATAACAAGATGGTATCTCGCTAGCCCTTTCTGAGACTGCAAAACATAAATGCAGAGCACCTTTAAAGATCAAGGACTGACTAAACATTGCAATTCATGGTAAAAGAGATCCAGTCATAGTCATACCCAATATAAATTAACAGTAATGAATGCAAATGACAGCAGTGCTCTCCATCTGGTGCTTTTTAATAAGAGGGTGATGACTCAACATAAAAGTAAATAGATAGGCCCTTCGCAGAGGGAAGCAGGGATTTGTAGGGGTGCCAGAGCTCAGTTTTAAAGCAGAGATAAATAATATTTTGAGCGGCATACTTTCATTGTCAACATAACAACCAAGAGATGGCGATATCTTCCATGCTACACACATTATAGGCGGTTCCCAAACATAATGGTAAAGTTTATACTCTCCCTCCACCACAAGCATCAATCCATGGCTTGCTCGAAACAATGAGTGCCTCCAACTAACAACAGTCCCAGGGGGAGTTTTGTTTGCAATTATTTTGATTTGGTTTGCATAAAGCATGGGACTGGGCATCCCGGTGACCAGCCATTTTCTCGTGAGTGAGGAGCGGAGTCCACTCCTCTTGAGAATAACCCGCCTAACATGGAAGATAAGGACAGCCCTAGTTGATACATGAGCTATTCGAGCATACAAAACAGAATTTCATTTGAAGGTTTAGAGTTTGGCACATACAAATTTACTTGGAACGGCAGGTAGATACCGCATATAGGAAGGTATGGTGGACTCATATGGAATAAATTTGGGGTTTAAGGGATTGGATGCACAAGCAGTATTCCCACTTAGTACAAGTGAAGGCTAGCAAAAGACTGGGAAGCGACCAACTAGAGAGCGACAACAGTCATGAACATGCATTAAAATTAATAAACATTGAGTGCAAGCATGAGTAGGATATAATCCACCATGAGCATAAATATCGTGAAGGCTATGTTGATTTGTTTCAACTACATGTGTGAACATGTGCCAAGTCAAGTCACTCGAATCATTCAAAGGAGGATACCACCCCATCATACCACATCACAACCATTTTAATAGCATGTTGGCACGCAAGGTAAACCATTATAAACTCCTAGCTAATTAAGCATGGCATAAGCAACTATAATCTCTAATTGTCATTGCAAACATGTTTATTCATAATAGGCTGAATAAGGAACGATGAACTAATCATATTTACAAAAACAAGAGAGGTCGAGTTCATACCAGCTTCTCTCACCTCAGTCAGTCCATCATATATCGTCATAATTGCCTTTCACTTGCACGACCGAACGATGTGAATAATAATAATAGTGCACGTGCATTGGACTAAGCTGGAATCTGCGAGCATTCAATAAACAGGAGAGGAGAAGGCAATATGGGCTCTTGGTTAAATCAACAATAATGCATATAAGAGCCACTTCAACAATTTAATCATGGTCTTCTCCTAGCGACCCCCAAAGAAAAGAAAAGGAATAAAACTATTTACACGGGAAAGCTCCCAACAAGCAAAAGAAGAACGGGAAATCTTTTTGGGTTTTCTTTTAATTATTACTACAGCAAGAAAAGTAAACTAGCTAAAAGATATTACTAATTTTTTTTGGTTTTCTTAAGGTTTATCAAACACACAAGAAGAAAGCATAAAAAAAGTAAACTAACATGGATATTACAGTGAAAAAGTAGGAGCACCGACAACTAGCAATGAGTGTGTGAACATGAATGTAATGTCGGTGAGAAATACGTACTCCCCCAAGCTTAGGCTTTTGGCCTAAGTTGGTTTATTGCCACGGATGGCGTGGCGGATATCCAAAGTTATAGTTGGGGTCGTACTGAGAAGAAGAAGCCTCTGATTGCCACTAGTTGGCAATCATCTCCGGATCCCACTGGTAATTAGACTGTCGTGGAGGATCAAATTGTGGTTCCGGCTCTGGCTCTGTAGCTGATGTAGGGTTCCGGTAGGCGTGAATGGCCGCCAGCGGAACGAGATACTGACCTGCAGATAAATAAAACAAGGAAGGAGCAGGCAAGGTAATAATCTCAGGGTGATGTTTATCAAAGAACAATTTGTATTTAAGTGCCCCTTCCCTATTCTTAACAATAAAGTCATGCGCTACCATGCTCTTATAATCTAAATAAACAGTAGGCAACAATTTTTCTTCCTTTCCATAATGCCTAATAGGTATGTTATAGTATGCAGCAAGGCGTGAAGCATAAACACCTCCAAAGATGGGGCCCTTTGTACGGTTCAGACTTAACCGTTTAGCAATAATACCGCCCATACTAACAGAGTCATCACAGAATAAACCATGGAACAAAATAATAATATAAGGAACACTAAGGTGTCCACAGTTTCCGCGACCGATTAAGCAACGACTAGCAAATATTGCAAAGTAGCGTAAAACAGGAAAATGTATGCTAGTGATTCTTGCATCGGAAACCTTCCTAGTTTCCCCTAAAGTAATAGTATCAATAAACCCGTCCACATCTTTACGATGTGGTTCCTCTAAGCTACCCTCGAAAGGTATTTTGCAAACCCTGCAAAATTCATATAGTGACATCTTCTTAACCACATCATATAAATGAAACTCTACTGAAGGAGGTGATTCCTTAGGATAATAGTAGAAGTTTTGCACAAAAGTATTGGTGAGTAAGAGATACTGTTCGCGTTGGTCGCGGAGGAAGTCGGTGAGGCCTGCATTCTCAGCCAATTCATAAAAATCATCATAAATCCCGGCTGCTCTCAAGAAATCATCGGAAGGCCATTCACACGGCCGAACCTCCGCAGTGCGAGGCAGATTATATTTGGGCCTCTCTGCTTCTTCACTTTGCTTTTCCTTCGAGCTTCGGCTCGATGAGCCCCTCAAAAATCTCTTCATCATTTTCAGAAAATTTCTGAAATTTTTAGTAACTTCAAATAAAAGTGAACCAAGCTCAACAAAATTGATAGCAACTACTCCTACAAGTGCCTAGAGCCTATATCATGCATTAGAACTACTTGGAACCATATAAATTTGACATGCAAGCTCAAGAACATGGTCACCTAGGCAGCACAAATTTGCAATGAATAAAGCACTAGAACAAAAACTAATTGGACCATTGGAGGAGTCACATACCAAGGAACAATCCCCCAAAGCAGTTTTGTGAGAGGTGCTTTGAGCAAGGAGATCGAAAATCGCAGCAAAATAAGCTAGAACTCGTGCTTGAGCTGGATGGTGATTTTTTTGGGAGGAAGAAGAAGTGTGTGGGGTGCAGGAATAAGTGGAGGGGAGCCACCATGGGCCCACGAGGCAGGGGGGGCGCTGAGGGGGGTGGGCGCGCCCTGGACCCTCGTGGCCAGGTGCTTGCCCCCCCCCCTGTTGTGTTCTCAGTGCCAGATATTCTCAAATATTCCAGAAAAAATCATATTAAATTGGCAGGGCATTTGGAGAACTTTTATTTTCGGGGTATTTTTATATTGCACGGATAATTCAGAAACAGACAGAAAAAATACTATTTTTACTTTATTTCAACTAAATAACAGAAAGTAAAAGGAGGGTACAGAAGGTTGTGCTTTCTAACTTCCTCCATCTCATGGTCATCAAAAGGAATCCACTAACAAGGTTGATCAAGTCTTGTTAACAAACTCATTCTGAATAACATGGAACCGGAGAAATTTCGAATAACACTATGTTACCTCAACGGGGATATGCACATCCCCAATAATAAGAATATCATATCTCTTTTTGACAGTAGGAAGAGGAAATTCAAAACCTCCAAAAATAATCGATGGAATTTTTCCAATAGAATTGATACTATGAACCTGAGGTTGTTTCCTCAGAAAGTGTACCGTGTGCTCATTACCATTAACATGAAAAGTGACATTGCCTTTGTTGCAATCAATAACAGCCCCTACAGTATTCAAAAAAGGTCTTCCAAGAATAATAGACATACTATCGTCCTCGGGAATATGAAGAATAACAAAGTCCGTTAAAATAGTAACGTTTGCAACCACAACAGGCACATCTTCACAAATACCGACAGGTATAGCAGTAGATTTATCAGCCATTTGCAAAGATATTTCAGTAGGTGTCAACTTATTCAAATCAAGTCTACGATATAAAGAGAGAGGCATAACACTAACACCGGCTCCAAGATCACATAAAGCAGTTTTAACATAGTTTCTTTTAATGGAGCCTGGTATAGTTGGTACTCCGGGATCTCCAGGTTTCTTAGGTATTCCACCCTTAAAAGTGTAATTAGCAAGCATGGTGGAAATTCAGCTTCCGGTATCTTTATTTTATTAGTAACAATTTCTTTCATATACTTAGCATAAGGATTCATTTTAAGCATATCAGTCAAACGCATACGCAAAAAGATAGGTCTAATCATTTCAGCAAAGCGCTCAAAATCCTCATCATCCTTTTTCTTGGATGGTTTGGGAGGAAAAGGCATGGGTTTCTGAACCCATGGTTCTCTTTCTTTACCATGCTTCCTAGCAACAAAGTCTCTCTTATCATAACGTTGATTCTTTGATTGTGGGTTATCAAGATCAACGGCGGGTTCAATTTCTACATCATTATCATTACTAGGTTGAGCATCAACATGAACATCATCATTAATATTATCACTAGGTTCATGTTCATTACCAGATTGTGTTCCAGCATCAGAAATAGAAATATCATTGGGATTCTCAGGTGTGTCTGCAATAGGTTCACTAGAAGCATGCAAAGTCCTATCATTTTTCTTTTTCTTCTTAGAAGGACTAGGTGCATCAATATTATTTCTCTGAGAATCTTGCTCAATTCTCTTAGGATGGCCTTCAGGATACAATGGTTCCTGAGTCATTTTACCAGTTCTAGTAGCCACTCTAACAGCATAATCATTATTCTTACTATTCAATTCATTGAGCAAATCATTCTGAGCTTTAAGTACTTGTTCTACTTGAGTGGTAACCATAGAAGCATGTTTACTTATGAGTTTAAGTTCACCTTTAACTCTAGACATATAATCACCCAAGTGTTCAAGCATATAAGAATTTTGTTTTAATTGTCTACCAAAATAAGCATTGAAATTTTCTTGTTTGACAATAAAATTATCAAACTCATCTAAGCATTGGCTAGCAGACTTATAACGGGGAATAACACCTTCATCAAATCTATAGAGAGAATTTACCTTCACTACCTGTGTCGGGTTATCAAGACCATGAGTTTCTTCAATAAGTAATGGATTAGGATCACATATTTCTTCAACGGGCAGTAAATTAAGACCATGTATTTCTTCAATAGGAGGTAAATTCTTAACATCTTCAGCTTTAATACCTTTTTCTTTCATAGATTTCTTTGCCTCTTGCATATCTTCAGGACTGAGAAATAGAACACCCCTTTTCTTCGGAGTTGGTTCAGGAATTGTCCAATTATTTTCATTAGTCAACATATTATTCAATAGAATTTCAGCTTCATCTGGTGTTCTTTCCCTGAAAATAGAACCAGCACAACTATCTAGGTGGTCTCTGGAAGCATCGGTTAGTCCATTATAAAAGATATCAAGTATTTCATTTTTCTTAAGAGGATGATCAAGCAAAGCATTAAGTAATTGGAGAAGCCTCCCCCAAGCTTGTGGGAGACTCTCTTCATCAATTTGCACAAAATTATATATTTCCCTTAAAGCCGCTTGTTTCTTATGAGCAGGGAAATATTTAGCAGAGAAGTAATAAATCATATCCTGGGGACTACGCACACAACCAGGATCAAGAGAATTAAACCATATCTTAGCATCACCCTTTAATGAGAATGGAAATATTTTAAGGATATAAAAGTAGCGAGTTCTCTCATCATTAGTGAACAGGGTGGCTATATCATTTAATTTAGTAAGATGTGCCACAACAGTTTTAGATTCATAGCTATAGAAAGGATCAGACTCAACCAAAATAATTATATCAGGATCAATGGAGAATTCATAATCCTTATCGGTAACAAAGATAGGTGAAGTAGCATAAGCAGGATCATATTTGATTCTAGCATTCAGAGTTTTTTGTTTAAGCTTAGCTAATAGTTTCTTAAGATCACTTCTATCATTGCAAGCAAGAAAGTCTCTTTTAGTTTCTTCATCCATAACATAGCCCTCAAGCACAACAGGTAATTCATATTTATTGGGAGAGCCTTCATCCTCACTATCATCAATATTATCAGTTTCAATAATTTCATTCTCTCTAGCCCTAGCAAGTTGTTCATCAAGAAATTCACCAAGTGGCACAGTAGTATCAAGCATAGAAGTAGTTTCATCATAAGTATCATGCATAGCAGAAGTGGCATCATCAATAACATGCGGCATCTCAGAATTAATAGCAGAAGCAGGTTTAGGTGTCACAAGCTTACTCAAAACAGAAGGTGAATCAAGTGCAGAGCTAGATGGCAGTTCCTTACCTCCCCTCGTAGTTGAGGGATAAATTTTTAGTTTCTTGTCTTTCAAGTTCTTCATAGTGACCAGCAGATATAAATCCCAAGTGACTCAAAGAATAGAGCTATGCTCCCCGGCAACGGCGCCAGAGAATAGTCTTGATAACCCACAAGTATAGGGGATCGCAACAGATTTCGAGGGTAGAGTATTCAACCCAAATTTATTGATTCGACACAAGGGGAGCCAAAGAATATTCTCAAGTATTAGCAGTTGAGTTGTCAATTCAACCACACCTGGATAACTTAATATCTGTAGCAAAGTATTTAGTAGCAACGTAGTATGGAAGTAACGGTAATGATAGCAAAAGTAATATTTTTGGGTTTTGTAGTGATTGTAACAGTAGCAACGGAAAAGTAAATAAGCGGAGAACAATATGTGAAAAGCTTGTAGGCATTGGATCGGTGATGGAGAATTATGTCGGATGCGGTTCATCATGTAACAGTCATAACATAGGGTGACACAGAACTAGCTCCAATTCATCAATGTAATGTAGGCATGTATTCCGAATATAGTCATACGTGCTTATGGAAAAGAACTTGCATGACATCTTTTGTCCTACCCTCCCGTGGCAGCGGGGTCCTAATGGAAACTAAGGGATATTAAGGCCTCCTTTTAATAGAGTATCGGACCAAAGCATTAACACATAGTGAATACATGAACTCTCAAACTACGGTCATCACCGGGAGTGGTCCCGATTATTGTCACTTCGGGGTTGCCGGATTATAACACATAGTAGGTGACTATAGACTTGCAAGATAGGATCAAGAACTCACATATATTCATGAAAACATAATAGGTAAATATCTGAAATCATGGCACACGGGCCCTAGTGATAAGCATTAAGCATAGCAAAGTCATAGCAACATCAATCTCAGAACATAGTGGATACTAGGGATCAAACCCTAACAAAACTAGCTCGATTACATGATAAATCTCATCCAACCCATCACCGTCCAGCAAGCCTACGGTGGAATTACTCATGCACGGCGGTGAGCATCATGAAATTGGTGATGGAGGATGGTTGATGATGACGATGGCGACGGATTCCCCTCTCCGGAGCCCCGAGCAGACTCCAGACCAGCCCTCCCGAGAGAGTTTAGGGCTTGGCGGCGGCTCCGTATTGTAAAACGTGATGAAACTTTCTCTCTGATTTTTTCTCCCCGAACACGAATATATGGAGTTGGAGTTGAGGTCGGTGGAGCAACAGGGGGCCCACGAGGCAGGGGGCGCGCCCAGGGGGGCAGGCGCGCCCCCGACCCTCATGGACAGGTGGTGGGCCCCCTGGCCTTGATTCTTTCTCTAATATTTTAATATTTTCCAAAAATAAGTTCCATGGAGTTTTAGGTCATTCCGAGAACTTTTGTTTCTGCACATGAATAACACCATGGCAATTCTGCTGAAAATAGCATCAGTCCGGGTTAATTCCATTCAAATCATGCAAGTTAGAGTCCAAAACAAGGGCAAAAGTGTTTGGAAAAGTAGATACGACCGAGACGTATCAGCCAGCCGAAGGGGAAGGTCACACTGCCCGTGAAGTTTGGAGGAGAGTTGAACTACAGGACGGAGAGGATCGTCTTTGATGTGGCCGAGATCCCCGTGCCCTACAACGGGATCCTCGGCCGCCCGGCACTAGCCAAGTTCATGCGGCGTCGCACTATGCCTACAACATGCTGAAGATGCTCGGGCCGTTGACCATCATCTCCGTCCCCTCCGACAAGAAGGACGCGCTGATTTGCGCCGACCAACTCTCCCGGGAAGTAGTTGCAGCAGCTACCGCCAAGGCACTTGCTCCTGCCGCTGAAGCCCCGAGAGGGAAGAAGAAGCCCGGCAAGACCTCTCGCTCCCACTCCGGCAAGCGCACCTCTTCGGAGTGTTGTGCTACCATCGAGGACGTGCCAGAGAGCTCTACCAGCAAGAGCAAGAAATCTAGAGCTGAGCCACCGCAGACAAGAAGGTTCCCGTTTGGGAGGATGGCACGAGAGGGGCTTTCACCATAAGCTCCACCCTCGACAGCAAATAGGAAGGCGTGCTCGTCACCTTCCTGCGGGCGAATGTCGACGTGTTTGCATGGCAAGCATCTGACATCCCCGGTGTTCCCAGGGAGGTGATTGAGCACCACCTAGTTGTCTGTCCTCATGCGTGGCCCGTCAAGCAGAAGGTCGAGAAGCAGGCTCTGGAAAGGCAGGAGTTCATCGCAGAGGAGATCAGGAAGTTGGAAGCGGCAGGTTTGGTGAGAGGAGTGCTCCATCCGACGTGGTTGGCCAATCCGGTGGTGGTGCGCTAGGCAAATGGGAAGTGGAGGCTGTGTATTGACTACACAGATATCAATAAGGCTTGCCCTAAGGACCCTTTCTCGTTGCCGCGCATCGACCAGATTATTGATTCCATGGCCGGGTGTGATCTGTTGTCATTCCTCGACGCCTACTCGGGCTACCACCAGATCTTCATGACGAGAGAAGACGAAGAGAAGACAACATTCATCACCCCATGTGGTACGTATTGCTTTTTACGAATGCCTTCCGGGTTGAAGAGTGATGGCTCAATGTTTGCATGGGCGTTCCAAATTGGTTTTGAACCCCAGCTCCATAGAAATATGGAACCATACATGGATGACATGGTGGTCAAGACCAAGGATAGGGCAACTCTTGTACAAGACCTGGAAGCAACGTTTGCCAATCTGTGCAAGATGAACCTCAAGCTGAACCCTGAGAAGTGTGTCTTCGGCGTGCCGTCCGGCAAACTTTTTCTCGGGTTCTTTGTGTCACAGCGCGGGATCGAGGCAAATCCAGACAAGATCGAGGCTATTGAATAGATTGAGGCGCCCAAGCGGATCAAGGATGTGCGTCGGCTCACTGGCTGCGTCGCCGCCATGAGCCGATTCATCTCCAAGTCCGCCGAGCGCACCCTTCCCTTTTTCAAAATCTTGAAGAAGGCGGGCCCGATGGAGTGGACCCCAGAAGCCGAGGCGGCGTTACAGGATCTGAAGAAATACCTTTCCTCCACGCCAATACTGGTTGCGCCTAAACCACAAGAGTCATTGCTGCTGTATCTGGCGGCAACGAACCAAGTGGTCAGCGCCGCACTAGTGGCACAGAGGGAGGTCGACGAAGAGGCAGTGGCGATGGCAGGACCGGCAGATGGCAAGCCAGAGATTCCCCCGGCAGGGCCTGGTGCCGGCAAGGCAAGGCCCCCGGCAGAATCTGACGCCATCAGGGCAGTGCCCGCGCAGTCAAGTGAAGTGGTGTAGAAGAAGAAGATGATGCAGCACCCGGTTTACTTTGTCAGCTCCTTCTTGCAGGGGGCTAGGTCGAGGTACTCCGGTGTGCAGAAATTGCTCTTCGGCCTCCTTATGGCCTCGAGGAAGCTACGTCATTACTTCCAAGCCCACGAGATCACTGTCGTCACCCGCCTCCCGTTGCAACGGATACTGCACAACCCAGATGCGACCGGAAGGATTGTGGAATGGGCCTTGGAGTTGTCGAGCTTTGGGTTGAAGTTTGAAAGTACCTAGACAATCCAGAGCAGAGTCTTGGCGGAGTTCATTGCAGAATGGACCTCAACACCCGACGAAGAAATCCAGGAGACCGCTCTCGACTGGATCATGTACTTTGATGGGGCTTTCTCGCTGCAAGGCACCGGTGCCGGTGTGCTGCTTGTCGCACCCACCGGAGCGCACCTCAAGTATGTGATCCAGATGCACTTTCCCAGGGAGATGTCTACAAACAACACTACTGAGTACGAGGGGCTGCTTGCCGGTCTCAGGATCGCAGCTGACCTCGGGGTGAAGAAGCTCATCGTCAGGGGTGACTCGCAGCTTGTCGTCAGACAAGTCAACAAGGATTATCAGAGTCCGTTGATGGAGGCCTACGTAGATGAGGTGAGGAAGCTGGAGGAGCACTTCGACGGTATACAAGCGGAACACGTTCCCCGAGCGGAGAACGACATCGCTGACTACATGTCGAAGCGTGCTGTATTCAAGCTACCTGTGGAACCAGGTACCTTTTTGCTCTGGTTAACTCAACCATCCGTCGAACCATCAACAGAGCAGAATAAGCGAAGGAAGTCAGGCCCCGGCAAGTACTTTCCCGCCGAGCCCCCAGCGGCTGCCGGCAAGGGTGTTGCCGTGGATTCTGAGCCCGCCAAGGTGCAGCTGCCGCCGGCGGGGCACCAGGCCCTGGCCGTAGAGACGGTTGCCCCCGTGGCGGAAGAGATGCCTTTGGTCCTTGCCGTCGAGCCCCAGGCTTCAGCATGGGCACAGCATACTGTCCATTTCCTCCAGACAGGGGAACTTCCTAAGGAGCAGGAGGAAGCGGAAAAAGTAGCCCGTCGGTCTGCCTTGTACCAGTTCGTCGATGACGTCCTGTACAGGAGAAGGCCGAACGGTGTGAAATTGAAGTGCATCCCCCGGGAGGAAGGACTGGAGCTGTTGGCAGAGATACATGGAGGCATATGTGGCTCCCACATAGGGTCAAGGGCCCTTGTCGGCAAGGCATTCCGGAAGGGTTTCTTCTGGCCCACCGCCCTCCAGGATGCAACAGCACTAGTAACCAAGTGTGAAGCGTGTCAGTTCCATTCAAAGAAGCTTCATCAACCAGCTCAAGTCCTCCAAACAATCCCTCTCTCCTGGCCATTTTTGGTCTGGGGACTCGACATACTGGGCCCCTTCCCCCGTGCTATCGGGGGCTTTGAGTACTTGTACGTTGCAATCGACAAGTTCACAAAGTGGCCAGAGGTGGAACTGGTGAGGAAGGTGACAGCACAGTCAGCCGTCAAGTTCTTCAAGGGACTAGTCTGCCGTTTTGGTGTGCCAAACAGAGTCATCACCGACAACGGCACGCAGTTCACAAGCCACAAATTCATGTAGTACATTCAAGACCTCGGCAGCAAGGTCTGTTTTGCTTCCGTGGCACATCCATGGAGCAACGGCCAAGCGGAGACGGCAAATGCTGAAGTGTTGCGAGGCCTGAGAACGAAGACTTTTGACAAGTTGCACAAGAGCGGAAGGCACTGGATTGATGAGTTGTCGGTGGTTCTTTGGTCAATTAGGACAACGCTAAATCGAGCCACCGGCCAGACACCCTTTGCCCTAGTATATGGGGCAGAGGAAGTTCTCCCCACGGAACTCATATACGGGTCACCTCGAGTGCTCGCTTATGATGAGCTTGAGCAAGAGCAGTTGCGGCAAGATGACGCAACGCTCCTTGAGGAAGATCGTCTTCGGGCGGCTGTGGGAGCATCACGCTACCAATAGGCCTTGCGCCGCTACCATAGCCTTCAAGGTCCATGCCCGAAGCTTTGAGGAAGGCGACCTTGTTCTTCGGCGCGTTCAGTCGGCCAAGAATTCCAACATGTTGACGCCGAAGTGGGAAGGCTCTTATCGGGTAAGACGAGTCACCAAGCCCGACGCAGTCCGCCTGGAGACCGAAGATGCTGTCCCAGTGAGCAACTCCTGGAACATCGAGCATCTTCACAAGTTTTACCCATAAGGCGCGGCTTGCCGGGCCCCCCGGCAAGCCACCTTTTGTACAAGCTTTGCCGGCAAGGCATGTAACCCTCTGTACAAAGCCAGGCGCAGACCCTGAGCATAAATAAATGAAGCGCTGGCGCCCTAAGTCATAGCATGCATGCTAGGTTAAGTCTCTCCCTCGGTTAGGGTTGATAGTGCTTAGCGGCGGCTAATCCCTAGCCTAGAGGTCGAGTGTGCGTCTTTCTGTTCTCTTTGGTTCGCAGGGTACTTCTGCTGAGCCGCTTGGGGAAAGGAGGATGAACCGGCGCTCCAGCCCCGGCAGGGCAAGGTTGCTAGAGGCTGAAGATACAAGGATCCAACCACGGCAAGCCAAGGTTGCCGGGGGCTGCGGATTCAGATAAGTCTTTCATTCCCCTGTTATGCATTTCCGTATAGAACTGGGACATATGAAACCTCATTTATGTTCCCAAAACCACCGTGCTCCCCTTTTCCTGTACCTGAGAGCTACCTCCTGGGTCGGAATTTGGTAGCAGTCGCGGTGGCGAGGAGATGAATGAGGGGCCTAACTCTACTTCGCCCCTGCCTCCACCAAGAGCGCGAGAATGGTCGACTGAAGTGGGGAAACGGCAGGGCCTGTTGCCGGGCGACAATGTTTACTTTAAAAATAACAAGGATTCGTCCTTGGCATGGGCCTCGCTCACGCACAAAGAACCCGGCAAGCACCCTTTTTCATTAAAAACCTCCCATACAGAAGATGGAGCAAGATAGCAGAGGGCAAAAGGGGCGCCTAGGCAAGGTGTGAGGAGCAGAAGGCACCAAGAGAACATCTTGGTGCCGGGAAAGGAGCTGGAAGACGAGGCAACAGGCCGGCAATATGCGCCGAAGGCGTCGGTGCCCGCGTACTCCGAGTTGACGGCCACCACCCGCCTTCTTCGCCTTCTCCGGCCCTCCTACGCCAGCCGCCCAAGGAGACGACGGGGAGCACCCCGATGGAGAGCTTGGCGAGGATGGCCCTCGGCAGGGCGCGTGGCCGAGGGAGGGGCGGCGCGGTCAGTCGAAGTCAGAGTCGGCATCCTGCCGCTCGACTCCCTCGTCGCCGTTGTCGCTGTCCTCCTCGTCACTCCCGCTTGAGGAGGAATCTTCATCGTCGAAGGAGCTCTCCACGCAGCACTTCAGGCGAGTGCCAAGATCTCCGAAGACCTTGATGGAGAGCAGGCCGCCCTACATTAGCTTGAAGTAGAGGGCAAGCCCCACCGTCAGGCTATGGATGCGGGCGAACGTCTTCCATCCGTGATGGAGATACATGACATGAGGAGCGGGGAAGTCGACATCGACCCGCGTGCCGCCGGTCCCGCAGCCCCTCATGTGCAACCTGAGGGTCTGGGCGGATCGAGCTCCATCTCCTCTGCGAAGGGGGTGGGGAGATGGAGACGACGACGCGGTGGCCGGCGCAGCCTGATGAAGAACTCACAGGGCCGGTCCCCGACGTGACCCTCCATCGCGGGAAGCACCGCTGGCGGAGGCACGGCCGCTGCCCCACCTCGTCCCCTCTCCCCCGACCGCCGCAGCGACCTCGGCCACGCCCCTACCCCTTCCTCTTCTGGCTGGCTCCGCCGCCACGGGCTCGTGGGAAGGAGGGACGCGCTGACGAGCAGCGACCCTCGCCGCCACCGTCGAAGGCCCAGCACCTCCTCTCGCCATGGCAGGTGGAAGAAAGAAGCAAAGATGAAGGAGGATGGATACTGAAGAATGTGGGATGGCGCCCTCCCTCCCCCTCTTTATAAAGGGGCGGGGTCGAGACTCAGCCGCCCCACTCAGCCAATCCAGCCGGCGGAGGTGCAGGGAATTAGGACCGACCCGCTGCCCCAATCAGCGACGGCCCGGTTTCCCGCCTCCACAGTCCGCCACTTGCATGAAGGACGTGTGGCGAATGTGCAGGGTCGAAAGGACAGGTGAGGCGACCGTTCCCCGCCCCGTGATCAAGGGGCGTGGGCGCCTTGAAGACTACGACCCGAGTCCATCCAGTAAATGAGCCGTGCCTCCACACCTCCCTCTTTTTTATGGGGAAGGCACGAGCCGCCTCTTTACCACGATGTGACGCATGCGTGCGGAAACCGCCCCACGCATGCCGCCCATGTCACACACGCCCCCCCCCCCCCCCCGCCGTCGCGCGTTCAACACGGGTCGCGGGGAAGCGCAGCGGACGAAAAATAACTACGGTAAAATCCGCCCTGCCTGCCCGCGCACCGTTTTGGGCCTAACCCAACAACGTGTCGCGCTTATGTGTGGCCCAGGCCTGGGGGCTCCTGTCGGTGTACAAAAGTAGGGGCTCTCCTTTTGACCCCTTTACTTGTGCACGGGCAGTATGAGCCACGCGTCGCGGCCACACGTAGCAGGGAAAAGGAGGGAAGCCGGAGAGAAGCCGAAGCCCAACACAAGACGATCAAGGCAACGCCAAAACCAGAAACACAAGACAGCAAAGGGGCGAGGTGGAGTCCCCCGGCAAGGCCCTTGCCGGGGCGGCCTCCGCGGCCCCGACAAGAGCCTTGCCGGGGCAACTTGCCCAAACACCAACAGAGCGAGCCGCCCTTGAGCCCACAAGTTCCAACCCAACCAACTACGATTGGACCAGGGCTCTGGAGGCACCTCTGTGGTGGCATGCAGATCTTTGTCAAGACCATGGATATATGAGATCAGATGAGGACCAGAAGACGGTGCCCCTCGGCGGAATCCTTGCCGAGGAAAGCCACAAGATCCCCGGCAAGATCCTTGCCGGGGACGACTGCGCGCCACGGCGAGACCCTTGCCGGGCCCCCGGCAAGGCCCTTGCCGAGGACATCAGCGGGGCCACTGCCAGGCCCGCACCAGCCAAGTTTCAACCGCCGTTCGCATGCAGCTGCCAGCCCAACCAGCTGGGCTAGCACCTGCATGGCAACATGCAGCTTCCAGGCCAGATCAGCAAGCGCCTGCGTGGCGGCATGCAGATCTTCGTGAAGACCCTACCACCGCGCCACCTCAGCTGCCTGCCTGCCTACATGGCGCCGCATGCATCGCTGGCCAGGGCGCGTGTCAAAGCGAGGAGGAGCAGCGATGGACGGGACGGGCCTCGCTCCCATCCCCATAAATCTAGGGGACACCTAAGCGACGCATTAAATGCGTCTTGTCCTGTAATACGGGCGATAAGCTCATAGTACTGTAGGCCTTTCCACCTCCTGTGTGCCACTGTGGCAGCCCCTTTCGACTATAAAAGGAGGCCCATGGCGTACTAGAGAGGGATTCAGCTCTTTGGAACTACGCAGCCGCCATAGCTAGTTGGAGAGCTCAAGAACACTCAATACATCCACCAAAGCAGGACTAGGGCTTTACGCATCCTCGCGGCCCGAACCTAGGTAAACGATCCTTGTGCTGACTATTAATCCTACTCTTCTCACAACCCTGCGCCCCGGCAACCGTAGTAGGGATTCTTGTGATCCCATAGGTGTCGTTTCCCACCGACACACATGTACTAAGTTTCCGGTTAATACAATTCTAGCATGAATAATAAACATTTATCATAATATAAGGAAATATAAATAACAACTTTATTATTGCCTCTAGGGCATATTTCCTTCAGTCTCCCACTTGCACTAGAGTCAATTATCTAGTTCACATCGCCATGTGATGTAACACCAATAGTTCACATCACCATGTGATTAGTTCACATCGCCATGTGACTAATACCCAAAGGGTTTTACTAGAGTCAATTATCTAGTTCACATTGCTATGTGATTAACACCCAAAGAGTACTAAGCTGTGATCATGTTTTTCTTGTGAGAGAAGCTTAGTCAATGGTTCTGTCACATTCAGAGTCGTATGTATTTTGCAAATTTTTCTATGTCTACAATGCTCTGCATGGAGCTACTCTAGCTAATTGCTCCCACTTTCAATATGTATCCAGATTGAGACTCGGAGTCATCCAGATCGGTGTAAAAGGTTGCATCGGCGTAACCCTTTACGACGAACTCTTTATCACCTCCATAACCGATAAATATCTCCTTAGTCTTCTAAGGAAAATTTGACTGCTGACAAGTGATCCACTCCTGGATCAATATCGTACCCCTTGCCAAACTCATGGCAAGGTACACAAAAAGGTTTGGTACATCATAGCATACTTTATAGAACCTATGGCTGAGGCATAGGGAATGACTTTCATTCTCTTTCTATTTTCTGTCGTGGTCGTGTTTTGAGTCTTACTCAACTTTACACCTTGCAACATAGGCAAGAACTCCTTTGACTATTCCATTTTGAACTACTTCAAAATCTTGCCAACGTATGTACTCATTGAAAAAACTTATCAAGCGTCTTGTTCTATCTCTATAGGTCTTGATGCTCAATATGTAAGCAGCTTCACCGAGGTCTTTTTTTTTGAAAAACTCCTTTCAAACACTCCTTTATGCTTTCCAGAAAAATTCTACATTATTTCTGATCAACAATATGTCATTCACATATACTTATCAGAAATGTTGTAGTGCTCCCACTCACTTTCTTACAGGCTTCACCGCAAGTCTGTATAAAACCATATGCTTTGATCACACTATCAAAGCGTATATTCCAACTCCGAGATGCTTGCACCAGTCCATAAATGGATCGCTGGAGCTTGCACACTTTGTTAGCACCTTTTGGATCGACAAAACCTTCTGGTTGCATCATATACAACTCTTCTTTAAGATATCCATTAAGGAATGCAGTTTTGACATCCATTTGCCAAATTTCATAATCGTAAAATGTGGAAATTGCTAACATGATTCGGATGGACATTAAGCATCGCTACGGGTGAGGGAGTCCTGGACTAAGGGGTCCTCGGGCGTCCGGCCTGTTAGCCATGGGCCGGACTGATGGGTTGTGAAGATACGAAGACCGAAGACTGCACCCGTGTCCGGATGGGACTCTCCTTGGCGTGGAAGGCAAGCTTGGCGACCGGATATGTAGATTCCTTTATTTGTAACCGACCTTGTGTAGCCCTAGATCTCCCCAGTGTCTATATAAACCGGAGGACTTAGTCCGGAAAGGCTAGATTCATTACCATAGTCATACAAGCTGGACTTCTAGGGTTTAGCCATTATGATCTCGTGGTAGATCAATTCTTGTAATACTCATATCCATCAAGATCAATCAAACAGGAAGTAGGGTATTACCTCCATAGAGAGGGCCCGAACCTGGGTAAACATCGTGTCCCCTGTCTCCTGTTACCATCGACCTTAGACGCACAGTTCGGGACCCCCTACCCGAGATCCGCCGGTTTTGACACCGACATTGGTGCTTTCGTTGAGAGTTCCACTGTGCTGCCCCCAAAAGGTTTGATGGCCCCTTCAATCATCAACAACAATGCTGTCCAAGGGGAAACCTTCCTCCCCGGACAAATCTTCATGTTCGGCGGCTTTGTACTGCGAGCCAACTCGCTTGGCCACCTAGAGCAGATCGACGGCTACGCCCCTGGCCGTCAGCTCAGATTTGGGAGCTTGAATTACGTCGCGAACATCCGTGGAGATATGATCTTCGCCGGATTTGAGACCGCAGTGACCGCTCCTAGTCACCCCGAGGAACATGACCTAAATCTGTCATCGGGCTGCATCCAGGAGATTGCCCCTGTGACTACTTTGGCCGTAGATCCGGAGTGTATTGCGCCAACCGAGGAAGGGAGGCTCAACCCCACCGCGGAGGCCGCAAATTCCACGGCATTGGAGCCGAACATAGACCTAAAGTCACACGACGTCTTTGTCACCGGAACTCCGGACTCGTCTCTGGTTATAAATTCCGAGCCATGTGCATCTGCGGACGCCGAACTGGATCGCTTATCGATCTTCAAGTTCAGCGCCGCAGACATCTTCCAACATTCGCCCTTGGGCGATGTGCTAAACTCGTTAAGAAACTTGTCCTTGATGGGGGACTCACAGCCGAACTATGTCCGGTTCGAGCTGGAGGCTGATGATGAAGGAGAATTTCGCTTCCCACCGACCACCCACTTCATAGCCACTATCGAAGACTTAACCGACGCGCTCGACTATGACTCAGAAGACATCCACGGTATGGACGACGATGCCGCATACGAGGAGGCCCAAAATCCACCGTTCACTGGACGATGGGCGGCCACTTCCTCATATGACATCTACATGGTAGATACGCCAAAAAATAATAGCGGCGATGACAAGGAAAACCCAGCAAAGGAGGACCCTCCTAAAACACAGCCAAAGCACCGGCGTCAGCGGTGCCACTCTAAATCCCGCCGCAGTAGGGACAGCAACACCGGCACAGGAGACGACAACACTCCGGATGGTGCCAAAGACACAGAAGAACCCGATGAACAAACTGCCGAACGAGACAATCGGGAATCAGGGCATGCCAGCCCTGACGAACGGGCCATAGAAGAAGACTCGGAGGACGGTAGTTACCGTCCACCCTCCGAGGAGGAGGTAAGCCTCGGCAACGAAGACTTCATCGTGCCCGAGGAGCCCCTGGAGTAGGAGCGTTGTAAGCTTCAGCTAATAGCCATTGCAAGGAGCCTGAAAAAGAAGCAGTAACAGCTTCAAGCTGACCAAGACCTGCTCAATGACAGATGGACCGATGTCCTGGCAGCCGAGGAATACGGCCTTAAGCGCCCAGCCAAAAGTTACCCAAAGCGCAGATTACTACCTCAGTTTGACAATGAGGCGCCAGATCCCGCACCAGCATCACGCAACGCGGCTGATCGGCCACCGCGCGGTCGGGATAAAAATGCAACCCGAGCCGAAAACCAAATTGTCCCACCTCACCGTAAAGGCAGGGATAAGACAGCTCGGGGCTATACATATGACCTTCGTCAAGACCTGGACAGTAGAGGAGGACATACAAGATCGATCTACGGATCGCGAGGACGTGCCTTGACACACGATGACGGCTACCCATTTAGACGTGATAAACCTAACCACGCCCGGGCCGAATGCCGCAGACGGACTCCATCAGAGCTACGTCACGATGTGGCCCGATACAGAGGCGCCATGCACCCTCTTTGCTTCACTGACGAAGTACTAGACCATGAAATCCCAGAAGGGTTCAAACCCGTAAACATCGAATCATACGATGGAACAACCGATCCCGCGGTATGGATCGAGGATGTTATACTCCACATCCACATGGACCACGGGGATGATCTTCACGCCATCAAATACCTCCCACTAAAACTCAAAGGGCCAGCTCGGCACTGGCTAAACAGTCTGCCTGAAAATTCTATTGGCAGCTGGGAGGACCTGGAAGAAGCTTTCCTCGACAACTTCCAAGGTACATATTTTCGGCCGCCATACGCCGATGACTTAAGTCACATAATTCAACAGCCCGGGGAGTCAGCCAGGAAGTTCTGGACCAGGTTCCTAACTAAAAAGAACCAGATCGTCGACTGTCCGGATGCCGAAGCCTTAGCGGCCTTTAAACATAGCATCCGTGACGAATGGCTCGCCCGCCACCTCAGCCAAGAAAAGCCAAAATCTATGGCAGCCCTCACGGCACTCATGACCCGCTTTTGCACGGGTGAGGACAGTTGGTTGGCTCGCAGCAAAAACACAGTCGGCGAGGCAGGCCCCTCCGAGGTTAGGAACAACAACGGCAAGCTCCGACATAACAGGCACAAACGCCGAAGCAATGGTGATAATAACAACGACACTACAGTCAATGCCAGATTCAGTGGCTCCAAGTCCAACTAGCGGAAGAAACCATACAAGAGAAAAAATCAGGGACCATCCAGCCTGGACCTCATACTCGATCGACCGTGCCAAATACATGGCACCCCAGAAAAACCAGCCAATCATACCAACAGAGACTGTTGGGTTTTCAAACAGGCCGACAAATTAAACGCCCAAAACAGGGAAAAGGGATCACAAAGCGAGGACGACAACGAGGAGCCCCGGCAACCGAACACAGGGGGACAGAAAAGTTTCCCCCTCAAGTGAAAACAGTAAACATGATATATGTTACACACATCCCCAAAAGGAAGCGCAAACACGCACTAAGGGACGTCTATGCGATAGAGCCAGTCGCCCCAAAATTCAATCCATGGTCGTCATTTCCGATCACCTTTGATCGTCGGGACCACCCGACTAGTATCCGTCATGGTGGCTCAGCCGCACTAGTCCTCAACCCAATCATCGATGGATTTCACCTAACGCGCGTCCTTATGGACGGAGGTAGCAGCCTCAACCTGCTTTATCAGGATACAGTGCGAAGAATGGGCATCAATCCATCACGGATCAAGCCCACAAAGACTACCTTTAAAGGAGTCATACCAGGTGTCGAGGCCCGCTGCACGTGCGCAATCACGCTAGAAGTTGTCTCCGGGTCTCCGGACAATTTCCGAAGCGACGAATTAATCTTCGACATCGTCCCCTTTCGCAGCGGCTATCACGCACTGCTCGGACGAACTGTCTTCGCTCGATTCAATGCAGTGCCACACTATGCCTATCTCAAGCTCAAGATGCCCGGCCCACGCGGCGTCATCACGGTCAACGGAAATACGGAACGCTCCCTCCGTACATAGGAGCACACCGCCGCCCTAGCAGCGGAAGTACAGAACGACCTTCTCAAGCAGAACCGTAATCAGGCTGTCGAGCCCCAGGACATCGTTAAGAAGGTCCGGACTACGCTGCAGCAGAACAGCTCGGCTCGTCAAGAGCTCAACTAGCAATTTGGCCTCCGTTCCAGTCCCGATCAGGCAGTGGCATTCGTACCACGCGTACATAATTACGCACTCAAAATTCCATGGGCATCGACGAAGGCACAGAAAGCTTGTGATCCACAGTTCGGCTCGACCGATCCCGGACACACATCTACTTTTACTATTTCCTTTTTCCTTTTCCAGGTTTCCTTTGCATAGGCCTTCTTGGACGGCCTAATTATCAGTCCTGTAAAAGGATAAAAGTACCAGGAGGGCAAGAAGCACAGACGTATAGGGGAAGCTCTAGAGGTCACTCTACCTGTTGTCAGGACCTACACGCAGCTCGCTCTTGGTCATGGCATGCTAAATAGCCGGATTGCTTATCGCACTATTTGTATTAGTGCGCTTTGACGCATTAACCCAATTATAATGGAAAAAGTTCGTGGCTCAAATTTAAAGGCCCAAGATATCACCTCTGCTTTATTTCTGTTTTCCTTTAATAACTTATCTTCTAGCACCCGTACACTTTGGTACGTTTCATATTTGCCAGGGGCTCCCACGCGCCCTACAATACGACAACAAAGTCCGAACACTCTTTATAGTATAGTTCTGTACCCCGAATTTAGCATAATATGCATTGGCTCCGAATCATGTCTTTGGTCAATAGTTGGGTTGCCCGGCTCCTGTGCTTGCTACCTTATGTTCCGCTACATCGGCTAAGGTAGTAAAGGGAGAACTACTGCGATTGTGCCCTGGTTTATCCAAAGGAGCACCTCAATAGAGAAAGCCAAAAACTGACTGTCATAATGCAGCGAGAGCCGGTCAGCTGTTCGGAGGTTGCAAATCGTTGGAGATTTCTTCCGCGTTACGCGAGGGATCGGCACTTCCCGATCAGACGCTTATAGCACTATAGTTCAAAAACTAGGGGCTACGTCAATGTTTTTATTGTCGAACTCCTATGGCTAAGTGAGGGCATTAAAGCCGAATAGTCTGGTTGCCTGGTTCGTTGCGCTAAACAACTCCTTCAAGGACCATATAATTGGATCAAGATTGTTTAGATTCCACCCCGAACACCTCCGTACTACCTACATGGGGGCAGAAGCCGACGACTCGCCAACCCTCAGATTTCATATAAACACGGCCGCACAGGAGGTAAAACTAAAAACATAACAATCATTATATTACAAACCGACTTTGTTTCAGCATACAAGGCAAAGACAACACGAATGTATTCATTCAAAAATGATGTCCTGCCCACACTGCGCTGCTGCAATGCGAGACCCCTCCAGGACATCCGTGAAATAGCGCTCGGGTGTGCGGTGCTCCTTGCCCTCTGGTGGCCCCCGGGCCAGGTCGACGGCGTTCATCTTCGCCCACCACATCTTGCAACGGGCGAAGGCCATACGAGCACCCTCAATACAGGCCGATCGCTTGACGATATCCAGCCGAGGACAGGCATCCACCATCCGCCTCACGAGTCTGAAGTAGCAGCCGGGCATAGCTTCGGCTGGCCATAGCCGGATTATCAAATCCTTCATGGCTAGTTCGGCCACCCTATGCAGCTCCACCACCTGTTTCAGCTGATCGGTGAAGGGCACGGGATGCTCTGGTGCAAGATATTGCGACCAGAATAGCTTCTCCGTAGAGCTCCCTTCTTCGGCTCGGAAGAACTCCGCAGCGTTGGACACACTTCGCGGCAAATCAGCAAAAGCCCCTGGAGAACTCCGAACCCGGGTTAGTACAAGATACTTCCTCCTCGCATATTTGCTTTGCATATTGAATGCCTTACCCGCCGCGATCTTCCTCGCCTCTTGGATCTCTCGGAGGGTGCCCTGGGCCTCATTCCGAGCCGTCTCCGCGCTCTGACGAGCCTGGGAAAGTTCGGCCTCTTTAGCCGACGCGTCATGCTCCAAGGTCTCCCACTTCTTCACCGCGTCATGGAGCTCTTGTTGGACCTCGTTGACCCGGGCCTTGAGCTTCTTACGGGCAGCCTGCTCCCTGACGGCCTTCCCCTCGGCCTCGCCCAGGGCCTTTTTCAGGGCCTCGACCTCGGTCGTCGCTCCTATTTATATCAAGACACTTCGGTCAACATATAAACATCATGCTATTTCCGAAACTTCTTGGGTTATTACATACCTTGATTCTCCTGGAGCTGCCTCTTTACCTTGCCGAGCTCCTCCTCGGCCTTCTCCAATCTTCGCTTAAGTTCGGAGACTTCGGCAGCATGCGAGGTCGCGGACAGCAGCGACGCCTGCATGATCATTCCCGACAAATTTAGTTAGTTTCCTACAAGCAAGGATCGACCCCCTGTCTGGCTTTTCTTTCCGAACACCGGATAGTGTCTCAGGGGCTACTGACTATATCGGGATTTTTTGCATCGCCTACCTCAAAACCTGTCAGCAGGCTGCTACAGGCTTCAGTCAGCCCGCTCTTGGCGGACTGGACCCTCTCGATCAACGTACCCATAAGGATACGGTGCTCGTCCACAATGGAGGCACCTCGAAGCGCCTCCATCAGATTACCCGGTGCCCCAGGTTGGACCGGGGCCACCGGTGGAATGGGCGCACCCCCCCCCCTCTTTCAAAGGAGGTCGCTCGCCGGATTCCGAAGCTGTACGGGTCTCCGTAATCATATTTGGCTGAGGGCCGAACTGAATACGGCCCTCCTCGCCAGTCTCCATGGAGATTTGCTCCCCCGTGTGTCCGGCGGTGGAGGTTTCGCCCTCTGGCGCCCCCTTGACAGCGTCCGGAGCCTCTCCTCGACCTGGAGTGGTCCTTCGGGACAACACCTCGGCGTCGTCCATGGCCCTAGGAGAGTGAGCGGTCGGCGGCGACATGCTGGCCATCTCCTTGGAGTCCAGCGAACCTCCTGACGAGGATCGCTGGAAGCTATCATGGGCCAGACTGAAATAACACAACTAACCATGTTAATACAATGAGGAGAAGAGGTTGGAGATATGGATATCCATGAATCGTAGTACTTACGATCCGGCCTGAGGCTTAGCTCGGGAGCGGCGCTCCGGACTACTGTCAACATCCCATACGGAGTTATCCGCAAAGGAGCCCTTCCTCCTCTTGGGCGCCCCTACCTCCAGATTTGTGGAAGCCGCCCTCTTCTCCCTCCCCTCATCACGAGGAGGGATCTCCTCCTCCTCCTCGTCGTCGTCCTCAGGGACGGAGGAATGGGTCTCTTCGTCTTCGGACGTTATGTCCGAAGTACCCTTACAACGGGGGCCACCTTTGGCCCCCTTGGCCTTCTTCTTGGCCTTCTTCTCCGGCGCCTTATAGGGCACCGGCACTAGCATCTTCGCCAATCGCGGGATGATTGGTTCTTCAGGCAGTGGAGCCGGACACTGGATCCGCTTCGCCCTCTCCATCCAGTCCTGGAGAAGGAATGATGATAAAAGCTCAGACATCACCCTTGAAGCAAGCAAGTAGGGGATGCGTTAAAAATAACATACCTCGCTGGCGGGGTGGTTAATGTCGTGCCCGCGGTCCGAATCCTTGGCTGGCGGTTTCTCGTTGCCCATAAAAAGCAACTTCCAGGCTCCTTCATGAGTGGTTTCGAAGAGCCTCTTCAGGGTATGGTGCTTTTTCGGGTTGAACTCCCATAGAGGGAGGCTTCGGCTTTGGCACGGGAGAATTCGGCGAACTAGCATCACCTGGATTACGTCGACAAGTTTGACATTCTTGTCCACCATGCTCTGAACGCGCATCTGCAGCGCTATCAGCTCGTCTGGTGAACACCAGTTCGGGCTCTTCTCGACCCAGCATGTGAGCCGCATTGGGGCACCGGGGTTGAATTTGGCAGCCGTGGCCCAGTTGGTGCCGCGGGGTTCCGTAATTTAGAACCATTGTTTCTGCCATTCCTTGACAGCCTCCACGAAAGTGCCTTTCGGCCAAGAGACATTGGACAACTTACTCACCATGACTCCTCCGCACTCCGCGTGCTGGCCATCCACCACCTTCGGCTTCATGTTGAAGACCTTGATCCACAACCCGAAGTGGGGTGGGATGCGGAGGAAGGCCTCACACAAGACAATGAACGCTGAGATATTGAGGAAGGAGTTCGGGGATAGATCATGGAAGTCTATCCCGTAATAATACATCAGCCCGCGGACGAAAGGGTGGAGTGGAAACCCTAGCCCGCGGACGAAATGAGGGATGAACACCACCCTCTCGTAGGGCTTCGGCATGGGGACGACTTGTCCCTGGGCCGGCAGACGGTGGGTGATTTCCTTCGCCAAGTACCCTGCCGCCCGAAGCTCAGTAATGTCCTTCTCCTTGACGGAGGAGACCATCCACTTGCCTTGACCTCCGGATCCGGACATGGTTGAGTGCTAGCTAGAGTGGGAAGAAGATGGGAGCTTGGGCGTTGGAGCTCAAGATTGGAAGGGCAGAGGAAGAAACAAGGCGTGGGAGAAGGGGGAATCCTTGTCCGCTTATAAAGCCAGTGAATATTGAACGCCTCCCCACTCGCCTCAAAACTCGCCTATTCCCAAGGACTGTGTAAATGGTACGGTTGGGTTACCCACGCCCGTATTGATGAGAATCCCGCAATAAGGGGACACGATCTCTGCTTTGACAAGACGTGCCAATGGCAACCGCGTCTCAAAACATGGAGCCGCGGACGAAAAACGGTTCGAAATTATGACCGGACAGATGTGATGTCATGTTACAAAAAAGTTGTCAACGGATTGGACCCGTGTAAAATTATCTTCTCTCTGCGGTTGCGTGCGGTGTGTGTGTTGCAGGTCCGGATACAATCGTCACGTCCGGATACTATCTGGGATTTTGGAAGGAAGGGAACCCGCCTTGCAATGCTGAAGAAAAATCTGCGCGCCGGACTCCTCGTCATTGAAGCCAGGTTCAGGGGCTACTGAGGGAGTCCTGGACTAAGGGGTCCTAGGGCGTCCGGCCTGTTAGCCATGGGCCGGACTGATGGGCCGTGAAGATACGAAGACCAAAGACTGCACCCGTGTCCAGATGGGACTCTCCTTGGCGTGGAAGGCAAGCTTGGCGACCGAATATGTAGATTCCTTTATTTGTAACCGACCTTGTGTAACCCTAGATCTCCTCGGTGTCTATATAAACCGGAGGACTTAGTCCGGAAAGGCTAGATTCATTACCATAGTCATACAAGCTGGACTTTTAGGGTTTAGCCATTACGATCTCGTGGTAGATCAACTCTTGTAATACTCATATCCATCAAGATCAATCAAGTAGGAAGTAGGGTATTACCTCCATAGAGAGGGCCCGAACATGGGTAAACATCGTGTCCCCTATCTCCTGTTACCATCGACCTTAGACGCACAGTTCGGGACCCCCTACCCGAGATCCGCCGGTTTTGACACCGACAACGGGTGAGAAGGTCTCATCATAGTCAACTCCTTGAACTTGTCGAAAACCTTTTGCGACAAGTCGAGCTTTGTAGGTAGTAACATTACTGTCAGCGTCAGTCTTCTTCTTGAAGATCCATTTATTCTCTATGGCTTGCCGATCATCGGGCAAGTCAACCAAAGTCCATACTTTGTTCTCATACATGGATCCCATCTCAGATTTCATGGCCTCAAGCCATTTCGCGGAATCTGGGCTCATCATCGCTTCCTCATAGTTCGTAGGTTCGTCATGGTCAAGTAACATGACTTCCAGAACAGGATTACCGTACCACTCTAGTGCGGATCTTACTCTGGTTGACCTACGAGGTTCGGTAGTAACTTGATCAGAAGTTTCATGATCATCGTCATTAGCTTCCTCACTAATTGGTGTAGGAATCACTAGAACTGATTTCTGTGATGAACTACTTTCCAATAAGGGAGCAGGTACAACTACCTCATTAAGTTCTACTTTCCTCCCACTCACTTCTTTCGAGAGAAACTCCTTCTCTAGAAAGGATCCATTCTTAGAAACAAAGATCTTGCCTTCGGATCCGTGATAGAAGGTGTACCCAACAGTTTCTTTTGGGTATCCTATGAAGACGCACTTCTCCGATTTGGGTTTGAGCTTATCAGGCTGAAATTTTTTCACATAAGCATCGCAACCCCAAACTTTAAGAAACGACAGCTTAGGTTTCTTGCCAAACCATAGTTCATATGGTGTCGTCTCAACGGGTTTAGATGGTGCCCTATTTAACGTGAATGCAGTTGTCTCTAATGCATAACCCCAAAACGATAGTGATAAATCGGTAAGAGACATCATAGATCGCACCATATCTAATAAAGTACGGTTATGACGTTCGAACACACCATTACGCTGAGGTGTTCCAGGTGGCATGAGTTGCGAAACTATTCCACATTGTTTCAAATGAAGACCAAACTCGTAACTCAAATATTTGTCTCCGCGATCAGATCATCGAAACTTTATTTTCTTGTTATGATGATTTTCCACTTCACTCTGAAATTCTTTGAACTTTTCAAATGTTTCATACCTATGTTTCATCAAGTAGATATACCCATATCTATTCAAATCATCTGTGAAGGTAAGAAAATAATGATATCTGCCGCGAGCCTCAACACTCATCGGATCGCATACATCAGTATATATTATTTCCAATAAGTCAGTTGCTCGCTCCGTTGTTCCATAGAACGGAGTCTCAGTCATCTTGCCCATGAGGCATGGTTCGCAAGCATCAAGTGATTCATAATCAAGTGATTCCAAAAGCCCATCAGCATGGAGTTTCTTCATGCGCTTTACACCAATATGTCCTAAACGGCAGTGCCACACATATGTTGCACTATCATTATCAACTTTGCATCTTTTGGCATTGATATTATGAATATGTGTATCATTACGATCGAGTTTCAATAAACCATCTATATTAAGTGTATGACCATAGAAGGTTTTATTCATGTAAACAGAACAACAATTATTCTTTCACTTAAATGAATAACTGTATTGCAATAAACATGATCCAATCATATTCATGCTCAACGCAAACACCAAATAACATTTATTTTGGTCCAACACTAATCTCGAAGGTAGAGGGAGTGTGCGATGGTGATCTTACCAACCTTGGAACCATTTCCAACACTCATCGTCACTTTGCCCATAACTAGTCTGTGTTCATTCTGCAACTCCTGTTTTTAGTTACTACTCTTAGCAACTAAACCAGTATCAAATACTGAGAGGTTGCTATAAACATTAGTAAAGTACACATCAATAACATGTATATCAAATATACTTTTGTTTACTTTTCCATCCTTCTTATCCGCCAAGTATCTAGGGTAGTTCCACTTCCAGTGACCATTTCCTTTGCAGTAGAAGCACTCAGTTCCAGGCTTGGGTCTAGCTTTGGGCTTCTTCATGGGAGTGGCAACTTGCTTGCCATTCTTCTTGAAGTTCCCTTTCTTTCCCTTTCCCTTTCACTTGAAACTAGTGGTCTTGTCAACCATCAACATTTGATGCTTTTCTTGATTTCTACCTTCATTGATTTCAGCATCACGAAGAGCTCGGGAATCGTTTTCGTCATCCCTTGCATATTATAGTTTATCACTAAGTTCTTGTAACTTGGTGATAGTGACTAGAGAACTTTGTCAATTACTAGACAAACGGTTAAACTGTAGTACACTGGTGCACATTGGTCCTAAACAAACGGTTTTTAACCCCTTTCCGCGACGACATTCGGAACCGTCGCCAAGTGAGTGTGGGTGATAGGGGGGTCCTTCCCACACGACCCAGAAACCGTCGGGGATATGCCCTCCTGGCACACACGTTCGGCAAAATGAGGTCGTGTGCGACCGGCGAGCACTCAAATACAGAAATATGTACAGTAGAGCTAAAAAAATACAATTATACGGCAAAATTGTTTCTGGTCTCAAGTACATCCCACACAGTCAGTCCCCGCTAAACGTTTCCGTTCATATGCACATCCCACACAGTCACTCCAAGGAAAACGTTTCCTTTCATAGGTACATCACACACAATTTTTCCCGTTAAATTGTTTGCGTTATTGAATGTTTCACACACGGTCCGTAGAAGAAACTGTGTGGCAAAGGCTGTCCATCACACACAGTTTTTATGTGGTAAACGTTTGCGCAAGGTGGCCTAACGCAAACAGTTTTCAAGAGAAAGTCGTGTGTGATTGTTCATTGATCCAACATGGTTTATTCCTAGAAACTGTGTGCGTTGCCTGAGGTCATCGCCCACGGTATTTTTTCAACAACCGTTTGCAATAGCAAAACACAATTAACAGGCTAATTCGCCATTAGCGGGCTAATTATCCGATTAATCATAATCCATTTATTAATCTAATTGACATTTCATATTAAGCACACAATATATTTCATTTCCATATTAAGGAAGCAGAATTTCATAATTGAAATACATCAGAGTACAACATGATATAGCTTCAGCACTCAGCTACCCCATTACACAACTGCACCAGCAGCAAGTTCCACATGCAACATGTAGAACCTTTCGAAATTAGCATCATAGACGGTATATAGACAGATGCATCTCATCTGGAAAACTGTTGAAGCGGAAGGCGAATATTGAGCCTTCATTCATGTTGAAGGTCTTTGCAACTTTAGGCCAGTGCATGTGGATGATTGACCATCCGTCCTTCGTCCTCTTCAGGAACACTTCAATATTGAACTGTGGGTGCTGTATGAAAACCTTCCTCGCCTCCTGACCATAGAGGTGGTTTGAGAGGTAATCATCAGTGAACTGCTTTGGAAAGGCCTGAAAACAAGGATGTGCATAAATATCTTCTCTATATGGAAATGGGGCAAAGGAATAAAAAAAGGTAACGTATAATAGTTAGTACCATCTTGTAGTGAACTGATGTCTTCTTCATTATGCAAACAAAGATCTTGTTGTTTTTTGTCGCTAATTTCTTTATCCTAACAATCTTTCTGAGTTTCTTGATTTGATTGATATTCATGGACAACTCATTTCCCCATATGCAAAAAGGGTCGAGCAGTGGGTCAAAACCTCTGACAGCAGGACCTACATGTGCAAGACCAAATTGTTAAAAACCAAAATATTAGAATGGTTCCTGCAATTGCACAATAATGTGCTATTAGACAACGGACCATGCACGTGCTAACCTCGATTATAAACCTCAGTGCTTCCCATTGTTTCCCTGCAACACATATAAGGTAGTTAGTCATCACGTTAAGTAAGGGTTCGCATGCTATCAGTAAAATATGTTGATGAAAAATAAGCACATTGCAGATTCATCAGATTAATTGAAGCCACACGGAAAACCCATTTACCAAAACCAAGCATGATTAAGAACTAGGAAATATAGAACTTGTATATGTTTCTCATGTATTAAGTGCAGCCAAATTCGATTTATTCCTCACATGCACAACAGTACAAAATTCTACCCACGACAATTGGACATCACATTGCAGAACTGAACCAAGCAGTTAACTAAACACCACAACAAATGAACCAAACATTAACTGAGCACCACATTGCACAATATAACATACTCCTAATAGAAGATCAGAGAGTTAACCAAACAGTTAACTACAACCAATTGTAGCAATTGTATTTGTTTCTCATGTATTTACTACAGCCAAATTCAATTTATTTCTCACATGGTGTGCAATAACAGAATACACCCACAATTTTGTAAAGATAAATTTGATTTATTTCTCACATGGAAGACAATACAAAATTGCAGCCTGAAGAATTGAACATCACATTTGCAGAATTGAACCAAACAGTTAACTGAAGACGACAACTAATTAACAAAACAGTTAATAAGTGAGCACCACACTGCACGACATATAGAACATATACACTAGAGCAACAGATTGCATGGTGAAATTAGATAGCACAAAACACTAGAATTTGCGAAGGAAAGGCAGGAGTAGCACACGCAACGGGTAAACCGAGCATGCTTAACCAGCATAGCTAGAAATTGGCAAGGTGCTCCTTCAAGATCTGGGAGTCGGCACGAATGGCAGCCATCGCGACCTCATCCGCGTGTGCGGCCGCGATTTGCTTCTCCGCTGCCAAATGCTCCTTGAGGTCCTGGCTATACTGCGTGCACCATGGCTTAGGCCGGCGCTTATTTGGTGGAGGGGTCGGTGATTTGGGTGGAAGGTGTCGCACTCGCGCCGGCGGTCGGGGCATGTGGGATGTGGAAGGAGGAGGAGGATGGGGTCGGGTGTGGATTACCTGCCTAGATAGAGGAGGCCGAGCAGCGTGAAGGAGGGTCGCCGGTGAGGAGGCGGTGGCACTGCAAGCAAGGAGTGAAGGTTTCAACTTGGAAAGGAAGGCGGAAAGAGGGGAAATGTGGCTTTTGGTAAGGGGTAGGGGGCGGGGAGGTAGATATTTCCGCGGAAGCCAAAAATTTGGAATCACTTCAGCCAAAAAACTGGCGCGCAAAGTGTCATCAGACATGGTCCCTTATTCAGAACTGTGTGCGATATGTGGACATCACAAACGATTCAGATAGCTTAACCCGTGTGTGATGAGTTTGAACATGAAAAGTTTTGGTTCGAATTTCCATGGTTACAGTGGTCATCCACGTCATTGCATAATTCGGGTACACAAAGGAGACTACAGCACACCCACACTTCTTAATCTAGCAAGTTCAGCAATTAAACAGAGCTAGCTGACCTAAACATTACTCTAAAATATTAAAGACCGGCGCTCTTAATTAAACAAAACAAAGAGTACTACTACGGCTGGTGCTCGTCGATCTTCGCCGCCGCCTCCATGTCCAGCTCGCGCCCGACGGTCTCCTGGGGAAGGGGCTCCATGGCATCCATCACACCATACTCGGCAAGCATCTCGCCATCCGCGTCCGCCATCTCTTTGGAAAAGGCCGCCACGAGCTGGGCGTGGGCGGACGCGATCTGGGCTTGGACGGGCTCCGTCGTCGCAAGGTTTGCGGCGGAGGAACAGACGGCTGCTCGAACACTCTCGGCGATTGCCAGCTCTTCGGCCGTGGGTTGCCGACCATTGTCGGAGAAGCTTCATTCGATTTGTGCGGTGATCGCCAGGAGCTGGGCGTGAGCGGCCTCGACATGGTCGTGGGTGGGCTCCATCAGGGCTAAGGCCGCCGCTGTGGAACGGACAGCTGTTGTGCCGCTCTCGCCAGTTGCTATCCCCTAGGCAGATGTTGCTGCCGCCAACTGAGAAGCAACAGCGGTCGTTTGGGCTGCCTTTGCCGCCCAGTCGCAAACTGCGGTCGCGCTCATGCACCTTGTTAGCACGCGCATGGCGGCTGCAGCCGCGCTCTCGCCATAGTGGGCCACCGAAGTTGCCCTCATGACGCGGATCCACGTGCCCATCTTTCATCGGCAACGATTGAACAGTGAAATGATATTTGGGGAGCGAGCTAGTGTGCTTGAGACGCCGGCTGTGGACTGTAGCTGACGCACCTTCTCGCCTAAGCCATAGGCGTACTATATACCGACGGTCCTCCAAGATATTTTGTACTACATCTCACACGGTTGGTGATAATAAATTATGTGCAATCTACTTGATTTTTCATCTTGATTTGAATTACATAATGGGGTCGCAGCGGCAATGGACGATGTTTGAATTGCTAGACCTTTTATCTGGAGTGAACATGCAACTATATGTGTGTCGTAAAAGAATTAGAATTATTTAGGGTTCGTCTGAACATTTTACACATTAAATTGGTTTTCTAGCCATTCCAGGTGAACAATTCAAATTTGAACTACACGCACATGCTCCAGTGCATATAAATTGGTTGAAAAATCATATCCGTGTCCTTGGGTGCATGCTTAGGTCCCATGCAAGAAATGGGAATAAATTTCAAACACCAGGGCGCCGTTGATTGCCTGCAAAACATTGAGATGCCTGGTTTTTAAATTCTAGTAAATCCAAAACTCATCTGAAATTCATGAAACTTGGCATGCTATCATGGAGTGGCATCAACATGCCGTGGTAAATTTTGTCCCATTTGGGGCTGGTTTGGGTATATTCTTCTCACAAACCGGAGCTTCTCACAACAAGCATGATGGTTTTCGGTAGGGAACATCCCACCTTTGGGGACGAAACGATATCCATTGCCTCTTATTGCTTGCAAACTTTTTTCTCGTGTCAACATAGAACAACAGGAGTGTTGCGTGAATTTTTGTGATTTTTCGGGGTTCGTTTGGACATTTTTATGCATTAACTAAGTTTTCAATGCATTTTATGTGCATAATTCAAATTTGAACTACATGCACATGCTCCAGTGCATATAAATTGGTTGAAAAATCAAATCTGTCTCCTTGGGTGCATGCTTAGGTCCCATGCAAGAAATGGGAATGAATTTCAAACACCAGGGCACCGTTGATTGCCGGCAAAACATTAAGATGCCTTGTTTTTAAATTCTAGTAAATTCAAAACTCATCTGAAATTCATGAAACTTGGCATGCTATCATGGAGCGGCATCAACATGTCATGGTACAAATTTTGTCCCATTTGGGGCAGGTTTGGGAATATGCTTCTCACAAACCGAAGGTTCTCACAACAAGCATGATGGTTTTTGGTAGGGAACGTCCCACCTTTGGGGACGAAATGATATCCATTGCCTCTTATTGCTTTCAAAAAATATTCTCGTGTCAACATAGAACAACAGGAGTGTTGTGTGAATTTTTGTGATATTTTGGGGTTCGTTTGGACATATTTATGCATTAACTGAGTTTTCAATGCATTTTATGTGCATAGTTCAAATTTAAACTACATGTACATGCTTTAGTGCATATAAATTGGTTGAAAAATCAAATCTGTGTCCTTGGGTGCATGCTTAGGTCCCATGCAAGAAATGGGAATGAATTTCAAACACCGGGGCACCGTTGATTGTCGGCAAAACATTGAGATGCCTGGTTTTTAAATTCTAGTAAATCCAAAACTCGTCTGAAATTCATGAAACTTGGCATGCTATCATGGAGCGGCATCAACATGCTGTGGTACTAATTTTGTCCCATTTGGGGCAGGTTTGGGTATATGCTTCTCACAAACCGGAGCTTCTCACAACAAGCATGATGGTTTTCGGTAGGGAACGTCCCACCTTTGGGGACGAAACGATAACCATTGCCTCTAATTGTTTTCAATTTTTTTTCTCATGTCAACATGGAACAACAGGAGTGTTGTGTGAATTTTTGTGATTTTTCGGGGTTCGTTTAGACATTTTTATGCATTAACTGAGTTTTCAATGCATTTTATGTGCATAATTCAAATTTGACCTACATGCACATGCTGTAGTGCATATAAATTGGTTGAAAAATCAAATATGTGTCCTTGGGTGCATGCTTACGTCCCATGCAAGAAATGGGAATGAATTTCAAACACCGGGGCACCGTTGATTGTCGGCAAAACATTGAGATGCCTGGTTTTTAAATTCTAGTAAATCCAAAACTCGTCCGAAATTCATGAAACTTGGCATGCTATTATGGAGCGGCATCAATATGTTGTGGTACAAATTTTGTCCCATTTGGGGCAGGTTTGAGTATATGCTTCTCACAAACCGGAGCTTCTCACAACAAGCATGACGGTTTTCGGTAGGGAACGTCCCACCTTTGGGGACGAAACGATATCCATTGCCTCTTATTGCTTTCAAATTTTTTTCTCGTGTCAACATGGAACAACAGGAGTGTTGTGTGAATTTTTGTGATTTTTCAGGGTTCGTCTGGACATTTTTTATGCATTAACTGAGTTTTCAATGCATTTTATGTGCATAATTCAGATTTGAACTACATGCACATGCTCCAGTGCATATAAATTGGTTGAAAAATCAAATCTGTGTCCTTGGGTGCATGCTTAGGTCCCATGCAAGAAATGGGAATGAATTTCAAACACCGGGGCACCGTTGATTGCCGGCAAAACATTGAGATGCCTAGTTTTTAAATTCTAGTAAATCCAAAACTCGTCTGAAATTCATGAAACTTGGCATGCTATCATGGAGCGGCATCAACATGCGATGGTACAAATTTTGTCCCATTTGGGGCAAGTTTGGGTATATGCTTCTCACAATAAGCATGATGGTTTTCGGTAGGGAACGTCCCACCTTTGGGGACGAAACGATATCCATTGCCTCTTATTGCTTTCAAATTTTTTTCTCGTGTCAACATGGTACAACAGGAGTGTTGTGTGAATTTTTGTGATTTTTCCGGGTTCGTTTGGACATTTTTATGCATTAACTGAGTTTTCAATGCATTTTATGTGCGTAATTCAAATTTGACCTACATGCACATGCTCTAGTGCATATAAATTGGTTGAAAAATCAAATACGTGTCCTTGGGTGCATGCTTAGGTCCCATGCAAGAAATGGTAATGAATTTCAAACACCGGGGCACCGTTGATTGTCGGCAAAACATTGAGATGCCTGGTTTTTAAATTCTAGTAAATCCAAAACTCGTCTGAAATTCATGAAACTTGGCATGCTATCATGGAGCGGCATCAATATGCTGTGGTACAAATTTTGTCCCATTTGGGGCAGGTTTGAGTATATGCTTCTCACAAACCGGAGCTTCTCACAACAAGCATGACAGTTTTCGGTAGGGAACGTCCCACCTTTTGGGACGAAACGATATCCATTGCCTCCTATTGCTTCAAAAAAAAATCTTGTGTCAACATAGAACAATAGGAGTGTTTTGTGAATTTTTGTGATTTTTCGGGGTTCGTTTGGACATTTTGATGCATTAACTGAGTTTTCAATGCATTTTATGTGCATAATTCAGATTTGAACTACATGCTCATTCTCAAGTGCATATAAATTGGTTGAAAAATCAAATCTGTGTCCTTGGGTGCATGCTTAGGTCCCATGCAAGAAATGGGAATAAATTTCAAACACCGGGGCACCGTTGATTGCCGGCAAAACATTGAGATGCCTAGTTTTTAAATTCTAGAAAATCCAAAACTCATCTGAAATTCATGAAACTTGGCATGCTATCATGGAGCGGCATCAACATGCGATGGTACAAATTTTGTCCCATTTGGGGCAGGTTTGGGTATATGCTTCTCACAAACCGGAGCTTCTCACAACAAGCATGATGGTTTTCGGTAGGGAACGTCCCACCTTTGGGGACGAAACGATATCCATTGCCTCTTATTGCTTTCAAATTTTTTTCTCGTGTCAACATGGAACAACAGGAGTGTTGTGTGAATTTTTGTGATTTTTCAGGGTTCGTCTGGACATTTTTTATGCATTAACTGAGTTTTCAATGCATTTTATGTGCATACTTCAAATTTGACCTACATGCACATGCTCTAATGCATATAAATTGGTTGAAAAATCAAATATGTGTCCTTGGGTGCATGCCTAGGTCCCATGCAAGAAATGGGAATGAATTTCAAACACCGGGGCACCGTTGATTGTCGGCAAAACATTGAGATGCCTGGTTTTTAAATTCTAGTAAATCCAAAACTCGTCTGAAATTCATGAAACTTGGCATGCTATCATGGAGCGGCATCAATATGCCGTGGTACAAATTTTGTCCCATTTGGGGCAGGTTTGAGTATATGCTTCTCACAAACCGGAGCTTCTCACAACAAGCATGACGGCTTTCGGTAGGGAACGTCCCACCTTTGGGGACGAAACAATATCCATTGCCTCCTATTGCTTAAAAAAAATCATGTGTCAACATAGAAAAATAGGAGTGTTTTGTGAATTTTTGTGATTTTTGGGGTTCGTTTGGACATTTTTATGCATTAACTGAGTTTTCAATGCATTTTATGTGCATAATTCAGATTTGAACTACATGCAGATGCTCCAGTGCATACAAATTGGTTGAAAAATCAAATCTGTGTCATTGGGTGCATGCTTAGGTCCCATGCAAGAAATGGGAATGAATTTCAAACACCGGGGCACCGTTGATTGCCGGCAAAACATTGAGATGCCTAGTTTTTCAATTCTAGTAAATCCAAAACTCGTCTGAAATTCATGAAACTTGGCATGCTATCATGGAGCGGCATCAACATGCGATGGTACAAATTTTGTCCAATTTGGGGCAGGTTTGGGTATATGCTTCTCACAAACTGGAGCTTCTTCCAACAAGCATGATGGTTTTCGGTAGGGAACGTCCCACCTTTGGGGACGAAACGATATCCATTGCCTCTTATTGCTTTCAAAAAATTTCTCGTGTCAACATGGAACAACAGGAGTGTTGTGTGAATTTTTGTGATTTTTCAGGGTTCGTTTGGACATTTTTATGCATTAACTGAGTTTTCAATGCATTTTATGTGCATAATTCAAATTTTAACTACATGCACATGCTCCAGTGCATATAAATTGGTTGAGAAATCAAATCTGTGTCCTTGGGTGCATTCTTAGGTCCCATGCAAGAAATGGGAATGAATTTCAAACACCGAGGCACGATTGCCGGCAAAACATTGAGATGCCTGGTTTTAAATTCTAGTAAATCCAAAACTCGTCTGAAATTCATGAAACTTGGCATGCTACCATGGAGCGGCATCAACATGTCATGGTAGAAATTTTGTCCCATTTGGGGTAGGATTGGGTATATGCTTCTCACAAACCGGAGCTTCTCACAACAAGCATGATGGTTTTCGGTAGGGAGCGTCCCACCTTTGGGGATTTAACGATATCAATTGCCTCTTATTGCTATAAAAAAAATTCTCGTGTCAACATAGAACAATAGGAGTGTTGTGTGAATTTTTTTGATTTTTCGGGGTTCGTTTGGACATTTTTATGCATTAATTGAGTTTTCAGTGCATTTTATGTGCATAATTCAAATTTGAACTACATGCACATGCTCCAGTGCATATAAATTGGTTGAAAAATCAAATCTGTGTCCTTGGGTGCATGCTTAGGTCCCATGCAAGAAATGGGAATGAATTTCAAACACCGGGGCACCGTTGATTGCCGGCAAAACATTGAGATGCCTGGTTTTTAAATTCTAGTAAATCCAAAACTCGTCTGAAATTCATGAAACTTGGCATGCTATCATGGAGCGGCATCAACATGTTGTGGTACAAATTTTGTCCCATTTGGGGCAGGTTTGGGTATATGCTTCTCACAAATCGGAGCTTCTCACAACAAGCATGATGGTTTTCAGTAGGGAAACGTCCCACCTTTGGGGACGAAACGGTATCCATTGCCTCTTATTGCTTTCAAATTTTTTTCTCGTGTCAACATACAACAACAGGAGTGTTGTGTGATTTTTTGTGATTTTTCGGGGTTCGTTTGGACATTTTTATGCATTAACTGAGTTTTCAATGCATTTATGTGCATAATTAAAATTTGAACTACATGCACATGCTCCAGTGCATATAAATTGGTTGAAAAATCAAATCTGTGTCCTTGGGTGCGTGCTAAGGTCCCATGCAAGAAATGGGAATGAATTTCAAACACCGGGGCACCGTTGATTGCCGGCAAAACATTGAGATGCCTAGTTTTTAAATTCTAGTAAATCCGAAACTCGTCTGAAATTCATGAAACTTGGCATGCTATCAGGGAGCGGCATCAACATGCCGTGGTACAAATTTTGTCCCATGTGGGGCAGGTTTGGGTATATGCTTCTCACAAACCGGAGCTTCTCACAACAAGCAATGATGGTTTTCGGTAGGGAAACGTCCCACCTTTGGGGACGAAACGATATCCATTGCCTCTTATTGCTTTCAATTTTTTTTCTCGTGTCAACATAAAACAACAGGTGTGTTGTGTGAATTTTTGTGATTTTTCAGGGTTCTTTGGACATTTTTATGCATTAACTAAGTTTTCAATGCATTTATGTGCATAATTCTAATTTGAACTACATGCACATGCTCCAGTGCATATAAATTGGTTGAAAGATCAAATATGTGTCCTTGGGTGCATGCTTAGGTCCCATGCAAGAAATGGGAATTAATTTCAAACACCAGGGCACGTTGATTGCCGGCAAAACATTGAGATGCATGCCTTGTTTTTAAATTCTAGTAAATCCAAAATTATGTTAGCTATTCACGTGACGCCACGTGTCTTGGTTTTAATGGCTGTAGGAGGTGTCGTGCAGACAGCTGCTTGACCTTGACTGAACGGGAGGCGTGCGAGCGCCGTCCGGTGCGCAGGCTGACAGAGGGGCTTGCAAGCTGTCCTTGATTGCGCAGGCTCAGCGGGAGGCGTGCGAGCTATACGCTGTGCAGGCTCACTGGGAAGCGAGCGCTTTAACTTCCATGGCCGCCCGCCTTGCTCGCATCCTCTTCATTAATGGCGCCCAAGCCACAGTTTAATTCGCTTTTTAAATATAAAATACTCATCGCAAACGTTTTAGTTAGAACACCCGTATGCAAACCGACAGCTTCCCCAGGAAGCCAAGAGATAATGTGCCGAGCAGGATTTGTGCAGCTCTTGATCGCAAACATTTTAGATAGAACACCCGTATGCAAAGTGAGAGCAGCGCAGGATTTGTGCATCCCTTCAACGCAAACGGATGTTTTGGATGACCCGTGTGCAACCACGTACAAAGAGTTTGGTAAGATTTGTCAATCCACGTAACTACTCACAAATCATATTCATGTTCATAATCAGAGGGGTATTAATATACATAAAGGATCTGAACATATTATCTTCCACCAAATAAACCAACTAGCATCAACTACAAGGAGTAATCAACACTACTAGCAACCCACAGGTACCAATCTGAGGTTTTGGGACAAAGATTGGATACAAGAGATGAACTAGGGTTTGAGAGGAGATGGTGCTGGTAAAGATGTTGATGGAGATTGACCCCCTCCCGATGAGAGGATCGATGGTGATGACGATGGTTATGATTTCCCCCTCCCGGAGGGATGTTTCCCCGGCAGAACAGCTCCGCTGGAGCCCTAGATTGGTTTCGCCACGTTCCGCCTCGAGACGGCGGCGCTTCGTCCCGAAAGCTTCTTTCTGATTTTTTTTCCAGCACGAAAGACTTCATATAGACAAAGATGGGCACCGGAGGCCTGCCAGGGGGCCCATGAGGCAGGGGGCCGCGCCCAGGGGGGTAGGGCGCGCCCCCCACCCTCGTGGACGGTGGGTGGCCCCCCTCTGGTGCTTTCTTTGCCCAATATTTTTTATATATTCTAAAACTGACTTCCGTGAAGTTTCAGGACTTTTGGAGTTGTGCTGAATAGGTCTCTAATATTTGCTCCTTTTCCATCCCAGAATTCCAGCTGCCGGCATTCTCCCTCTTCGTGTAAACCTTGTAAAATAAGAGAGAATTGGCATAAGTATTGTGACATAATGTGTAATAACAGCCCATAATGCAATAAATATCGATATAAAAGCATGATGCAAAATGGATGTATCACCGGTTCTAAGCCGTAAAGCATGGTGCACTAAACTATTAAGTAGTCATCATACCGAGCTTTGTCAAACGTTCATAACATGTGCATCTGCTCCTGCAATAGGTCTGTCACCTAGCGGTGCATCAAGGACATAATTCTTCTGTGCAGCAATGAGGATAATCCTCAGATCACGGACCTAGTCCGCATCATTGCTACTATCATCTTTCAACATAGTTTTTCTCTAGGAACATATCAAAAGTAAACGGGGAGCTACATCGCGAGCTATTGATCTACAACATCGTTATGCAAATACTGTCAGGACTAAGTTCATGATAAATTAAAGTTCAATTAATCATATTACTTAAGAACTCCCACTTAGATAGACATCCCTCTAATCATCTAAGTGATCACGTGATCCATATCAACTAAACCATGTCTGATCATCATGTGAGATGGAATAGTTTTCAATGGTGAACATCACTATGTTGATCATATCTACTATATGATTCACACTCGACCTTTCGGTCTTAGTGTTCCGAGGACATATCTGCATATGCTAGGCTCGTCAAATTTAACCCGAGTATTCTACGTGTGTAAAACTGGCTTGCACCCGTTGTATGTGAACGTAGAGCTTATCACACCCGATCATCACGTAGTGTCTCGGCACGACGAACTGTAGCAACGGTGCATACTCAGGGAGAACACTTATACCTTGAAATTTAGTGAGAGATCATCTTATAATGCTACCGCCGTACTAAGCAAAATAAGATGCATAAGGATAAACATCACATGCAATCAATATAAGTGATATGATATGGCCATCATCATCTTGTGCCTTTGATCTCCATCTCCAAAGCACCGTCATGATCACCATCGTCACCGGCTTGACACCTTGATCTCCATCGAAGCATCTTTGTCGTCTCACCAACTATTGCTTCTACGACTATCGCTACCGCTTAGTGATAAAGTAAAGCAATTACATGGCGATTGCATTTCATACAATAAAGCGACAACCATATGGCTCCTGCCAGTTGCCGATAACTTTGTTACAAAACATGATCATCTCATACAACAATTTATATAATCACGTCTTGACCATATCACATCACAACATGCCCTGCAAAAACAAGTTAGACGTCCTCTACTTTGTTGTTGCAAGTTTTACGTGGCTGCTACGGGCTTAGCAAGAACCGTTATTACCTACGCATCAAAACCACAACGATTTTTCGTCAAGTTTTCTGTTTTAACCTTCAACAAGGACCGGGCGTAGTCACACTCGATTCGACTAAAGTTGGAGAAACAGACACCCACTAGCCACCTGTGTGCGAAGCACGTCGGTACAACCAGTCTCGCGTAAGCGTACGCGTAATGTCGGTCTAAGCCGCTTCATCCAACAATACCGCCGAATCAAAGTATGACATGCTGGTAAGCAGTATGACTATTATCGCCCACAACTCTTTGTGTTCTACTCGTGCATATAACATCTACGCATAGACCTGGCTCGGATGCCACTGTTGGGTAACGCAGTAATTTCAAAAAAATTCCTACACACACGCAAGATCCATCTAGGTGATGCATAGCAACGAGAGGGGAGAGTGTTGTCCACGTACCCTCGTAGACTGAAAGCAGAAGCGTTATGACAACGCAGTTGATGTAGTCATACGTCTTCACGATCCGACCGATCCTAGCACCGAAGGTACGGCACCTCCGCGATCTGCACACGTTCAGCTCGGTGACGTCCCACGAACTCTAGATCCAGCTGAGGTCGAGGGAGAGTTTCATCAGCACGATGGCGTGATGACGGTGATGATGAAGATACCGGCGCAGGGCTTCGCCTAAGCACTGCAACAATATGCCCCAGGTGGAAATCTGTGGAGGGGGGCACCGCACACGGCTAAACAATCAACTTGTGTGTCTATGGGGTGCCCCCCTCCCCCGTATATAAAGGACTGGAGGAGGGGAAGGGCCGACCCTCTCATTGCGCGCCCAAGGGGGAAGTCCTACTCCCGGTGGGAGTAGGATTCCCTCTTCCCTAGTTGGGGTAGGAGAGAAAGGAAGGGGGAGATAGAGGGAAGGAAAGGGGGGCCGCCCCCCACCCAATTCAGATTGGGCTTGGGGGGGGCGCGCCCTCCACCTTGGCCGCCTCCTCCTCTCTCCCACTAAGGCCCAATAAGGCCCATTGACTCCCCGGGGGGTTCCGGTAACCCCCCCCCCCGGGTACTCCAATAAATGCCCGAACTCATTCGGAACCCTTCCGATGTCCAAACATAGCCTTCCAATATATCGATATTTATGTCTCGACCATTTCGAGACTCCTCATCATGTCCGTGATCATATCCGGGACTCCGAACTACCTTTGGTACATCAAAACACATAAACTCATAATACCGATCGTCACCGAACGTTAAGCGTGCGGACCCTACGGGTTCGAGAACTATGTAGACATGACCGAGACTCATCTCCAGTCAATAACCAATAGCGGAACCTGGATGCTCATATTGGTTCCTACATATTCTACGAAGATCTTTATCGGTCAAACCGCATAACAACATACGTTGTTCCCTTTGTCATCGGTATGTTACTTGCCCGAGATTCGATCGTCGGTATCTCAATACCTAGTTCGATCTCGTTACTAGCAAGTCTCTTTACTTGTTCTATAATGCATCATCCCGCAACTAACTCATTAGTCACATTACTTGCAAGGCTTATAGTGATGTGCATTACCGAGAGGGCCCAGAGATACCTCTCCGACAATCGAAGTGAAAAATCCTAATCTCGATCAATGCCAACTCAACAAACACCATCGGAGACACATGTAGATCATCTTTATAGTCACTCGGTTACGTTGTGACGTTTGATAGCACACTAAGTGTTCCTCCAGTATTCGGGAGTTGCATAATCTCATAGTCATAGGAACATGTATAAGTTACGAAGAAAGCATAGCAATAAACTAAACGATCATAGTGCTAAGCTAACGGATGGGTCAAGTCAATCACATCATTCTCTAATGATGTGATCCCGTTCATCAAATGACAACTCTTTGTCCATGTCTAGGAAACATAACCATCTTTGATTAACGAGCTAGTCAAGTAGAGGCATACTAGTGACACTCTGTTTGTTTATGTATTCACACATGTACTAAGTTTCCGGTTAATACAATTCTAGCATGAATAATAAACATTTATCATGATATAAGGAAATATAAATAACAACTTTATTATTGCCTCTAGGGCATATTTCCTTCACATCAAGAAAGCGGTCATGAGGGTCATCGAACGTTTTGGCAACCTCCACACTTCCAACCTCCAATGGCTTAACTCCGCCAATGTTGTTCTCGTACCCAAAAAGGAGGGTGCGGAGGGCATCTCTGACTACAGGCCCATTACCCTCATCCACGCCATCCCCAAGGTCCTCTCGCTCCATCTTACTCCCCTCATGGATGGCCTAATGTCCAACGCTTAAAGTGCATTCATCAAGAGGCGTAGCATTCACGACAACTTCATGTATGTTCGAAACTTCGCAAGGAGACTACACAAGTGTAAAACACCCGCCCTGCTCTTCAAATTGGACATCAAGAAGGCGTTTGATTCGGTCAAGTGGAGTTACATTATGGATCTTCTGCAACGTATGGGGTTCTCGCCCAAATTGCGGGATTGGATCACCGCTCTTCTTTCAACATCTTCATCTCGCATCCTCCTCAATGGGTTGCCAGGCCCTCCGATCATGCACGGCCGTGGATTTCGGCAGGGAGACTCCATGCCCCCCTCCTCTTTGTCATTGGGATCGACCCCCTGCACAAGATCCTTGATTTGGCAACGCGAAAAGGCCTTCTCCATCGGATTCGTGGTCAGGGGGGCACAGTGTGTACCTCTCTCTATGCGGATGATGTTGCGGTCTTTGTCGCTCCTGTCAAGCAGAACATTGATAACCTTGCTTCGATCTTGAGTGGGATTGGCGAGGTTACGGGCCTCAATACCAATTTTCAGAAGAGCTCGGCCGTGCCAATCAGATGCAACCACCTCAACCTTGGTCACATTCTCGGGAGCATGTCGGCGGCTTGGGCGTCCTTCCCAGTGAGATACTTGGGCCTACCTCTCTCGATTTGGTAGCTTAAGAAGGTGGATTTCCAATATCTTGAGGATAAGGCGGCCGGCAAGCTAGTTACTTGGGAGGGGCAGGACATCACAATCATTGGCCGCATGGCCCTGGTCAAGTCGGTTATGGGTGTGTTTGCTTTCTGTAATGGCATGGAACATAATGGGTCAGACCCATCCCAAGTGACCGTTCTCGCGTTTGGCTTACCATAGGAACTGGAACCACCCATTCTAGGAACGGCATATTCACTCATTATCCCGAACCGGGCAGTTCCTCGAAAACGAGTGGACCACGCGGAACGCCTCAACCCCAACTGTCTATCCTCTTCCTCGTCTCTCTCCGGCTCGGTGCGCCGCCACCCCCTAGTCTCTCTCCCCATCTGATCTGCGATGCCGCCAGCCACTACGGCTTCTCCCCCTCTCCGGCGCCACCACCCCCTCCCCAATCTTGCGCGTGCCGCCACCAGCAGCCCCACCGCGCGCGTCATGACTCGCCACCACCGCATCCTCGCGCTGGCGCTTCTCGCTGTCGCGCTCGCGGCCCTCTTACTCATTTTCTTCAGCCGAGCAGGGAGGCCGGGCAGCCCTCTCAGTCGTCTTCTTCAGCCGGTCATGGAGGCCGGGCGCACCTGAGGTGCCCATCTTCGGTGGCCGCGAGTTCGCGCACGTCGTTCTTCTAGTTTCCCTCATCTCTCTTGGTGCAGTGGTGGCGTGCGGGCTAGTGGCCGGCAGGGCAGCGAAAGGCAGTTGTGGCTACCTGAACTTTTGATTTGTTCTGCATTGCAGCGTCTAATGCACCGTTCAGTTTAATCAAGTGTTTAGTATAGTTCAGTTTAGTTTTCTATCAAAATCTAATTATGAATCGGTGTAATCAAATGAGACGAACAATTTTATTCCATTCCATTCCATCACTCAAACCAAACACAGAAATGTAATCATTCCATTCCTCGCTATCGCTCCTACCAAACATGAAGACGAAACCGACCCGTCCCGGTGGAATGGAACCATGCCATTCCGTTCCACTTCGTTTCCGAACCAAACACACCCTATATGTTCCCAAGCGGTGTACTCCATCACACCCCTCATCGTACCCCCAAGCACTCTTCATAACCTAAACAAGATTTAAAGAGCTTTTCTATGGTCTGGTGCGGACAAGACGACGGGTGGCAAATGCAAGGTCAATTGGGACACGGTCTGTAGCCGAAGGAGTATGGTGGCCTTGGGGTGCTTAATACCGGTAAATTCGCACGTGCTCTAAGGCTTAGATGGCCTTGGTATGAGTGGAAGGAACCCCGCAGATTATGAGTGGGTTTCGGCAATCTTTGCACGAAGGATGACCTCAACTTCTTCTATGAATCCACTACCATCACCGTGAGGGACGGCTCCAGAACACCTTTTTGAGACTCTCCTTGGCTGCTCGGGCGGAAACCCAAGGACTTGGCACCGCTGATCTATGAGGCCTCGAGAAGAAAGAACTGGAAGGTGAGGGAGGCTCTGAAGGGCAATGCTTGGATCTTCAAAATCAGCTACAACACTGTTCTCTCCGATGAACACATTCAAGAATTTTTCACTCTTTGGATGCTTGTCAACAAGGTTCATCTTGATGAGCAACTTGAGGATGATATTATTTGGAAGCACTCGAATGACGAGATCTACACGGCAGCCACCACATATAAGGCCCAGTTCCTGGGGCTAACTCTTTCCCCTATGGACCGCATGGTTCGGAAGCCTTGGGCTCCCCCCAAGGTAATTTTTTTGCTTGGTTGGCTATCCAAGATAGGATCTGGACCGTTGATCGCTTGGAGCGTCGGGGTTGGACAAATTGTGGGCTATGTCCTTTCTTCTCAAGGGAGCAAGAAACAGGTGCACATCTCTTCTTCAAGTGCCGCTTCACCCTCCGACTTTGGAGGTCTGTCATTGAAAAGCTTGGCCTTGCTCACATGGACACCACCGATGGGCATCTTGGCGACTCCATCCGCGATTGGTGGGACAAGAGAACCGGCAATCACATCCCTAACTGGAGCGCTATGACCTCCCTCACTATGCTTGTCTCCTAAACCATTTGGAATGAGCGAAATGCCAGGGTGTTCCGTCACAAGAGCGCGCCGCCGCCTATCCTGCTTAGCACCATCTTGGAGGAGTTAAAGCTTTGGATCACCGCCGGTGCGAAAAGACAGGGATTATTTTCTTGCACGAGTAATTGCCAAGCTGTGTATGCGGGTTTTTTGTAATACTCTAAACTTTGTTCCTCTCTTATTTAATAGACGTGGCAAATCTTTTACCTCCGTTTAAAAAAAAAGTAACAACAACTCTCCGCCAGCTAGGCCAGGCATGCACTCTCTCTCTCTCTCTTTCTCGACACAAACAAACCAAGTACTAGGCAGACTTCAGGGAGCGTCCAGGCCAGGCGTGCGATGGCGTGGATGCGACTAAACTAGCCCTATGTCTCGCTTAATGCGAAGTGCACTTAAACAGACGTGAGAGCATGCATCAGGGATTCACATCTATGTAACAAGTTTATTTGTTGTTCCGAAAAAAAGTTTATTTGTGTTTATTCTGTATTTCTTTAGTTTGAAATATTGCATACCTCCCGTCGGCATTGTCGCCTATCTGCCTCGTCTCCTGGGCTCTTAGGGTCATGGAGGTACGGTGGATCCCGGGCCTTGCCAGCGGGAGGACTCATGCTTCATTTTTAGGTATTGTTTTGAGTTTGGTTAGGATTTGTGTCCTACTTAGAAAGGCGAGTCGACGACGGCTCCCTGAAAATGGAATAAGGTTCTTTTCGCCTACCCTCCGTGCCTATGGTGCGACTAGCGCCGTCAGTGGAGGTGTGTCTCTGGTGGACCTCATGGGTTTTCATGGGTGTTTGTCTCCACGGGTCCGCTTGGATCTAGTCTTTGCTCGTCTGCTTTTGTGTGTCTACAAGTTGGATCCTTCCGATCGACATTTCTCTTCATTGGTGACGTTTGCTAGTTTGATGTGTTGTTCCTATGGGTGAACAAGTAAATTCGAAAGAACTAGCAAAAAAAAGGCAAAAATTAAAATATATTTTATATGAAAGATGAACAAGTTTTCTATGTGCCTGCAAAATTGCAGGCCGATATGACACCAGGAGAGCTTAAAAAAAAGCAAAAAACGAAGCTTCGAGAAAGGTTCAAAATTTCGATTTTGGAGCAGTTATTTTATTTTTTCTGTCCTGAGCTCCAGGTGTCATGTAGTCATGAAATTTTGCAGGCACATAGACAATTTGTTAATGTATTTAAAACGGTTTGAATTCTTTTGATTGTTTTTGCTAAAAAAAACTGATTCCATTCTTCATCCATGAGAACATGAGTTCATGAGCAGCAGGGGATTTCCGTACATACACAGTCCTATATAGGTGGTGCCAAGGGAAGCCTTTGACGCTGTAACATAGCCTCTGACATTACTCCATATGGCTGCAAGAGCATTGGTGGCGGCTGTCCTCCCACTTCTTGTTGTCGCTTCCAGCGCCGACGACTGCGTCTCTATGGCCGGCAACCGATAAGCCGGGCTTCGTCTTTGGAACGGCCTCCTCGTCCCATCAGGTTTCCACTCGTTTTCCCTTTCATTGATTCCCTTCATGGATCACGTAGGTTGTGACGTTGTCGGTTTCCTTTCTTAGTTCATCACAGCTAGTTAGTGTGAAAGCTGTAGCATAACTAAGCTTCTTCTTTTTTTTGCGGGGAGTAGCATAATTAAGCTGATGCTTCGTGATACTCCCTCCGTCCGTGAATAAGTGTACTTTTAGCTATTGTTTTAAGTCAAAGTTTTGAATTTTTTACCAACTTTATAGGCAAAAGTAGCATCATTTATGACACTAAAATAGTATCACTAGATCCGTTTTAAAATGTACTTTTATAATATACCAATTTGATGTCATATATGTCACTACTTTTTTCTATAAAGTTGGTCAAATTTTGATAACTTTGACTTAGGACAAAAGGTAAATGTACACTTATTCGCGGACGGAGGGAGTATGTTCATTCACCGGCTCTTATGAATTTTTTAATTTTTTTGCGGGTCTTATGAATATGATCAGAAGTTAAAACAAGGTGGGTTCTAGGAAATGCATGGACTGATGGACGGAGTGAGAAAAATGGACCGGAATCATGAATGTTAGTACCAAGTTGGAGAAATTAACTATACTCAAGTTCAGCATATATGAGTTGATCCTTGTTCTGAACCAAGAAGTGATTAGCCAATTAACTATCTACGGTCTCCCCTTACAATCATAAATGATATCTACATTATGATTTATTTATTTATTTGGTTCTGCCATCATCTTATTACAAATTTGCCGGACATTCACATGCATGCAGTATGAGGGGGGTGCAATGGAGGGAGGCAGGGGACCAAGCATCTGGGGCTGACGTGCATGAGAGGTTACCCTGTCAGATGGTTAAATTAAGCAGAAGTGTTGGATAAAAAGAGGATTTCTTTGCTTGAACTCAGGAACTGTTGACACTCTTGTACAACATGGTTGTCTCCAATGGACAATACTCGTAATAGATTATGATTTAACAACTTGTTCTACCGGCCAGCCGGCCTATGGCTAGTGCCCTTTGACAGTAACCCTTTGACGCACAGTGAGAAGCACTGCAATATATACAGGTAGTATCCTCCTCTGCAACTATCCCATATACTCTGCAAGAGCGTTGGTGGCGATGCCTGGTCGTCTTCTCCTCTCATTTCTCCTTGTAGCCGTCGCTTCCGGCGCCTACGATGGCGTCGGACGGCAGCTGATAAGCCGGGGGAGCTTCCCCAAGGGCTTCGTCTTCGGAACGGCCTCCTCGTCCTATCAGGTTTCAACTTCTTTCGTCTGTTGGTTCGCTTTTCTCAGTTCAGAACAACTTTGGTTGCTGCTACAAGTACGGAAGCTGGCTGTAGCAAGCATGCAAGCGGCTGCTGCTTAATATTAGAAGTAAATGTAGTTAGAAATATAACTAGAAAACAACTCATGGAAGGAGTAAGAACAAATAGAACGAGATCATGAATGCTTGTAAGGAAGAAGAGGGACGGAAATTATACTCAACTCAACATGTATGATTTGATCTTTGATCTGATCCGCGAACTGATTAGCCAATTAATTACTACTCCATCTGTCCAGTGTCAAAAAACGTCCTACATTATAGGACGGAGTAGTATATGCTATTTTTTTTACTCTCGATCTGGTTGCAAATGCACATGGGACACTCTTCCACATGCGATTTTTTTTACCCGCTGAAGAACAATAACAAATTAAAGTATGAACAAACAAGTTAAAAAAAAAGGAAAGAAACAACAGTAAATGGTAGCATATCCAAACAAAAATTAACAGTATGCACATGCAGTGATCGGCCAGTTAACTATATCTGACAGTTGACTATCTACATTATGAAATCTTCAGTTCTGGATCTGGTCTCCTCTTATAATTAACTAATAGCGATATCTACATCATGAAACTTTTGGTGCTGGCATCTATTACAAATTTGTTGGACATTCGTATGCATGCAGTATGAGGGTGGTGCAATGGAGGGGGGCAGGGGACCAAGCATCTGGGACAACTTCACTCACCAGAACCCAGGCATGTGAATATACTACTAATGCATACAACTGCTACACGGAGCATGTATCTTTTCTTTCTTGCGATGCAACTTTTATCTTTTTATTGAGCAATATGTTAGTAACTTGGAGCCTTGTCAAGAACATATGTACTAATTAATGTGAACATCTATCCATTAAGTGAATACATTCTACAATACCGCATCAAACTTCTATACATTTGCTAGCTGAGCATAACTCGGTTTGTTAGGTTCCTTGCGGTCAAGCCTGTCCATCCAGGTTCAAATACTAGACTTGGCTTGGGCGTTCGAAATTTTCTGGATTTAGTCCAGGCTTTCCGACGATATTATTTCAGTGGTATGGCATGATGCCTGTCGACAACAAGTTTAACCGTGTCGACTTTGTCAATCTCAAGATATGCCAACTCATTCTCTCACAGATGCTCATATGGCTAGGACGTGCATACACGCGTTCATAGGGGTGAGCGTGCGTGCTTGTATGTGAGGTATGCGTTTGTATTGTGTTTTAAAAAAGGACTCTAAAATTGACTCCTAATATATAAAATTATTTAGAATAGTAAAGTAAAAATAGTGTCATTAGATTTAGTATATTTTTTTAAATATTATAATTCTATAATCTTTTGCTCACACATTTACACAAAAATAATGATCAAAATCGTGTGCTGGAAACAAAGACAGCTGCATATTCTAGTTTGGGATGCAATCTGAATATATCATTTAGACAGAGGGGGTATGCGCTAAATTAATGACGCACACCAAGCCACCCATAATGTCATGACCATCGACCATCATTAGAGCAATGACCACGTTCCAAGATGTGGCCCTTATCATCTAGGTCCATCGCCCCTACACTCCTTGTTGAAGCGAAATTGTGACCATTTGCCACATTTTTTCTCACTTTTGTCTTATAAGAGTAATTGGTGGCGTCCAGGCAAACCTGCACATATGGGCCATGCCGCGCAGGTAGGCCCCCGGGCACGCAATAAAATAGGTTGGGCCGGCCTTCGGCCTGCCACAGAACAAGGCCGGTCCTCAAGGTTAAGCCTTAAGGTCAGGCATGACATGAACCTTTTAATTGCGGGGCCTTTTAGGGACGTGCTTTCTTACCTTTTTGGGTTGTTTTGGCCTTTTAAGGTTGTTTTGCCATTTGGAAGGGGGGGGGTTATATTTTAGCATTTTTTACCATGGGCTGGCCCACAACCATGTAGTGTTGGGCCGTGCCATTTCCCGAATCCTTAAGCGCCAAATAAAGTGTAAAATTACACACACACATACCCTGGTTCACTAGTCTAAAGTGGGTTGCGGGCCCATTCCCCCCTCCGATTTTGTGAACCTTCTAGAAAGGAAGGTTCCCACCGATTTACCAAGTTGGGTATTCGGTGGGTCTTTTTCACCAGGTTTTTTGTTCTTTTTTTCTTTCCTATTTATTTTTTATTTTTTATTTTTTAATAAAAAATATTACAATTTTTAAAATCACAAACTATTTTCAAATTCATGAATCTTTTTAAAATTTTGAGAACTTCTAAATTCATAGATTTTTTCAATTGATTTCTCAAAATCAAGAACTTTTCTGTGAGCATTTCTCAAATGCAGAAAAAAATTAAACTCTGCTAAAATTCACGTTTGTTTCAATTTTGTGTGAACCTTTTTCGAGTTCATAAAATTTTCTTCAAACTTTGTGAATGTTTTTCAAAACTCATGAACTTTTTCATTTTTTTGGATTTTTTTCCTCAAAGTCAGGCCCTCGGGCCGGCACGGTACAGGCCTAGCCAGGTCGTGCCGGCCAGGCCGGCAATATGCCCAGGTTTGGGTCCAGGTCTCCTTGGTCGAACACCCAAACAAAAGAAGAAAGTATAGTTTTCCTCCTCAAATCTTCCCTAATGGATCAATATCCCCTTAAACTCTAAAACCGGATTATCCCCCCCCCCCCCGAACTCTACGAAACCAAATAAATGTCGCCCGGGGTGGATTTGGAGCGGATTGAAGGTGGTTTTACTTGTAATCATTCTGACTTGGCACGCTGAGTTGGCAAAGGTAGCATCGCCCGCTCGAGCATGAGCTCAGCGACCATGGCCATGGCCGACCTCGGCCGTGCACGCGCCAGCCCAGCCGCCCCGCGCGCCCACCCCTAACCGCCCTCTGCCGCAGCCCCGCAGTCTCGCTCACGCGCATGCCCTCCTGTGGCCGACCCCGGCGCCGCGCCGGCCGTGCTCCGGCGAGCGCTACCTTCCGGGGTGGGCGTGCTGCCTCGCATGTGCGGGTCAAGTGCCTGGGCGTGGTCGTGCGATGGACGGAACCATCTCCTTCAATGCAATGAGCAGACCAGCAGCGTTGCCACCTCCTTGCATTCCTAATCAGTGAGCTACGGTTTGTTTCCCCCGCGCGCATGTGCATCTCAGTGTTTGTGTGCTTCAATAATGGTAGGGAGCTAAAAGGAGCAGTAATGGCCGCCGGGATGAGAGACTCTCGGAGGTGCTCTCGCACGTCCGCCCGCGTGCTGCTGCGTCGAGGCTGCTCTTCCAAATCCTATGGAAAAGGCGATGGGGAGGCGGGGCGAGAACAACGAGCTTCTGCGTGACGGACGGTTGCAAAAGGAAGAGGCCCAGACCTGTGTTTGCTGCCAGGCGCGGCCGGCCATGGAAGGACCAGCGTGTGAGAGAGGTTGCGGGGCCGTGGCCGAGGGCGCTTGCAGGCTCGGCGCGCGCATGGACGGCCGATCTCGGCCATGGCCATGGCGGCCGAGTTCGAGCTCGAGCGAGGCGACGCTACATGTGACGGAATCAGACGAGAAAGCAGGGCAAAGGTGCGCGCGTTCACCCGGAGCTCGTAGGCGAAGTCGGGGCGGCCGGGGAAGCTGCAGTGGTGACGAATTTGACGCCGGCGGCCGGCGAATGGAGACAAAAAGACGTTGCTGAAAATGAAGAAATTTCACCAAAACCGTTCCTTGCCGCTGCCGAGTCAACATCATTAACAGCCTAGTCAGCATCCTTAGTACGAAAACCACCTTCAATTCTTTTTAAAACCACTCTGGGGTGACATTTATCTGGTTTTGCAAAGTTCAGGGGGTTATTTATCCGGTTTCGGAGTTCAGGGGGGATTTGGTCCATCAGGAGAGATTTCAGGGGGGGGGGGGGGGAAATATACTTTCTTCCAAACAAAAACCCCTCAAGAAAAGAAGTAAACAAAACAGGCCTAATGATGGAATCCAGACAGAGAACTGACCGCCGGCCAGATCGAACAACCCACGCCGGCCGCCGCGGAGCTCGGACAAAATCCAGCCGTCAGGGAAGTAGGTCCCGCCAGGTCAAGCGACCAACAAACGCGAGGACCACCCGCGGTGCCAGATCCGTTGGTGTACATGCGGCCACAACGGGCTCGAGCCGAAGCCTCGAGGCGGCTCGGAGCACCTTCCACGGCAGCGCCGCCACCCCCCCCCCCCCCCCCCCCCCCCCCCCGTACCCCTACCACTCACGCTTTCGACGACGAGTTCACTGCGTCGCCACCAACTCGGACCGCTGCCATGGCCGCATCGGCCTACCCAAGGCGGCCGGGCACGAGGAGGAAGACCCCGCCGTCACCATCTACCGAGTGGGCTTTGACCGGCGGCAGTGAGGGAGCAAGACGAAGGAAGGAGCTCGGAGAGTGGCGGCTAGGGTTCGCCAACCAAGTCGCCTAACGAGTCTGAATATATAAGCACACTTTTTATGTCAATAATTGTAAGTTTCAAAGGCAACTAAGCATTTTTATCGATCTTTTTTTTGCGGCAAACGCATTTCTGTCCATCGGGTCAATGGGGGTGATTATTGGTGAGGTAGTGCATGCAAATCTGAAGTTAAATCACGATATACCTTTCAACAACAAGAATATCAATGAGCAGAAGAGACTTTTTCAATAAAATTCAGAATGATTTTTGCAGCCAAAATTGTCGACGGAAGCAACGGGGATGTTGCAGTGGATTCATACCATCTTTACAAGGTAAGGACATAGTTACTGATATTTTAGTTTAGCTATCCTGGATTTTCAGCATTTCATAAATTATATGCTCAAATATGTAGATCAAGATAGCACTTGTGAAAAGGTTATGAATTTTAATTCCAATTCAGAAAGGAAAAAACAGTTCCGTAGTATTGATATCAGCTTCGCAAATACCGCAGGAAGATGTGCGCCTCATGAAAGATATGGGAATGGATGCATACAGGTTCTCCATATCATGGACAAGGATTCTTCCAGGTACGACCAAATATATGTTTCAGTCCTCATATGTTCTGTCCCTTCTTTTATCCTGCATATCATTCAAATATAAGTTTCGAAAATGTTCACATCGACCTTATGAATGCATGCCAGATGGGACTCTGAGAGGTGGAGTGAACAGAGAAGGCGTCGAGTACTACAACAACTTGATTAATGAGCTATTATCCAGAGGTAGATGTATCTAGCCTTGATTATTTATTTAAGATTTATTACCCAATGGTGTCAACCTGAATGCTGTAGACAACATCATACTATTTGTTCTCTATTTCACCGGATGATTCTTAAGATCAGAAATGGTTATACTTTTGCAGGGGTGCAACCATTTGTGACCCTTTTTCACTGGGATTCACCTCAGGCATTAGAAGATAAATACGGAGGGTTTCTTAACCCTAATATCATGTAAGTGCTAAAAAAGCATCGTGAAATCAATGTAAAAGCTAACTTGAAATCAATGCTATTTCCTGTACCCATGATATTACAACAGAGCCGTCGAACTAGCCATATTAAAACAGAGCCATCGAACTAGCGATACTGTTTATTCTCTTTTTTTTCCTCTCTCTAATGTTGTTTGTACGACCGCACAATAGTATGCAAAGATAATTTAATTGTACCGCCACTGGTGCAGAAACGACTATAAGGATTACGCTGAAGTCTGCTTCAGGGAGTTCGGGGACCGAGTGAAGCACTGGATCACATTCAATGAGCCCTGGGCCGTGAGCGTTGCGGGCTATGCAATGGGCGTGCTTGCGCCAGGTAGGTGCTCGCCCTGGGAGATGGGGAAATGCAGCGCTGGAGATTCAGCAAGTGAGCCTTACACAGTATCCCACCATCAGCTACTCGCCCATGCGGCGGCCGTCAAATTATACAGAAAGAAATATAAGGTGATTAACGAAAGCCCTTCAGTATTATTTGTGCATGAACGATCTGATGACTGATTCAAATGCAGGTCGTTCAAAAGGGGAAGATTGGGATAACTTTAGTCTCAGCCTGGTTTGTTCCCTTCTCCCATTCAGACTCTGACAGTGATGCAGCAAAGCGTGCTATAGACTTCATGTTTGGATGGTAAGTTCTCTGTGATTCACACGTTTTCTGATTGTCATGGTCTAGATGGAAATGATCTTACTGGCCAGGAGTGCCCTGCAGGTTTATGGACCCCCTAACCAGAGGAGACTACCCACTGAGCATGAGAAGAATGGTCAGAGATCGCTTGCCGCGGTTCACCAAACAACAATCTAAATTGGTCAAGGGTGCATTCGACTTCATTGGTATCAACTACTACACTGCAAACTATGCTGATAACCTTCCACCATCAAATGGCCTCAAGAGCTACAATACAGATGCCCGAGCTAATCTTACCGGTGAGTCTTGGGGTAAAATATCATACGGAAACCAACATTCGGTGAAAACCATGAGGAAGAGATGTTTTGAAGTTTGAAAAAAATCTGAAAAAAATACGGGAGGTTAAGAGGATGATGTTTTATTGCCACACCAAATTTCAAGTTGAAACACATTACGGGATGTGAGCTATGAAAAAGACAAAATCAGCGTTGATGATTCAACGCTGATTTTGTCTTTTTCATAGCTCACATCCCGTAATGTGTTTCAACTTGAAATTTGGTGTGGCGATAAAACATCACCCTCGTAACATCCCGTATTACTTTCAGATTTTTTTCGAAACTATAAAATATGGTTTCACGAAGTTTTCATTGAATATTGGTTTCCGTATGATATTCTCCTGAGTCTTGGATCAGTCATTTTCCTTTAGGATCAAATATTAAGTGTATTTTTTTTTGCGATTTCAAAGTACAAATATTTGCAGCTTACCATCTCTACTATATGTACTAACTTTTCGAATTATGTTAGGTTTTCGAAATGGTGCCCCCATAGGTCCTGAGGTAATTTGCCTCTTCCATACATAGAAACAAATCTTCCATAATTGTTTCCACATTTTTCATGTATGCTCATTCGGTTCCGTAAATATCATGCATATAGACTGGTTTACCTTGGCTCTACGTCTACCCTCAAGGGTTACGTGATCTGTTGCTTTATGTCAAGGAGAAGTATGGCAATCCTACCATCTACATCACCGAAAATGGTGAGCATATTCCCTCTCATAGAAATAAACATACTGAAACTTAAACTTACAGAACTATTTGCCTCTGCGATCTAGGCCTCGGTGAAACCACCACCAACACGAGCCTACCACTCGCGGAAGCACTGAAGGACGATGCGAGGATAGAGTACCACCACATGCACCTTGTTGCCTTGTTGAGTGCGATCAGGTCGGACAACTCCAACTCTGTCAACAACCTTCAAATCTTATACTTATCTGACAGTGGATTAATTGCTTGCGTTTGTCAGGGACGGGGCAAACGTGAAGGGGTACTTCGCATGGTCGCTGCTGGACAACTTCGAGTGGGCAACTGGGTACACGGTGCGCTTCGGGTTACACTTCGTGGACTATGATGATGGGCGGAAGCGGTACCCCAAGCGCTCTGCTGGCTGGTTCAAGAGGTTCCTCAAGAGATGAGCTCGTAAAATTACTTAGTACTCCTGAAGCTAAAGCAGCGACAAATAATATGGATCAGAGGGAGTAGCAACCAGCAAGAAGAATGTAGATGATTGCGTAGGTTTATCTGTGTTTTGTTCTGTAAACTGTACCCCAATGGTTCCTTCACTATCAGTTTTTTTTGAGAGAGAAACGTTCTGTATCAGCTGTTTTTATGTTGTTGTTTTTTATAAAAAAAAGGCTTTCGCCCCGCTTTATAAATAAAGCAATCATCAAGCACAAGGTACCAAGGTATCACCCGAACAATCCACACACACAGCGCCACCGCAAGCACGGTCCAACACACACACACACACACACAAATAAACACACAGACCCAAGTTCAGCTGTGGGCACAGCACAACAAGCCCAACAAGGAGCATGACAAGACAACACATCAAAGACGGCGGCGGTGGCGACGAGGTGACGACGATCTAATCCGGCTCCGGTGGTGGTGGGGAAGCGGTGGAGCCATCCGGAGAGCCATCGCACGAAGCTGGGTGATGGTGGAGGTGATGGCGTCTCTCTCCCTGGGACGGCTAAGCGGCCGCCAAAGCTGCAAGTAACTAGACCATTTGAACAAAGCGTCAGTAGCACGACGAAGGGGAATACGCTGAATCACAAGCTTATTCCTAACGGTCCACAGCGTCCAGGCAAGCACCCCAATGGCCAGGCACCTAATGTGGCGAATCGAGGGTGGGATCGCCTGGAGTTTAGAGAAGAGAGCGGGGAAGTTGTTGTGGTCCTAGCTTCCATCCACTATTTCGCGGAAACAACTCCAGAGGAACTGCGCGGACACGCATGTGAATCTTCAGGCCCGCAAAGCGGGCAACGTCCATCACCGGGACCATTGCGTTTCAGGACCTCCACGTCGGACGGGAGGCGACCTCGAATCCATTGCCACAAGAAGATCCTAATTTTCAGAGGGAGGCAGATCTCCCAGATGGCGATGAGCGCCTCATGGCCAAGCGAAGGGGCCATTGCCTGGTATAGGGATCTAGTGGAGAATTGCCCAGAAGGCTCTAGACGCCATCTGGAGCGTTCATCTCCAATCGCGAGATCAGGCTCGTGCAATGCAATGCAGTCAAGCAGTTCCTGCCAGTCCGCGTTCTCATCCGGGCCAAAAGGTCTTCGGAACGCGAGTTGCCCTAAGTCAATAAGGACTGTCGCGACAGAAATCTGCGGGGCAACCGCGATGGAGCACAGGTCAGGGAAGCGAGCCGCGAGGGGCATGTCTCCAGTCCATCTATCGAACCAGAACAGCGCGGCGGTGCCAGACCCAACCGCGATGGAGGTCCCAATCCGCAAGACTGGGAGGAGCTGGATGATGGATTGCTAGAACTGGGAGCCCCCAGACCGCTGGCAGAAGGCGAGAGGCTGGCTACGGAGGTATTTCTGCTGAATGAGGCGCAGCCACAGGCCACCCTCACCGTTGGTGATCCGCCAGAGCCACCGGGTCAGGAGGGCTATGTTCATGCGTTTGGAGGACATGATCCCGAGCCCGCCCTGGTCGCGAGGTTTGCAGATCTCAGACCATCGAACCATGTGGTATTTCTGCTTATCGCCCTCGCCAGCCCAGAAGAAACGCCCCTGAACAGTGGCAATCTCGTGATGAAGAATCTCCGGAAGGCTGTAGAAGCTCATGATGAATAAGAGTAGGCTGGAGAGGGACGAGTTAATGAGCACCGTCCGGGCTGCTTTCGATAGCCACCGACCCTGCCAGGGCTCAATGCGGTGCTGAAGCTTCCCCACCGTGGGGCGTAGCTCGGCCACCGTGAGCCTGGAGTCACTAATGGGTATCCCCAGGTATGTCGTGGCGAAGCACCCGAGCTGGCAATTAAGCCGATCCGCTATGTAGCCCAAGACCATCACCGCACTCTTGTCAAAGTTGATCCTAAGGCCAGACATCTGCCAGAAGCATAACAGGAGGAACTTCAGGGTCGTGATATCACTCGCCGAGCCTTCCACCATAATAATGGTGTCATCCGCATACTGAAGGAGGGAGATCCCGTTTCCCCAGCAAGATGCGGGACTATGCCCTTAATATGACCAGCTGCCTTGGCTTTATCAAGGATGGCCGCTAGGGCATCGACAACCATGTTGAACAGGAAAAGCGAGAAGGGATCACCCTGACGGACCCCACAGAATGTGGGGAAGAATGGGCCTACCTCACCATTAATGTTCATCGTGGTCCGGTCCGAGGATACCATTTGCATCACCCTGATCACCCACCTGTCATTGAAGCCCTTTCGGAGCAAACATTCCGGAAGGAAGGCCCAACTGACCTGCCATGGTTTTATGATGATGCTCATTTCTCCCGAGTGATGCGGTACCGATATGGGCCTGCATGATGCAGCATTTCCCGATTGTCGTGGTCTTGCAGGCTGCAGCAGATGTAGGAAAAGGAAAATTAAAAAGGGACAAAAACAATCTCGCACACTTGCATGATATATTCCCCTAAAAAAACCCTGCATGAATACCCAATCAAAAATGATATTATCCAAATGCATTTCAAGTAATTGTAGCAGCCACACCAAGTCTTCCTTCTCGGTCAACAATGACTTTGTTACAAGTTGCAGGTTGCCAGGTTGGGATACTTATACAGTAATAAAGCATGGATATCGTATCTCGCTCACTTAGGGGCTAGCGTAACTATAGAAGCCGGCGGCAAACACACTGAATCTATATCAAATTTAAACTGCAATTAGCTCTGCTTATTCCCGTGTTTTATTAGGATCCTTGCACTGCTTTTGTTCATTGATCATGCCGGCTTCATGCCATAGTTAGAGCATCTCTAACAGACCCCGCATAAGTGGTCAAACCCGCAAAAGAATTGCGTTTTACAGTTTTGGGCGAAAAAAGTGTCCAGAACAGAAACCGTAAAAGTAGTCCAACCCGTAAAATTTTTAAGGGCCAACGCAAATGCACACCCGAAACCCTTATCTTTGGAGGTTGGAAGGCCGAATATAGGGGGCCCCGTATACCGGTCAAACCTCGTCGGAGCAAACACGCCGCCGCGGAGTTTGCCGGAATCCGCCCTAAACTCTCCGGAATTCATCACCGCACATCGGAAAAGGCCGCTAGACGCCGCAATCGATCGCTGCCGGTTCGAATTGGACGAGCTCGACATCGTCGTGGCCTCCCATGACCTCAGCCTGGCCGCCGGAATCCTCCCGATGCGGCAGGCAAAGGGGCACGACTCGGCTGGCAATAGAGCAAGGCGCGGACGACGGAGGCGACGGGGCGTGGCCGGCAAGCTGTGCACGGACGACGGAGGCGACGGGGCGTGGCCGGCGAGGCTGGGCGCGGCCAGCAGGGGCGGGGCACGGCCGACGGGCGACGGGACGCGGCCGACGTGCGACGGGGCATGACCTGCGGGCGACGGGGCGCGGCCGACGGGGTTGCGCGCGGCCGGCTGGAGGAAGGGGCAGCAGCGGCCGGACTGGAGGCTGGCCGCGAATATACTTTTTTTACGGATCCGTTTGGGGGGTCTGCATCTGTGCCAGCCCGCAAAAGCAGTTTTGCACGAACTGCAAACACGTTTTGCGGGCTGGTGGGATGCGGGGTTTTCTAGAGTTGCTCTTAGTTACCAAACATCTTTGTATATAGTAGTAATGCTTCTACACAGGGATGGCAAAACACCAATATTATGTGGTTTAAGGAAGATGTATCGTCTATTTCGGTTTCATGACATCATTGGGAACTGAAAGTACTATTTCACATTGTGTTGTTAATGCGCCGATGATATAAAGAGCAGTTTACAAAAACTGTCTTATATTATAGGATGAAGAGACTAGCATATGCCACTTTCGTCTATCTTCACAACAGAGGGAAATAACACTGTTTTTTTAGGTTGCGAAATAATACGGGAGCTCTTGCTCAAGGGGGGGGCGACTATGTGCCGCTTGCAGCAGCCAATAGATTTTGAGCATAATTGGTTTGATGCCAAAATTTGGCATGCCAAATATTGGCTAGAGATTGGTTGCTTGCCAATTTTTGTTACTAATCTTACAAGAAGTTGCCAAATATTGGCAACTTTTGATTTTGCCAATGTTGGCTTGCCAAATGTTGGCTTGCCAAATATTGGCAATGCCAAATGATGGTAGCAAACCAATTATGTTTTTTGTCCACTCACCCACGTTCCACTTTGGGCCCTGGCTACAGCCCGCTTTTGAAGCACCGTTTTTATTCGCTGTTCCTTCTTTTTTAGGGAAGACCATCATGGCTAGCTTAATTAATCACACATCAGAGATACGTCGTCTATGAGCTTACTAACCAGGCAATCTGGTGGCTCATTAGTCCAAACACTAGAAAATTGATTACAAAAACTGTAATTAGCTAGCACATGCGCCGCTTGATTAGCCGAACGATAACAATGCTTAAATTTGACATCCCCCATGGTTAAACCAATATCAACACACTCTGCAAAGATAGCCGCCGCTGCATCCCATCATCTTGTTTGCCCAGTACAAAAGTTGATTAGTTCTTGGGAATCAGATTCTGCCACCACCCTCTGGAACCCCAAATTGCTTGCCAAACTTAATCCGTCTTTCATTGCCATAGCCTTGGTGGTAACGACATCCGCCGCATAAGGAATATAATTGCACCGAGCGGCTAGGAAAGTACCTTTCTCATCTCTTAAGATCGCTGCTGTTGCACCCCCACCTACATCTGCGAAATATGCTGCATCAACATTCAGTTTAGTGAACTTTGGTTCCGGCCTGACCCATCTGTGATCTACAATAGCTGAGTTTTTCATGAAAGCATTATGATAATTATTGGTAATGGCCAAAACTGACAAATGTCACCTATCAATCGGTGGGAATGGCTCATTGTGAGTTATTTGACGGTGAGTCCACCAAAGGAACCAGCAGCCAACAACTACTATATGCTTGATATCCAGACTTGGCATAATGGGAAGCGGCGAGTCGCGAAACAACAAGATATGTTCCATGATCACCGAACCTGAGCGGTCGACCTCGCTCGCCGAAAAAATGAATTCACTCAAGCCTAATCGCCTCTAGAGACCTTGAGCATGTATACATTGAAAGAAAAGGTGACGAATATCTTCAGAGTTCTGATGGAAAATTGGACAGGTCCCAACTGCACCAATGTGCTGGTTGGCGAGTATGCCTTTTAGGGGTAGGATTCCATGAAGTAGCCGCCAACAAAAGATCGAAGTTTTGCGTGGAATAGTGAGCTTCCATAGTGTTGGCCAGACCGCCGGAATCGCAGAACCTCCTGGACGGGAGAAGTTATTTGCACGGGACCTGAAAGGATGCATCCATTGCACATGATAAGCCGATCGAACTGAGAATAATCCTCTCCTATCTGGATGCCAAGCAATAAAATCCTCGAAAGCATTGTGACTTAATGGAATTTGCAAGATTCTACGAGCATCAACTAGACTGAAGATCATCCTTATAAGTGTTTCATCCCAGGCACCGGAATTTGGATCAATAAGCTCGCTGACCCTAGTTAACAAGGCTTGTCCACGGGGAGTAATGACCTTTCTGTCTAGACTGGAGGGAACCCAAGGGTCACTCCAGATATTTATTTCCTCCCATGAGCCAATCCTCCAAATATATCCTCTTTTGAACAACTCAAGTCCTTTCATGATACTCTGCCATGTAAATGAAGCTCCATTTTTTAAGCTTGCCTGAATCAAACTCCCATTTGGATAATACTTTGCTTTCAATACCTTTGCACATAGAGAATCGGGATTTGTGATAAGTCTCCAACATTGCTTGGCCAACGTAGCAAGATTAATTGAGTAGAGATCTCTGAAACCCATGCCTCGTTTACTCTTAGGGTAGCAAAGTTTCCACCAAGAATACCAGTGCATCTTTTTATGCTTTTCATCGTCACCCCACCAAAATTGGGTGATAACATCCGTGATCTCCTTGCATATTCCTTTTGGCAAGCAAAATACAGACATGGCAAAAACAGGGATAGCTTGAGCAACAGCTTTCAACATAATTTCTTTACCTCCAACAGATAAGTGTTTCTCCATCCAGCCTTGGATTCTCTGCTTGATTCTTTCAATAAAGTACCTAAAGCAATCACTCCTATCAGCACACACCATTGCAGGTAGCCCAAGGTACTTATCAGATAGTGCTTCAGTATCAATATGCAATTGTTGGCAAATCTCGGCTCTGGATACAACATTAGTATTAGGGCTAAAGAAAATACTAGATTTTGCCAAACTCACCAATTGTCCTGAATTGTGACAGTAGGTATCTAGAACTTGTTGTAAGGAAGCTGCATTTAACACATCTGCGTTCATGAGAATCAAAGAATCATCAGCAAATAAAAGGTGTGATACTGATGGTGCATTCCTGCACACTTTAATTCCCGCAATGCCACCAGCTTCTTCTTCAAACTGCAATAAACTAGAGAGTCCTTCTGCACAAAGGAGGAACAGGTAGGGAGAGAGGGGGTCTCCTTTCCTAATGCCTCTAGTGGGAATGAAAGCATCTGTCTCCTGAGAATTATACCTAACTTTGTATCTCACTGAACTAACACAAGCCATCATCATATCAACAAAATGTTTGTGGAACCCCAACTTAAGCATCATATTCCTTAAAACACCCATTCAACTCGATCATATGCCTTGTGCATATCAAGTTTGATTGCACACAAACCAGTTCTTCCTGCTCGTTTATTCTTGATCTTATCACACACTCATAAGCAATGAGTATGTTGTCTGACATTAGCCTTCCAGGAACAAAAGCACTCTGCGTGGGGGAGATTACCTTAGGGAGAATATTCTTCAAACGTGCAACCAACATTTTGGAGATGATTTTATATAGAACATTACACAAACAAATCGGTCTAAATTGAGTTACCAGCTCCGGGGTATCAATCTTAGGGATCATCACAATTGTTGTATCGTTCCATTCAGCTGGAATTTGCCTGGAGTTAATAGCAAGCAAGAACTCATAGGTAATATCGTCACCGAGGATATGCCAGTACTTCTTAAAGAAAATAGCATGAAGACCATCAGGGCGAGGAGCCTTTAAGTCTCCTATGCTAAACACAGCTTTCCGAACATCATCAGGTGTAAAAGGGGCCAGTAACATATCATTCATTTGCGTAGTGACTTTTGATTCCACTTTTTCCAGGAGAGAAGGGTCGGTTTGCTGCACCTCAGACGTGAACAAGTTCACAAAATAATTCCTGATATGTGGATTAAGTGAATCTGTACCTTCCATCCACACATCATCACTATCTTTTAACTTCTTAATATAGTTTCTTTTCCTTCAAGCCGATGCATATGCCTGGAAAAACCTTGTATTCCGGTCACCATTTTTCAGCCATGTTACCCTTGAACTCTGCATCATGTGGATCTCCTCCAGCTCTAGGAGGTATTCAATAAGTTCTGTCAGCTCTTTCTTTCTTTCTTTCCTCATATGAATCGTCCATAGGACCGTCCATAATTCTCTCGAAATCCTTTTGGGCCTTTTTTAATCTTATCTTTGGTTTCTTTAGGACTCATTGATCCCAATCATGGAACTGATCATGCATACGGTTCAGCTTTGTATAAATGTTATTTGTTGTCGGATCACACCCAACTTTATTTGCATCAAGCACTGTTTCATTAAACTAGCCACCTTGCTTCAAACCTCCTTGGCTGTCCCAGACCAGCTTGGTTTGGTAACGAGTAGTACTCTGTATTCACAAGTAAGGGTCGGTGATCGCTATGATTATATTTTAGATTCTCCAAAGCCGCTTCAGGGAATAACACTCACCATGCATCATTAATCAAACCCCTGTCTAGCCTTTCCCGAATTCTTCCCCTTTGCCATGTGAATCGGTCTCCAACAAAACCAAGGTCGCGTAACTCGCAGTCCTCAATAGGTGACTGGAAAGCCATCATATATTGTTGAGGACGAGGGTTACCTCCTTCCTTTTCGTGAAGTGATTGAATTTCATTGAGGTCTCCGATAAGTAACCATGGGAGATCATAGGCACTGTGAAGCTGGCGGATACGATCCTACATATTATATTTATCTTCCCATCGGAATTCACCATACATCCCGGTTAATCTCCAAGCTTGATTGGCCCCATCATTGACCTGAACATCTATATACATAGGATCAAGCTCTAGCCTTTATATATTGATCTCCTTCTTCCAGAACATCAACAGTCCACCTTTTCTCCCATCACTAGGGCACACAAGCTTTTGGTCCATCTTCAATTCTTTCCTCAAACACTCTGCCGGAGAGCTATCTAAATGAGTTTCTGATAAGAACATCACATCAGGAGCCCAACTGCGCTGGACATCCACCAACGCACGTACTGCTGCGGCGTTTCCAAGGCCGTTGCAGTTCCACGCCAAAACCTTCATTGCTTCTTTCCTCAGCAAACAAACCTCCACAAACTAGAACAATCCAACAAGGGAATCCACTCCGTGATGGATTGTACAAAGTAATCCAACTTAGAGTTAGATCATCCCAGCCATGTTCCTCCGAACTAGCGATGGAACATATAAAACACGAATCTGCTGCAGCCTGGAACCACATAGGTAAACGCTCACAACAGATAGAGAAAACTAGCCACGGCACCACACGGGCGCCGTCTGGGACAAAGATCGCCGGCCAACGCGCCACCGCCCGGACGGCGGCCGGCGGCGGCCCGACAAAACCCTAGTCGCCTTGGTAATCGCCTGACCCAGATTGGTACCACTTTTTGTTAATATTTTTTTCGCTGTTCCTTCTTCTTTGTTTCACGTGCGCATGTAGAGCAGTATTTTTTTAGCGGTAAACCAACACTTTATTAGATAGTTGCAAGGTTTACAGGAATAATGAGGGGATCCTGGGGAATCCCCAGCCACACATGGCGACCAGAAAACTAAAGAACTAGAAAATTTAGCAAGACTATGGGCTTCCCAATTCGATGCTCGTCCTTCAAAAGTGATATCACATGTAGCAAACTCTCTTGCCCATGTTACAATCTCCTTCACAATAACCAAGTGCCTCCCTTCGGTTCCCATCCTGATGTCCGAGACCACTGCCTTAGAATCGCATGCAATCACCACTTTGTCTGCCTCGAGATCAAGTGCAAGTGAAAGTCCCTCCCAGCATGCCATAGCTTCAAGGATAGCCGGATCAGTGATTCCGGAGACAACAAGTGCCGAGGAGCCCAGAAAAATTCCACTCCATCTCTGCACACAGCTGCCGCGGCACCTCTTTCACCTGTCCTGGAGAAGCCCCCATCGACATGAATCTTGACAACCCCAACCGGCGGCGCCTTCCAAGGTTGTCGTGAGTTTGCACCTACCCTACTCGGTGCAGAGCTGACTGTATCCGGCCTTCTCAACGCCTCCAGCTCCACAATAAAACTCAGCACAAATGAATGGATAGCATGCGGGCTCTGTAATATACCTTCATGGATTGCCTTCTGACGAGCTTACCAAATCGACCAGTGTGACATGTTGGAAATATGCCCTAGAGGCAATAATAAAATGGTTATTATTATATTGCCTTGTTCATGATAATTGTCTATTGTTCATGCTATAATTTTATTAACCGAAAACCATAATACATGTGTGAATACATAGACTACAACATGTCCCTAGTGAGCCTCTAGTTGACTACCTCGTTGATCAATAGATGGTTGTGGTTTCCTGACCATGGACATTGGATGTCGTTGATAACGAGATCACATCATTAGGAGAATGATGTGATCGATAAGACCCAATCCTAACCATAGCACAAGATCGCGTAGTTCGTTTGCTAGAGCTTTTCTAATGTCAAGTATCATTTCCTTAGACCATGAGGTTGTGCAACTCCCGGATACCGTAGGAATGCTTTGCGTGTATCAAACGTCACAACATAACTGGGTGGCTATAAAGGTGCACTACAGGTATCTCCGAAAGTGTCTGTTGGGTTGGCACGAATTGAGACTGGGATTTGTCACTCCGTATGATGAAGAGGTATCTCTGGGCCCACTCGATAACGCTGTTGGAAATATGCCCTAGAGGCAATAATAAAATGGTTATTATTATATTTCCTTGTTCATGATAATTGTCTATTGTTCATGCTATAATTTTATTAACTGGAAACCGTAATACATGTGTGAATACATAGACCACAACATGTCCCTAGTGAGCCTCTAGTTGACTAGCTCGTTGATCTATAGATGGTTATGGTTTCCTGACCATGGACATTGGATGTCGTTGATAATGGGATCACATCATTAGGAGAATGATGTGATGGACAAGACCCAATCCTAAGCATAGCACAAGATCGTGTAGTTCGCTTGCTAGAGCTTTTCTAATGTCAAGTATCATTTCCTCAGACCATGAGATTGTGCAACTCCCGGATACCGTAGGAATGCCTTGGGTGTATCAAACGTCACAACGTAACTGGGTGACTATAAAGGTGCACTACAGGTATCTACGAAAGTGTCTGTTGGGTTGGCACAAATCGAGAATGAGATTTGTCACTCCGTATGACGGAGAGGTATCTCTGGGCCCACTCAATAATGCATCATCATAATGAGCTCAATGTGACTAAGGAGTTAGCCAGGGATCATGTGTTACGGAACGAGTAAAGAGACTTGCTGGTAACGAGAATGAACGAGGTATGGGGATATCGACGATTGAATCTCGGGCAAGTAACATACCGATGGACAAAGGGAATTGCATACGGGATTGATTGAATCCCCGACATCGTGGTTCATCCGATGAGATCATCGTGGAACATGTGGGAGCCAATATGGGTATCCAGATCCTGCTATTGGTTATTGGCCAGAGAGATGTCTCAGTCGTGTCTGCATGGTTCCTGAACCCGTAGGGTCTACACACTTAAGGTTCGGTGATGCTAGAGTTGTAATGGGAAATTGTATGTGGTTACCGAAGGTTGTTCAGAGTTTCGGATGAGATCCCAGACGTCACAAGGAGTTCCAGAATGGTCCGGAGGTGAGGATTTATATATGGGAAGTCCAGTTTCAGTCACCGGAATAGTTTTGGGGGTTATCGGTATTATACCGGGACCACCGAAAGGTCTCCGGGGGTCCACCGAGTGGGGTCACCCGCTCCGGAGGACTTAATGGGCTGAATACGGGTGGGGACAAGCTCCTTAGTGGGCTGGTGCGCCCCCAAGGGCCCAAGGCGCCTAGGGTTGGAAACCCTAGGGGAGGGGGCGCCTCCCACCTGCTTGGGGGGCAAGACTCCCCCTCCTGGCCGCCGCCCCCTCCCCTCTAGATGCATCTAGGGGGGCCGGCCCCCTCTCCCCTTCACCCTATAAATAGAGGGGGGTGGGAGGGCAGCCGTACCCTTCCCCTGGCGCAGCCCCCCCTCTCCAACATGTGGCACCCGACTCAGAGCAACCGGTTTACCTTGCATTGCCAGCCTAGAGATCCAGTCTTCTGGCAACACACAAAAACTTGGTACAGAAAACAACTGCTTTATTGATGCTAGCGGAAACATAGGTCTGATATTACATCAAGTAGCGAGGCCAAGCAGCACACACGGTGCGGCTGAACAGTATGTACATTATTTAATGAACATGAATGGGCCTCGATCACGATAACTACGCGGCAGCGGAAGGACGACGAAGTGGAACTCCATAGCACAGGGACACCAATGTGGACACAATCTAGACGTGGGAAACTCTCCGATCCGATAAGACTTGCCTGAAATCTGGCATGACACGCCAGGTCAGTACATTGAATGTACTTGCAAGCTCACAACAAACATAAGCATAATGGCAAACAATATCATGAAATTTAATCAGGTTAATGCAATGCAAATCATACTACAGATGCGGTGAAATCAACTTGTGCACCGAGTCACTCGGACTCTCTTACCAGACGGGTTCGTAACCGAACGGTGATCACACCTGAATCACAAATGAAACCAACACTTTGGTTCCCACCACGATCATACTCATGATCTCACAAATCATCACATAATCAGTGCCAACAATAAACTTTTAGTGTTCAAGATTACTTATTAATGTTGATCCATGGTGTGACTTACTCACGAGCTATGTCCGTAACCGAGGACGCGGCTATCGATAGATTAAATACACTCTGCAGAGGTAGCGCACTTTACCCACTGACGTTGATTTGTCACGGCATATGTCCTAGTGTCAGGACTTGTCGTGAGGCCAACGCAACTAGGTAGTAGCCTGAACGGGGTTGATCAGAATCGAGAGACGCGAGGCAGGTTAACACACAAGACAAGGGTTTAGACAACTTCAGGCCCCAAGAAACATCATCCGGTAATAGCCCTACATGTTGTTTGTGGCTTGGTCTCATTATGCTAATGAGGGAGTTGATGTATAAGCCGGCTCCCCTTTTGTTGTATCTAGCCTTAGAGATTACTTCGCCCCTTCTTGGGGTGCCCTGCCCCTCCTTATATAAGTTGGAGGGGCGGGTTACATGTTCAGTCCCAGTAGGATTAGGACTAGTCTATCTTCTAATACAAGCCGGATACAAGTCCGGGTCTTGATTCCTTGTAAGGGAAATATTCCTCACACCTTTCCTCTTAAGCCGGCCCACCATCACATGAACCGGCCTACTGGGCCTTGGGCCTTGTCGTCCGTCTGACCCGCCCGCCAGGTTACCAGTGAGTCGCAATGTTCACGCGGGTTGCCCGTAAACTGCCAGGTCCGGGCGGGTCGCCAGTGAGTCGCCAAGCTCCAGTCGGGTCATACATCCGGCGGGTTACGCCGTGGGGTATATCCCTGACATTAGCCCCCAGTTTAGCTTGGATTTATCCATGGTAAACTTATGCTGCAAAATAAGCACAAGAACAAATTTGACAGGTTGTGCTCCGGGTTAATAATTCTTGTAAGCCGGCACCTGATCATCCTTAAGTCCTTGTCATTTCCTTCTTCCAGAAAATCCGGGTCAATAGGCCAGCTTCATAATCAATTTGCTGACATTGGTTTCTCACAGAAAAATATTGTGAAGAATAATTCATTTGATTCACCTCTCAATGCTTAACAAAAATATTGGTCTTGAAATACTCATCTGATTTTCAGCCGGCTTGAAGATGTAGAACTTGCCGGTTTATCATTGCTAAAATTGTCGGTTTGTAAATATTGATGGCACCGGGTCATAATTGTTACTAACATCCAGCTTGAAAATGTACCTCCCTTATATGCATATCACTTGTAGCCCCCAAGTCTTAAGAAGGGAGCGCAGTAACAGCTTAAGACTTGCTTCAATAAAATGTCGCAACCTTGAAGAAATCCGGGTTGTTCATCTCAGTCGCTAGTCATAAACTGAACATTCCACATATGTAGCCCCCAAGTGCCGGGTTGTCATGCTTGCAGCAACCTGGGACTTGTAATTGCCTTATGCTCATAAAAGCTTCAACCAGTGTAGCCCCCAAGGGCCGGGTCATTATACAATAATGTGCAGGGACTTTGTAGATATGATCATGTAGACTTGAACAGCAACGTGTAGCCCCCAAGGGCCGGCTCATTAAGATAATACAGAGCTGGGACTTTATATATACTTCATTGAAAATAACATCATATGATGTAGCCTCCATCGTGGGGCCATGACCACAAGGTTAAGAGCATTGTGTTTTACCAACTGAGCAGTGGACCCTTCAATATAATGGATTAAGGCTTGTGTACTTTGAATTTTTGACAGGAGCAATTAGTAGCCCCCAAGGGCCGGCTCATCACTGTGTGATGGGTCGGGTCTTCAATAAGGCGAGTTAAGAATGACATTGCTAATCCCCCAAGTGCATGGTGCATGCTGGCAGTGACATGGGACTTGCGTATTTGATGTAATCTCAATCTGAATAATGTAGCCCCCAAGTGCCGGGTCGTAAGCCTGCAGCGACTCGGGACTATTCCTTCCATTGCAGAATAAATCATATCCATTGATAAAGAAATAATAGCCATTGCGCTGAAGCGACTTTGAAAACCTCAATCATAATACTGGTTATTGATAACCATAATAAAAATCCAGCCATGTTGGCTATTCAAGATTTGAATAATATAATCCGATATGAAAACCTCAATCATTCAACATCATCATGAAAATCCAGCCAATTTTGGCTATTAAAGATTTGAATACCTTATCAGTTGACAAGTAAATCCGGAGTTTAAATACCCGGTGGCTCTAGGCTGATGGCGACTTAATACACATCCATTGTAATCCGAGGTTTTTGTAACCCAGCGGCTTATAGCCTTTAACAATCAAGAACTGATAACATCAATTTGAAACATCATTTTTGATGATGGGCTTGAATTTAATCATTTATGTAAGCCATAGCTCTGCATGTTCTGCACAAAGTTTAAACAACATATGCCATGGCAAATTATCGTCAAAAGCCAGTGCGGGTAACAACCCAATATAGTCTTATGTAATTACTGAAAAGACTAGGCAAGGCTATTCAAGCCTAAACATACTGGCGACTTAAAGTCAAAATCCAGGGCGGGTTATCAAACCTCGCATATTTATATAATCCGGAAAACATACCTGTAGAATTGACTTATACTGTCGGCTTACATCGTCATATGCAGTGAAGGTAACAATCCAATGATTTATAAGTGCATGATTTCAATGGCGCAATCCAATATATGCTGGCGACTTAACGTCAAAAACCAAGGCGGGTTATCAAACCTCGCATTCATCCAACAATTTAGAACATACCTGAAGAATTGGCTCAATTTGCTGGTTTACAGCGCCATATCCAGTGAGTGTGACATCCCAAGTATTCATAAGCGCATAATCTCAATTGCGCAATCCAAAGTATTTTTGCGACTTACAGTCCGTAGCTAGGGCGGTTTACCAAGCCCAAAATATTCATACCATCATTGAAAGACATACCTGTAGATTAATACCATGGTGATGCCGTAATAATTATAATCCGGGGCAAGTATCAACCCGGAGTCATGAAATACCATCATTTTGATTGCTTAAGGCAAAATATCCCGGCGACTTAAAGTCTGCTTATCAGGGCGGGTTATCAAACCCAAAGATGCTCAATGAAGAGTCATCTAATCAAGGCTACTTGGCCTATGAAATTGGTTCATACTGCCGGCTTATAGCGCCATATGCAGTAAGGGTAACAACCCAAAGATTTAGAGCACGGTGCTCTATTCAATTTATTCATACTGCCGGCTTACAATGCCAGACGCAGCAAAGGGTAACATCCCAAAACCTAGAGTGCAGAACTCCAAGTGCATAATCATCATACACTGGCGACTTTAACGTCCAAAGTCAGGCCGGGTTAGAAAAACTCCGGATAGACTCAAATATGAATCATAAGGATCAAGGCGACGTGGCCTGAATCAATTTAAAACCATATATCAATATGGTACAAAAGATGAACCTCAAAAGGTGTCCAAAACAATAACAAATTAGAAAAATCAAGGCCTTCATAGGCTGCCAAACCTCAATATCAAGTGCTATTCAAGGGCTGCACAGCCATAGAGCTAATCCTTAATTCAAACTTGTAAGCCGTGCCTCACATGACCAATCATCGTTTTAACTTTGACAAGTTCAGGGTCTTTATAAGATTGATTGTCAAGAGTACGGCGAGTCATTCCAGGATTACCTGGTCGGAGTGGCAAGCATACAAAGGCAGGATAACTTGAATTTTTGGTGAATACACCTGGCGTCCAAGCCTATTACAAGGGACAAATAAAGCTCAGTTCCATTAAACAAGAAGCCCCCAAGTAATTTTTCAATCCAGGAGTATAAGCCGGATCAATAGGGTAGTCATAGGTATGCTCAATGAGCAGGAAGCCCCCAAGTAATTTTTAACAAGTCATCAAGGCAGGTTACCTATGTTTGAACTGCACATTATAGCAAGTTCTCTTTGGCAACCATTCAACTTGAGAAAAAAGGCCCCCAAGTCGTTTGCAACAAGGCGTATAAGCCGAAACAAAGGGTAATCATAGCTATGCTCAGTGAACAGGAAGCCCCCATGTTATTTGTAACAAGGCGTGCAAGCCGGATCAAGAGGGTAGTCATAGCTATGCTCAATAAGCAGGAAGCCCCCAAGTAATTGTAACAAGGCATGTAAGCTGGATCAAGAGGGTAATCACAGCTATGCTTAGTGAGCAGGAAGCCCCCAAGTGACCAATGATATGATAAGCCAATAAGGCAAGATACCCATGTTTGAACCGCGCATCATGGCAGCAAGTTCTCTTTGGCAACCTTTAATTTTTTCTGAGAACTCGAACTTATGAGAGATGGATTCTTTTTGAGCAATATTTTAAACTGGATATTGAGAGCTTCAAAGCTTTGTGAGAAACAGATTTCCCTTGAGCTGGATTTTAAACTGGAATCCTTCATTTTAAGCCGGAAGTTTTTCTGACGGCCTTTAAATTTTCACCAATAGAACAGTAGCCTCCGGGGCCGGGTTATTTTTTCCTCCAATGACCTGGAGTTCTTGAATTAACTAAAAATGGCCAATTCTGCCGAGTCATGTCATTTTAGCCCCTGGGTCTCAAGACGACTCGAAGAGTTGGCTTGAGATTCTTCATATTTAACCGGGGCATAAACCGGCATATAGTTGAACAGTGGAACGCTGAAATTTATGTAAACCGGAAGCTTGAAGCGAGTTGATGATCCTCGCAATATTTTTTATATATTCCCGGTATGAGTCATTCAGCAACTCAGTGCCATAAAGGTCTTTTTTGCAGTAGACAATTTGTCCTGCATTTAAAGAATTTTGCAAGCCAGAGTAATTATGTACTATAAAAACACTAGATGGATTTCACCTGATATGTTAGGCCAGAAAATATCCACCGCGGAGTTGATGATCACCACGATGAAGCTGAAATCAATCACGGCCGAGTCGGCCCCGGGAGCAGACAGATGAGCCGGCCGCGGCTTTGTAAGCCAGGGCGGACGGACGAGTCAATCGCAGGTGCGGTAAGCCACGCGGACGGGCGAGTCAACCGCGTCATGTTGATATAAATTGGGCCATAAGAACGGCGGTTTGCACATATATTCGTCGAGCATCATGGCACGGTCAGATGCTAGCGCATGATAATGGTGGCGCGAGCTATACATCCCTGACACGACCATCGCTCTTGCAGTGAACCATTGTCCTGCATAAACAATATTGCAGACCAAGGCAAAGATAAATCATTTTTTGACAAAAACAATATGTGCTAATAAAACAAACTTAGATGGATATCACCTGATTTGTTCGGATGACCGATGATCCATAAGTTGCATCCGTAGATAACTTTTCAATACAGTTGATCCTTGTATGCATGCAAAGGATATTTGCATTAATCCCCTGGAGGACTCTGCCAGATACTGCCGCAGCTCTTACCCTTCACATCTTGCTAAGTTTTGATAAGTATTTTAGCCAGATGACCTCATCCATCAATACTGATTTTATCTCTTAATTGCAGTTTCTCCACAAGATGTAACATATGACGCCGTGGCCACGGGGCATAACACTTCTTCCATCCATAATGCAGAAACACAGAGAGTCTGTTCGAGACGGAGGCGGCTCAAGCAGGCCCTGGCCATAGAGGCAGAGCAGCGTGACAGGGTCAAAGCGAGGCGGCTTGTGGTCGGCTGGAAGGAGACGCGGCCAGCGGGAGTGACGGAGCGGCACAGGTGAAACCGTAGTAGCCTGCCTCAGGGCGGCTCGCAGACGGGATTGACCGGCGAGGCGGTGACTTGCCGTGCGAGGCCACAGAGGAACAGATCGGGTTGTGGTCTTCCCTTTGTTAATTGAAAAACTGAACCAATACTACTAGTAGCTTCACGTACTAGTACTAGTTGCTGGCTTGATCAAAGCAATGATTAAAAAACGAATTCTGGACCTTGCTGGTGTAGAACTATAAGGCCGCTCGTAATGGGAATATCATAGGTAGTATCATGCATGCCAACTAAGAAATTTTGATGAAGTGGCATAGAATTAAATGAAGAAAGAGATGCTTGAGTATCATATCATGACACCGTATCATATTAAATGATGTGCTACTTTGTGTCATGCATGACAATAAATGTAGTCCTCTATGATATCAACATATGATACTATGCATTACGGATGTAGTATCATACACTAGTATCATATGCATGATACTAGTATATGATACTCCCCATTACAACCAGCCTAATAGTATTTCTTGATTCCCAAACGAGAGTAGTTTTCCATTAATCCTCAGGAGCCCCGCCATGCAATAATTGTTTATTTATGGTGACTACTACAAATCAGCCAATTGATTTGTTACAAATTTAAGTCGGCCTCAGAGACGTCCGATCAAACACTCCCAGCCGCATGATCAGACAACACCATGACCCAGTCATGGCCGCACCAACGGCGCCCCGGTGACGCTCCATTGCACCTCCGGCGACCCGCCGCGGTACTCCACTGCAGCGCCGACGAAGCTTCAACGGCCCCACCGCACTTCATTGAAACTCCGGCGAGGTTCGTCGCAGCTTGGGAGGCGCTTCATTGCAGCTTCAGAGGCGCTTCATCGCAGCTCCGGCGACCCGCCGCGGCGCTTCCCTGCAGCGCCGACGAAGCTTCAACGGCACCACCGTGCTTCATTGAAACTCCGGCAAGCTTTGTTGCAACTCTGGCGGTGCTTCATCGCAGCTCCGGTGGCGCTTCATCACAACTCCGGCGAGTCTGCTCTTCTTCACCGGCTGCTGCAACCCGTCAGCTAGCATGCAGCACCACACCGTCGGTGCCGCCACGCTTCACTGCAGCTCCGGAGGCCCCTGCGCTGCTTCATCGCAATGCCGGCGAGCCCGCTCTACTTCACCTGTTGCACGCAGTCCCGCCGGCCATGGCAGCAGCTTCCGCCCAGCCTAGCCTACGGCGGCATGAGGTGAGCGGCGACAGCGATTTGCAGCAGCGGTGCAGCGACACTAGGCGACGACAGCTGGTAGCGGCGGTGCAACAACGCGCGGTGGTGGCTGCGCTGGTCTATGGCGACGGCCGACAGCACTGGTGTGCGGGGGGCGTGGTGAAGGAAGAAACAGAAGAAAGAATGAATGGCTCAGCGCATCGGGAGGAAGAGATAAGGGGGGAAGAGAGATAAGCGGCGCGTGGGCCATCGGACGCGTGGCGCGCGCTGGAGACGGCTTACGAAGCGCGTACATCATCCCACTGATTTCAATGCTTTTCCTTTATTTGTTCCTTGGATCTCTGCGGCTGGATTAAACATCAATCATACCAGCCTTCGTCCGCACTGATGTAGACGCGGAGGAGTAGTAATCTGACCCGGATACCGTAATACATGTACTTGCAGCAGAAGAAACTCATCTCGATCCTGGTGATTTGCGGCCACTGCTTAAATCCAATGCATCAACACGATTATTCGGTGACGTCGAATCAGATTCTTGTCCAATCTCGTCTGCAGCAGAAAAAAGCAATCTACGCTCGGATTCAACAGGACGCCGTGCAACGCGTGAGGCGCTGCACGCAAACCCAAAAATCTCTATGAATCTCATATCTGCCGGCTCCAAAGTTTTGATCATAAATCTGATATCCCAACGATAAATTTGTCGGCTCTGTCCAAGGTCATCCGGCGGGTCATGCGGTCGTTCCGTGCCGGCTCTTTTTCATCTGATCAATCGTGAACTCCTCGATCCCTCAGAAAAATCCCTCCAAGAACTATATACCACCGTGCGCGGGCCCCACGTTGGGCGACAAATGTCGTTGATTTGTCACGGCATATGTCCTAGTGTGAGGACTTGTCGTGAGGCCAACGCAACTAGGTATTTGCCTGAACGGGGTTGATCGGAATCGAGAGACGCGAGGCGGGTTAACACACAAGACAAGGGTTTAGACTGCTTCGGGCCCCGGGAAACATCATCCGGTAATAGCCCTACATGTTGTTTGTGGCTAGGTCTCATTATGCTCATGAGGGAGTTGATGTATAAGCCGGCTCCCCTTTTGTTGTATCTAGCCTTAGAGATTACTTCTCACCTTCCTGGGGTGCCCTGCCCCTCCTTATATAAGTTGGAGGGGCGGGTTACATGTGTACTCCCAGTAGGATTAGGACTAGTCTATCTTCTAATACAAGCCGGATACAAGTCCGGGTCTTGATTCCTTGTAAGGAAAATATTCCTCACGCCTTTCCTCTTAAGCCGGCCCACCATCAGATGAACCGGCCTACTGGGCCTTGGGCCTTGTCGTCCGTCTGACCCGCCCGCCGGGTTACCAGTGAGTCGCAATGTTCAGACGGGTTGCCCATAAACCGCCAGGTCCGGGCGGGTCACCAGTGAGTCACCAAGCTCTAGCCGGGTCATACATCTGGCGGGTTACACCGCGGGGTATATCCCCGACACCCACATCACGGAATCCATGGCCTCGTCTTCCCATTCGGGTGGACCAATGGCATTCCGACGAAACCCTCCCATTGCCATGACACTCTCCTGGCCACTCCGACTAACTCCCCACTGGGCTAAGTCATGGGTGGCCCCGTGCCTACCAAAGGCATCAACGGCCACCGTCGTGGCAAAAACGGTCACAATCTGGGACAAGGTACCATAACAACAAAGGGGCACACAAGGTTATGTCTGCTTACCGGGCCAGTGTACCACACGTCCATAACCTTCCCTCGTTGGAGGTACCGACCAGAGGCATGACGACGGACCGAATCAAGACCTTCCCATAAAGGCAAATGTGGTCACACTGGGAAAAACTCGATTCAGTGGCACCATGACTCGATCAACGTTATGTTCAAGTTGGATTAACATCAGGTTTGACTTGAAAATAAAATAACTCGAGTCATCATATGCAATGATCATGCAACTATTCGACATGCAAAACATACCACTCAAGTAAATAGATCAACATCATCAAAATTTCATGCTTGCACTACTCATCATTTAAACTTTACTTGTTCTACTTTACGGGTTTTTATCATTCATCATTTTCATTGTATCATAATATATATAAATTACTTTATCACATAAAGAAACTACCATTACTCATAAAAGCATAATCACACAATAAGAATTCTTCTACTGCCTTAACTAGCTCATGCATTCAAACAGTATCATAACAAGGCAATTCAAGCAGGACAAAATAACTAGCACTAAACCATATTCACTTAATTAATTAAATGCATGAAAATAACTCATATTCAAGTTGGAAAAATCATAGATATTGAAATGACACCATACAAATGTTGGTGTGGCTTGCCTTAGTGCAGAGGAGGTTCACACTCCTGGTTATCTTCAAGACAAGCTTCCCCCTCTGAAAATATTTAAAAACAACAAAATGAAATATCAAGAACCACTCTGAAAATCACCAGAAATTCTAGATAGCAAGGAAAAATCTCAATTTTGGTGTGCTGATAGAACTTTTCAAAAGAAACACAATGCAAAAGAATCAACTCCTTTGGACTTATAGTTTAAGAGTTATGGCTGGTCAAAGTTCCTGGTCAAATATTTGAATTAAAAAGAAAACCAGGGGGTGACGTCGATGGTATATTTTCAGAATACGCCTCCACTCGTACCGCTTCGGGCGCGAGTGGAGAGGCTGACAGCGGGCCCCACCGATCAGGTGTGGAGGGAGGGGAAGAGAGACAAAGAGGCGCCGACGCTTTGCCGGAGCTCACGTCGGCGAGGAGGGGTTCTTGGCTGGATCCAGAGGGATAGAAAGAGATAGGGCGCCGAGGCGCACCTACTGTACCAGTGGCTCGATGAGAGACGGCCGGAGCAGCTCGGAACCAAGCTCGCAAGCGGCGGCTGCGGTTAGGTCTCGCCGGAGAAGGGGAAGACGACGGAGAGGGGCGGTTCCAGGGGCTCCAACGTGTCCGGACGGCACCAGTGGACCACCAGGGAGTCGCCTGAGTAGTTGCTCAAGCTCGAGGGGCACCAGAGCAAGAAGGAGGGGCTGCGGGGATCGCCGGTGAGCTCGGGTCGGGGACGGCGGCCAGAGGCCTGCCCGGCCGGGATGCGTCTATGCTACGGGCTTGTGGAGGTTGGGTGGTGGGGTTTTGAGTGCTCGGAGAGGCAGGAGGGGCTCGAATTTATAGCCGGAGGGGGAGAGGGGTACGTGGCTATGCCGGAGCTCTCTGGAGGCCGGCGAGCGACAACGAGCGGTGTCGTGAGGGGTGGAGGGGCTCATCATTCACGTGGGGGTTGTGCAGCGTGCGGACGAGCAAAAGAGGCGGTGGAGGAAGAAGACAGAGGCACGGGGTGCACTGTGGCTTTGGCCGCGTCGTGCCTGTGCCCACTGCGGCGTCTTCGGCATCGGCCAGCGCCAGGGAGAGGTCAAGGGCGAGGAGACGGAGGTGGTGGTGCGGTGCGGCAGTCGCCAGCGAGCTCTGGATCGATCACGCGATGAACAAGCACTCGGGCGCAATGCAGAGCGCGTCGGGCGCGTTGCAAGAGCCATGTCGTCACACGGTTACCATGTTGGCATGGTCAACACGACGCCCACTCGATGCCAAACTATGTCCCGGGTGTTGCTTGTGCAGTGTTAGGTCTAGGAAGGGTGATGGCACACTGCCAGGCCGACCAGATGAGACTTGAGCTTGTTGGCAAGTTTTTGGTCAGAAACTTGGTCGCCAAGTTTTGAGGGCTTCTAGAAGGTGATTAGGTCTCATTCTCTGGGGTTAAGCTTTAGCTAGGAGGTCAAACAAGCTCAAGAAAATTCAGCTCCATTAGAGCAAGGAAAAATACACTTGCTGTAGAAACTGGATTTTTAGGCTAGAACAGAAATGATTTTCTGTAGCAAAAATATTCCAAATAAGTATGAAATATTTTTGCACAGGGAGGTGGGCCAAGGTTCAAAGAATATTTGAGAATTTTCTCAGATTTTTGGAAACAAGAAAAATGAGGGTTGCTTTGGAGCACAAGTCTCTGAATTGAATTTCAGAGAAGAAATTGAATATTTTTCTTTTATGAAAAATATTCCTTGGGTTATTTTGGGATTTTTCAGAGAAAGAATGTTGAATGAGAGATGAATGGGTCACTTGGGTGAAAATCAAGGACATGCCCAAGTGTTTAAGTCCATTTGAATTGATTCAAAAAAACCCCAAATTCAAAGAAGAAGCAAGTGAAGTCCAGAAAAAGAGAGAAGGCAAAAACCAGGCTGTCACAAACCTCCCCCACTTAGGATTAATCTCGTCCTCGAGATTCGGTTGCTCGGGAAAACAATTCTGGGTAAGCTGTCCTTAAAAATTCCTCTCTTTCCCAGGTTGCTTCTTCCTCGGTGTGATGTTCCTATTGAACCTTATAAAACTTTATCACTCTGCTGCGAGTGACCCTTTCTTTCTCACCCAAGATTCTGATCGGTCTCTCCTCATAGGTTAAATCCTTAGCAAGTTCTATCTCTGCCATATCAATCCTTTTCTCCGGTGGCGATATGCACCTTCTTAACTGTGAGACATGGAACACATTGTGTACCTCTGACAATTCTGGTGGCAATTCCAACTGATAAGCAATTGTTCCAACTCTGGACATGACTGGGAATGGACCAATATATTTGGGTGCCAATTTTCCTCAGGTCCGAAATCTCTTGACTCCTTTCATGGGTGTGACTCGGAGATACACGTGTTCTCCGGGTTCAAAACTGATCCAACGGTGCTTTGCATCATAATAACTCTTCTGTCGGGACTTGGCCAACTGCAGTCTATCTCGGATCTCCTTGACTTGCTTTTCAGCCTCCATCATCAAATCTGTTCCGAAAATGCGGCTATCTCCGGTTTGAGACCAGTTTAGCGGAGTGCGGCACTTACGGCCATACAGAGCTTCATAAGGTGACATCTTCAAGCTGGTCTAGAAACTGTTGTTGTAGGAGAACTCGGTGTACGGCAGGCAATCTTCCCACTTGGGTCCTTTGGCCAACGCACATGCTCTGAGCATATCTTTGAGTATCTGATTTACTCGCTCAGTCTGCCCATCTGTCTGAGGATAATAGGCTGTGCTGTATTTTAGGGCAGTCCCGGAGGCTTGATGAAGACGTGACCAAAATGCTGAGGTAAAGAGAGAGCCTCGGTCTGAAGTAATTGTTCTTGGCACTCCATGCAAACTGACGATTCTGGACACATATAACTGTGCGAGTTGGTCGGCTCGATGGGTGGTCCGGATGGGAATGAAGTGAGCTACCTTTGTCAGGGTGTCCACTACGACCCATACTGCATCATTGCCTCGGTGAGTCCTTGGTAGGCCTATGATGAAATCCATGCAGACGTCATCCCATTTCCATTGCGAGACGGGTAGTGGTTGGAGGAGTCCGGCGGGCTTTTGGTGTTCCGCCTTCACTTTGTTGCATATATCATAGCAAGCGACAAAATATGCGACATCTTTCTTCATTCTAACCCACCAAAATATCTGGCGAAGATCTTCATACATTTTGGTACCTCCTGGGTGAATTGAATACGAATATTCATGTGCTTCTGCCAAGATCTTCTTTCTCATGTCTACTTGCTCAGGTACGCAAATCCGTCCTTGAAACCGTAGTGTACCTTGCTGATCCTTAGAGAAATCCTGAGTCTTTCCTTCTTGCATACGCTTGACATGGGCTTGTAGCGATACATCATCTGCCTGGGCCCTGCGAATCTCATCCTCAAGGGTAGGAGCAACTTCCAATATACTGGCAAGATTGGCATCAACTATCACCAAATTGAGCTGAGCGATCTCATCTTGGAGTTCAGGAGGCAAGGAATCCATTATAGCATTCAGACTGGGAGGCTTGCGGCTGAGGGCATCGGCAACCATGTTGGCTTTACCCGGATGATAATTTATCCCGAGGTCGTAACCTTGACCAACTCGAGCCATCTTCGCTTTCGAAGGTTTAAGTCTGGTTGAGTGAATATATATTTGAGACTCTTGTGGTCGGTGAATATTTGGCACCTTTTTCGAGGTAATGTCTCCAAATTTTCAAAGCATGCACAACAGCGGCCAACTCCAAATCATGCGTTGGATAGTTCCCTTCGTGAGGCCATAACTGTCGAGATTCGTAGGCCACAACTTTTCCATCTTGCATGAGTACACATCCAAGGCCCTTCCTGGATGCGTCGCAGTATACATCAAAGTTGAGGTAGATGTCTGGAAGAGTCAATACTGGTGATGTGGTCAGTCTAGTTTTTAGCTCGTTGAAGCTCCTTTCACAGTCCTCAGTCCATTCAAACTTCTTATCCTTCTTGAGGAGCTCTGTCATTGTCTTGGCAATCTTAGAGAATCCCTCGATAAAGCGGTGGTAGTATCCGGCTAATCCAAGGAAACTCCGGATCTCTGATACTGTCGTGCGTGCAGTCCAAGCAAGCACGTCTTTCACCTTACTTGGATCCACGGCTATCCCTTCTGCTGAAAGAATGAGCCAAAACTCACATTTGTTGAACTTCGCATATAGCTGATGGTCACGGAGCCTTTGTAAAACTGCTCTGAGGTGTTCCTTGTGCTCTTCTTCACTCTTTGAGTAAATGAGGATGTCATCGATGAAGACCACCACAAACTTATCCAAGAAATCCATAAATAGCTTATTCATCATATGCATGAAAAAGGCAGGGGCATTGGTGAGACCGAAAGACATGATTGTATATTCATAAAGACCGTATCGAGTAGCGAACGTGGTCTTGGAAATATCTTCCTTCTTGATTTAGAGCTGGTGATATCCGGTCCTCAAATCAATCTTGGAGAATACTTTTGCCCCATTGAGTTGATCAAACAAATCATCAATCCTTGGCAGTGGGTATTTGTTCTTGATAGTAACATCATTCAACTGACAGTAATCTACACACATCCGAAGACTGTCGTCCTTCTTATCCACAAATATTGCGGGTGATCCCCATGGTGAAGAGGTCGGACGGATGTACCCTTTCTGAAGCATCTCATCAAGCTGTTTCTTTAATTCCACTAATTCTGATGAAGGCATCCAATAATACTACTTGTATAACGGTGCGGTTCCAGGCACCAGATCAATTGCAAACTCAAGCTCCCTGTCTGGCGGCATGCCTGGTAATTCCTCTGGAAATACATCTGGAAATTCACTGACCACTCGAATTAATTCCAATTCTTCAGCCACAACCGTGAAAACCATTTCTTTCTTGGGTATGCTCCTCCGGGCATAGAAATTTGTGGTTCGACCTTCCTGGCTTGTCAAAGTGACTTCTCTGGTCGCACAGTTGATGCATACTTGATATTGGGTTAACCAATTCATTCCCAAAATGATGTCCAATTTGGCAGACTCGGTGACTATCAAGGATGTTGGAAATCTGACTCCTTTGATATCAATTTCCAAATTATGGCAGACCAGATTGCTTCTGAGCACGGATCCCGGGGATTGTACCATCATACTTTTTCCCAAAATCGAGCAAGGAAATTTGTTTTGGGCAGCAAAACTCCGCGAAATAAAAGAGTGGGAAGCCCCAGAGTCAAATAAAATTATTTTAGGTATGCTATTAACAGGAAACATACCAATGATGACTTCCGGGTCCTGTTGGGCTTCGTCGGCGGAGAGGTGGTGAATTTGCCCTTGGATGGTCCTCTGGGCGGAATAGGGCTCCAGGTGATTGACTTGTGGCCTGAATGGAGCGGTTGGCTTGCCGTTCTTGGGACACTGTCTGGCATAATGTCCGGTTTGTCCACAATTGAAGCAGGAATTATTGCACTGACATTCTTCGCGCACCGGGCTGGTCACGACATTCTTGACTTGGGTAGTGGTCTTGTTAACATTCTGCTGCCAATTGGGTTTGTACTCAACCTGAGTCTGCTGCCAAGTACGAGCCTTCTGCACTGGCTACCCATCCTTCTTAGGCTCAAATTTGCGCTTGTGATCATTATTAGCGGGCCTGTTGTCGTGCACGAGCTTGTGATCCCTTTCTGCAATGAGGGCTTTGTTTACCAGAGTTTGGAAATCCGGGAAATCAAACATACTGAGAGTGCATCTGAGGTGTTTGTTCATTCCTCCAAAAAATCTGTCGATCTTCCTTTCTTCTGTGGCCACATCATAAAGAGAATAACGGGCCAAATGGTTGAACTTGTGCAGGTACTCACTTACTAACATGCTTCCTTGTGTGAGAGCGAGGAATTCGCTGCTTGACTTTCATAATCCCGACTGGAATATGGTACTTGAGGAAATGGTCCTTGAATTTAGTCCAAGTGATATCTTCGTCCGCACGCCACATAGCCTTAGCATTATCCCACCATATAGCGGTATCTCCTTCAAGATAATGCATAGCGAACGGAACCTTGTCAGCTTCTTCAGTGCGAGCAATCTCAAGCTTTTTCTCAATAGTCCTTAACCAATCATCGGCTTCCAATGGATCGATAACTTGACGGAATCCATGGCCTCGTCTTCCCATTCGGGTGGACCGACGGCATTCCGACGAAACCCTCCCATTGCCATGACACTCTCCTGGCCACTCCGACTAACTCCCCACTGGGCTAAGTCATGGGTGGCCCCATGCCTACCAAAGGGATCAACGACCACCGTCGTTGCAAAAACGATCCCAATCGGGGACAAGGTACCATAACAACAAATGGTCACACAAGGTTATGTCTGCTTACCGGGTCAGGGTACCGCACGCCCATAACCTTCCCTCGTTGGAGGTACCGACCAGAGGCATGACAAAGGACCGAATCAAGACCTTCCCATAAAGGCAAATGTGGTCGCACTGGGAAAAACTCGATTCAGTGGCACCATGACTCGATCAACGTTATGTTCAAGTTGGATTAACATTAGGTTTAACTTGAAAATAAAATAACTCGAGTCATCATATGCCATGATCATGCAACTATTCGACATGCAAAACATACCACTCAAGTAAACAGATCAACATCATCAAAATTTCATGCTTGCACTACTCATCATTTAAACTTTACTGGTTTTTATCATTTACCATTTTAATTGTATCATAATATATATAAATCACTTTATCACATAAACAAACTACCATTATTCATAAAAGCTTAATCACACAATAAGAATTCTTCTACTGCCTTAACTAGCTCATGCATTCAACCAGTATCATAAGAAGGCAGTTCAAGCATGACAAAATATCTAGCACTAAACCATATTCATTTAATTAATTAAATGCATGAAAATAACTCATATTCAAGTTGGAAAAATCATAGATAATGAAATGACACCATACAAATGATGGTGTGGCTTGCCTTAGTGCAGAGGAGGTTCACACTCCTCCTATTTATCTTCAAGACAAGCTTCTTGAAGTAAATATGCCCTAGAGGCAATAATAAAGTTGTTATTTATATTTACTTATATCATGATAAATGTTTATTATTCATGCTAGAATTGTATTAACCGGAAACTTAGTACATGTGTGAATACATAGACAAACAGAGTGTCCCTAGTATGCCTCTACTAGACTAGCTCGTTAATCAAAGATGGTTATTTTTCCTAACCATAGACATGTGTTGTCATTTGATGAACGGGATCACATCATTAGAGAATAATGTGATGGACAAGACCCATCCGTTAGCTTAGCACTATGATCGTTTATTTTATTGCTATTGCTTTCTTCATGACTTATACATGTTCCTCTGACTATGAGATTATGCAACTCACGAATACCGGAGGAACACCTTGTGTGCTATCAAACGTCACAACGTAACTGGGTGATTATAAAGATTCTCTACAGGTGTCTCTGAAGGTGTTTGTTGGGTTGGCATAGATCGAGATTAGGATTTGTCACTCCATGTATCGGAGAGGTATCTGTGGGCCCTCTCGGTAATGCACATCACAATAAGCCTTGCAAGCAATGTGGCTAATGAGTTAGTCGCGGGATGATGCATTACGGAACGAGTAAAGAGACTTGTCGGTAACGAGATTGAACTAGGTATGATGATACCGACGGTCGAATCTCGGGCAAGTAACATACCGATGACAAAGGGAACAACGTATGTTGTTATGCGGTTTGACCGATAAAGATCTTCGTAGAATATGTAGGAGCCAATATGAGCATCCAGGTTCCGCTATTGGTTATTGACCGGAGATGTGTCTCGGTCATGTCTACATAGTTCTCGAACCCGTAGGGTCCGCACGCTTAACGTTCGATGACGATTTGTATTATGAGTTTATGTGATTTTATGACCGAAGTTTGTTCGGAGTCCCGAATGAGATCACAGACATGACGAGGAGTCTCAAAATGGTCAAGACGTAATGATCGATATATTGGAAGGCTATATTCGGACATCAGAAAGGTTCTGAGTGGTTCGGGTATTTTTTGGAGCACCGGAGAGTTACGGGAATTCGCCGGGGGAAGTATTGGGCCTTCATGGGCCTTAGTGGAAAGGAGAGAAGGGCCACAAGGGGAGGCCACGTGCCGCCCTCTTTCCTTCTCCCTCTCCTTATCCTTCCTTCTTCTCCTACTTGGACTAGGAAAGGGGGAAACCTACTCCTACTAGGAGTAGGAATCCCCCCTTGGGCGCGCCCCTTGTGGCCGGCCCTCCTCCTCCTCCCCTCCTTTATATACGGGGGAGGGGGCACCCCACAGACACACAAGTTGATCTTTAGCCGTGTGCGGTGCCCCCTCCACAGTTTTCCACCTCAGTCATATTGTCGTAGTGCTTAGGCGAATCCCTGCGTCGGTAACTTCATCATCACCGTCACCACGCCGTCGTGCTGACGAAACTCTCCCTCGGCCTCAACTGGATCAAGAGTTTGAGGTACGTCACCGAGCTGAATGTGTGCAGATCACGGAGGTGCCATGTGTTTGGTACTTGATCGGTTGGATCGCGAAGACGTTCGACTACATCAACCGCGTTACTTAACGCTTCCGCTTTCGGTCTACGAGGGTACGTGGACACACTCTCCCCGCTCATTGCTATGCTTATCCTAGATAGATCTTGCGTGATCGTAGGAATTTTTTTTAAATACTACATTCCCCAACAGTGGCATCCGAGCCAGGTCTATGCATAGATGTTATATGCACGAGTAGAACACAAAGAGTTGTGGGCGATGATAGTAATACTGCTTACCAGCATGTCATACTTTGATTCGGCGGTATTGTTGGATGAAGTGGCCCAGACCGACATTACATGACCGCGTTCATGAGACTGGTTCTACCGCCGTGCTTCACACACATGTGGCTAGTGGGTGTCTGTTTCTCCAGCTTTAGTTGAATCGAGTGTGACTACGCCCAGTCCTTGTTGAAGGTTAAAACAACACACTTGACGAAAAATCATTGTGGTTTTTATGCGTAGGTAAGAACGGTTCTTGCTAAGCCCGTAGCAGCCACGTAAAATTTGCAATAACAAAGTAGAGGACGTCTAACTTGTTTTTGCAGGGCGTGCTGTGATGTGATATGGTCAAGACGTGTTGATATATAAATTGTTGTATGAGATGATCATGTTTTGTAACAGTTATTGGCAACTGGCAGGAGCCATATGGTTGTCGCTTTATTGTATGAAATGCAATCGCCATGTAATTTCTTTACTTTATCACTAAGCGGTAGCGATAGTCATAGAAGCAATAGTTGGCGAGAAAACAATGATGCTTGGATGAAGATCAAGGTGTCAAGCCGGTGACGATGGTGATCATGACGGTGCTTTGGAGATGGAGATCAAAGGAACAAGATGATGATGGTGATCATGACAATTTACTGAGAGATCATCCAACAATACCGCCGAATCAAAGTATAACAATGATGCTCACTTATATTGATTGCATGTGATGTTTATCCTTTATGCATCTTATTTTGCTTAGTACGGCGGTAGCATTATAAGATGATCTCTCACTAAATTTTAAGGTACAAGTGTTCTCCCTGAGTATGCACCGTTGCGACAGTTCTTCGTGCCGAGACACCACGTGATGATCGGGTGTGATAAGCTCTACGTTCACATACAACGGGTGCAAGCCAGTTTTGCACACGCAAAATACTCGGGTTAAACTTGACGAGCCTAGCATATGCAGATATGGCCTCGGAACACTGAGACCGAAAGGTCGAGCGTGAATCATATAGTAGATATGATCAGCATAGTGATGTTCACCATTGAAAACTACATCTCACGTGATGATCGGACATGGTTTAGTTGATATGGATCTCGTGATCACTTAGATGATTAGAGGGATGTCTATCTAAGTGGGAGTTCTTAATTAATATGATTAATTGAACTTTAATTTATCATGAACTTAGTCCTGATAGTATTTGCATATCTATCTTGTAGATCAATAGCTCGCGTACAGCTCCCCTATTTTATTTTTGATATGTTCCTAGAGAAAACTAAGTTGAAAGATGATAGTAGCAATGATGCGGACTAGGTCCATGATCCGAGGATTATCCTCATTGCCGCACAGAAGAATTATGTCATTGATGCACCATTAGGTGATAGACCTACTGTAGGAGCAGATGCACACGTTATGAACGTTTGACAAAGCTCAGTATAATGACTACTTAATAGTTTACTGCACCATGCTTTACGGCTAAAACCGGGACTTCAAAAACATTTTGAACGCCACAAAGCATATAAGATGTTCTAAGAGTTGAAATTGATATTTCATACTCATGCCCGTGTCGAGAGGTATGAGACCTCTGACAGTACTTTGCCTACAAGATAGAGGAGAATAGCTCAACCAGTGAGCATGTGCTCAGATTGTCTGGGTACTACAATTTCTTGAATCAAGTGGGAGTTAATCTTCCAGATAAGATAGTAATTGGCAAAGTTCTCTAGTCGCTATCACCAAGTTACTGGAACTTCGTGATGAACTATAATATGCAAGGGATGACGAAAACGATTCCCCGAGCTCTTAGCGATGCTGAAATCAGCGAAGGTAGAAATCAAGAAAAGCATCAAGTGTTGTTGGCTGACAAGACCACTAGTTTCAAGTAAAAGGGCAAGGGAAAGAAAGGGAACTTCAAGAAGAATGGCAAGCAAGTTGCCACTCCCATGAAGAAGCCCAAAGCTAGACCCAAGCCTGGAACTGAGTGCTTCTACTACAAAGGAAATAGTCACTGGAAGTGGAACTACCCTAGATACTTGGCGGATAAGAAGGATGGCAAAGTAAACAAAAGTATATTTGATATACATGTTATTGATGTGTACTTTACTAGTGTTTATAGCAACCCCTCAGTATTTGATACTGGTTTAGTTGCTAAGAGTAGTAACTAAAAACATGAGTTGTAGAATGAACACAGACTAGTTATGGGAAAAGTGACTATGAGTGTTGGAAATGATTCCAAGGTTGATAAGATCACCACCGCACACTCCCTCTACCTTCGAGATTAGTGTTGGACCAAAATAAATGTTATTTGGTGTTTGCGTTGAGCATGAATATGATTGGATCATGTTTATTGCAATACAGTTATTCATTTAAGTCAAAGAATAATTGTTGTTCTATTTACATGAATAAAACCTTCTATGGTCATACACTTAATATAAATGGTTTATTGAAACTCGATCGTAATGATACAGATATTCATAATATTGATGCCAAAAGATGCAAAGTTGATAATGATAGTGCAACATATTTGTGGCACCGCCGTTTAGGTCATATTGGTGTAAAGCGCATGAAGAAACTGCATGATGGTGGGCTTTTGGAATCACTTGATTATGAATCACTTTATGCTTGCAAACCATGCCTCATGGGCAAGATGACTAAGACTCCGTTCTATGGAACAATGGAGCGAGCAACTGACTTATTGTAAATAATACATACTGATGTATGCGATCCGATGAGTGTTGAGGCTCGCGGCAGATATCGTTATTTTCTGACCTTCAAAGATGATTTGAGCAGATATGGGTATATCTACTTGATGAAACATAGGTCTGAAACATTTGAAAAGTTCAAAGAATTTCAGAGTGAAGTGGAAAATCATCGTAACAAGAAAATAAAGTTTCTACGATCTGACCGCGGAGACAAATATTTGAGTTACGAGTTTGGTCTTCATTTGAAACAATGTGGAATAGTTTCGCAACTCACGCCACCTGGAACACCTCAGCGTAATGGTGTGTCCGAATGTCATAACCGTACTTTATTAGATATGGTGCGATCTATGATGTCTCTTACCGATTTATCACTATCGTTTTGGGGTTATGCATTAGAGACAACTGCATTCACGTTAAATAGGGCACCATCTAAACCCGTTGGGATGACACCATATGAACTGTGGTTTGGCAAGAAACCTAAGCTGTCGTTTCTTAAAGTTTGGGGTTGCGATGCTTATGTGAAAAAGTTTCAGCCTGATAAGCTCAAACACAAATCGGAGAAGTGCGTCTTCATAGGATACCCAAAAGAGACTGTTGGGTACACCTTCTATCACAGATCCGAAGGCAAGATCTTTGTTGCTAAGAATGGATCCTTTCTAGAGAAGGAGTTTCGCTCGAAAGAAGTGAGTGGGAGGAAAGTAGAACTTGATGAGGTAATTGTACCTGCTCCCTTATTGGAAAGTAGTTCATTATAAAAATCAATTCCAGTGATTCCTACAGCAATTAGTGAGGAAGCTAATGACGATGATCATGAAACTTCTGATCAAGTTACTACCGAACCTCGTAGGTCAACCAGAGTAAGATCCGCACCAGAGTGGTATGGTAATCCTGTTCTGGAAGTCATGTTACTTGACCATGACGAACCTACGAACTATGAGGAAGCGATGATGAGCCCAGATTCCGCGAAATGGCTTGAGGCGATGAAATCTGAGATGGGATCCATGTATGAGAACAAAGTATGGACTTTGGTTGACTTGCCCGATGATCGGCAAGCCATAGAGAATAAGTGGATCTTCAAGAAGAAGACTGACGCTGACGGTAATGTTACTGACAAAGAAGACTGATGCGCACCAGTGTACTACAGTTTAACCGTTTGTCTAGTAATTGACAAAGTTCTCTAGTCACAATCACCAAGTTACTAGAACTTAGTGATAAACTGTAATATGCAAGGGATGACGAAAACGATTCCCGAGCTCTTCATGATGCTGAAATCAATGAAGGTAGAAATCAAGAAAAGCATCAAATGTTGATGGTTGACAAGACCACTAGTTTCAAGTAAAAGGGCAAGGGAAAGAAAGGGAACTTCAAGAAGAATGGCAAGCAAGTTGCCACTCACATGAAGAAGCCCAAAGCTAGACCCAAGCCTAAAACTGAGTGCTTATACTGCAAAGGAAATGGTCACTGGAAGTGGAACTGCCCTAGATACTTGGCGGATAAGAAGGATGGCAAAGTGAACAAAGGTATATTTGATATACATGTTATTGATGTGTACTTTACTAGTGTTTGTAGCAACCCCTCGGTATTTGATACTGGTTCAGCTGCTAAGAGTAGTAACTTGAAATGGGAGTTGCAAAATAAGAGACTAGTTAAGGGCGAGGTGATGATGTGAGTTGGAAGTGATTCCAAGGTTGATAAGATCACCATCGCACACTCCCTTTACCTTCGGGATTAGTGTTAAACCTAAAATAAACGTTATTTGGTGTTTGCGTTGAGCATGAATATGATTGGATCATGTTTATTGCAATACGGTTATTCATTTAAGTCAAAGAATAATTGATGTTCTATTTACATGAATACAACCTTCTATGGTCATACACTCAATATAAATGGTTTATTGAATCTCGATCGTAGTGAGACACATATTCATAATAGTGAAGCCAAAAGATGCAAAGTTAATAATGATAGTGCAACTTATATGTGGCATTGCCATTTAGGTCATATTGGTGTAAAGCGCATGAAGAAACTCCATGCTGATGGACTTTTGGAATCACTTGATTATGAGATGTTCAGTGCGGCATGCTTTACATCTTAGAATCGGGGCTCCAAAAGCGTTTTGAGCAACACGGAGCATATGAGATGTTCCAAGAGCTGAAAATGGTTTTCCAAGCTCATGCCCGGGTCGAGAGATATGAAGTCTCCGACAAGTTCTAAAGTTGCAAGATGGAGGAAAACAGTTCTGTCAGCGAACATATACTCAAAATGTCTGGGTTGCACAACCGCTTGTCTCAGCTGGGAGTTAATCTTCCAGATGACTCAGTCATTGACAGGATCCTCTAGTCGCTTCCACCTAGCTACAAGAGCTTTGTATGCAAGGGATGGAGAAGTCCATTCCTGAGTTATATTAGATGCTGAAATCAGCGGAGGTGGAGATCAAAAAGGAAAATCAAGTGTTGATGGTGAATAAGACCACTATTTTCAAGAAAGGTAGGGGTAAGAAGAACTTCAAGAAGGACGGCAAGGGAGTTAGCGCGCCCGGTAAGTCAGTTGTCGGGAAAAAGCCAAAGAATGGACCCAAGCATGAGACTGAGTGCTTTTATTGCAAGGGAAATGGTCACTGGAAGCGGAACTGCCCCAAGTACTTAGGGATAAGAAGGCCAACAACGCCAAAGGTATATATGATATACATGTTATTGATGTGTACCTTACCAGTGCTTGTAGTAGCTCCTGGGTATTTGATACCGGTGCGGTTGCTCACATTTGTAACTCAAAACAGGAGCTGTGGAATAAGCAGAGACTGGCTAAGGACGAGGTGATGATGCGCGTCGAGAATGGTTCCAAGGTCGATGTGATCGTCGTCGGCACGCTACCTCTACATCTACCTTCGGGATTAGTTTTAAACCTCAATAATTGTTATTTAGTGCCAGCTTTGAGCATGAACATTGTATCTGGATCTCGTTTAATGCGAGATGGCTACTCATTTAAATCCGAGAATAATGGTTGTTCTATTTATATGAGAGATATGTTTTATGGTCACGCCCCGCTGGTAAATGGTTTATTTTTATTGAATCTCGAACGTGATGTTACACATATTCATAGTGTGAATGCCAAAAGATGTAAGGTTGATAATGATAGTCCCACATACTTGTGGCACTGCCGCCTTGGTCACATTGTTGTCAAACGCATGAAGAAACTCCATGCAGATGGACTTTTGGAGTTTCTTGATTATGAATCATTTGACACGCGTGAACCTTGCCCAATGGGCAAAATGACCAAGACTCCATTCTCCGGAACAATGGAGCGAGCAACCAACTTGTTGGAAATAATACATACTCATGTATGCGGTCCAATGAGCGTTGAGGCTCGCAGTGGCTATCGTTATGTTCTCACCCTCACTGATGACTTAAGTAGATATCGGCATGTCTACTTAATCAAACACAAGTCTGAGACCTTTGAGAAGTTCAAGGAATTTCAGAGTGAGGTAGAGAATCAACGTGACAGGAACATAAAGTTCTTACGATCAGATCGTGGAGGAGAATATTTGAGTCACGATGGCACGCACTTAAGGAAATGTGGAATTGTTTCACAACTCACGCCGCCTGGAACACCTCAGCGTAATGGTGTGTCCGAACATCGTAATCGCACTCTATTGGATATGGTGCGATCTATGATGTCTCTTACCGATCTACCGCTATCATTTTGGGGTTATGCTTTAGAGACTGTCGCATTCACTTTAAATAGGGCACCGTCTAAATCCGTTGAGACGACACCGTATGAATTATGGTTTGGAAAGAAACCTAAGCTGTCATTTCTGAAAGTTTGGGGATGCGATGCTTAGTCAAGACACTTCAACCTGAAAAGCTCGAACCCAAATCGGAAAAATGCGTCTACATAGGATACCCTAAGGAAACTATTGGGTATACATTCTACCTCAGATCTGAAGGCAAGATCTTTGTTGCCAAGAATGGATCCTTTCTAGAGAAAGAGTTTCTCTCGAAAGAAGTAAGTGGGAGGAAGGTAGAACTTGACGAAGTACCCCCTCTTGAACCGGAGAGTAGCGCAGCTCAGGAAGATGTTTATGTGGTGCCTGCAGCGACTAGAGAGGAAGTTAATGATGATGATCATGAAACTTCGGATCAAGTTGCTACTGAACTTCATAGGTCCACGAGGACACGTTTAGCACCAGAGTGGTACAGCAACCCTGTCCTGGAAATCATGTTGTTAGACAATGGTGAACCTTCGAACTATGAAGAAGCGATGGCGGGCCCGGATTCCAACAAATGGCTTGAAGCCATGAAATCCGAGATAGGATCCATGTATGAGAACAAAGTATGGACTTTGGTGGACTTGCCCGATGATCGGCGAGCCATAGAGAATAAGTGGATCTTTAAGAAGAAGACTGACGCAGATGGTAATGTGACCGTCTATAAGGCTCGGCTTGTCGCTAAGGGTTATCGACAAGTTGAAGGGGTTGACTACAACGAGACCTTCTCCCCCGTAGGGAAGCTGGAGTCCGTCTGAATCATGTTAGCAATTTCCGCATTCTATGATTATGAGATCTGGCAAATGGACATCAAAACGGCATTTCTTAACGGTTTCCTTAAGGAAGAATTTATATGATGCAGCCGGAAGGTTTTGTCGATCCTAAGAATGCTGACAAGGTATGCAAGCTCCAACGCTCCATCTATGGGCTGGTGCAAGCATCTTGGAGTTGGAACATTCGCTTTGATGAAATGATCAAAGCGTTTGGGTTTATATAGATTTATGGAGAAGCCTGTATTTACAAGAAACTGAGTGGGAGCTCTGTAGCATTTCTCATATTATATGTGGATGAAATACTATTGATGGGAAATGATATAGAACTTTTGGAAAGCATAAAGGCCTACTTGAATAAGTGTTTTTCAATGAAGGGCCTTGGAGAAGCTGCTTACATATTAGGCATCAAGATCTATAGAGATAGATCGAGACGCCTCATTGGTCTTTCAGAAAGCACATATCTTGACAAGATATTGAAGAAGTTCAATATGGATCTGTCACATCCCTAGTTCTGACAATGCCTAGTGCTAGCATCTGGTGTTGCATCATGTTTACTTTTCACAGAAAGTTGAAATGGGGATGACAGAACCCCCAGCACCCCCCTGAAACCAACTAGGGTTTACTAAAATTATTTTCAATGAACCTGAAATGCCCTTCTAAAATGTTCATCATCTTTGCCTTGGTCTTAAACCTCTGACAAAAATGGTGCACAATTTTCTAGGTCATCCTAAGGTCACTGGATTAAATCATATGTTAATTGCATTTGGGCATTTAAATGCTATAAAATATTTTAAATGTCCAAATAATCCTAAACTGAAATGTTCCATGTTGGTTATATGCTAAACAGTGGGCATGAGCAGTTTGGTGATTTTTGAAAGTGCCTAAACATTTTTAGAAAAGCCACAAACCTGCAGAAATAAAAGAAAACAGAAAATAAAAGGAAAAGCATTTACCTGGCCAACTTACCTGGCAGGCCCACCTGGCGGCCCAGCTGTGCTGGCCCATGGCCAGTCAGCTGCGTCCTCTCGCCAGGCAGGCAGAGAGGTGAGCGCCGACGTGCCCGAGCTCGCCATGGCGCCACCTGCTTGCCGCTTCGCCCCTGGACGCGCTGGTCGACCTCCACGTCGCCCCCTCGACCGCCTGGACACGCTCACTCTCCCCCAACGCCTCTCCCTCGCTCCCCTCCGCCATGGCCGACGCAGCCGCAACCACCTCGCCGTCGTAGACGTGGCCACCGCCGTCTCTGCATCGCCTCGCCGTGTCCAACAGCTCCGCCGTCGTCCTCTCCATCGAGCAGGCCGAGCCCCGAGCGCTCGCTTGCCCCGAGGCCACTACATCAACCTCGCCCGACTCCGCCACCGCCGGAGATCCCCTTCGCTGTCACCGCTGCAGCAGCTCGTCCCGGACCGCGCCGCCTAGCTCATCGTGTTCACCGTGAGCTTCTGCCCCTTCCCATCCCTCTCGTTCTCACTGCCATCCACCGCTTTGACCGCAACGAGCTTCACCGCACGCGCCGCCGCCTGAGTTCGTCGCCGACGATGCTCCGGCCACCCAACGGGCACACCACCATATCCAGTGACTTCACAACACCACGTAGACCACGTAGGAGCCGGCCTTGAGCCTCCAAGATCACCACAGCGATGAGTTCGACCTTACCCGAACTCCGGTAGCCGCACAGCTTGTCGCCGGCGTTGTTTCCGGCGACCCCGAGCTCCACCTCCACCACCAATCGACGCGGCTTGCTCCCAGCTGCTCATAGGTAGTCTCCGCCGTCCATTTGGTCGTCGGAGGACAAAACCCGCACTACCCCGCCGCGTTTGGCCTCGCCGGCGGCTAAACGCAAGCACGTTAGCCCTAGTTGACCAGGGGTTTGACCTCCCCTGGCTCATTGACAGGTGGGGCCGCCCTGCTAACTAACCTAGATTAGGGTTAACTAAACCTAGCTAGTTTAGTTTAGCTACTGACACGCGGGACCCACTGGTCAGTTTGACCCGGGCTGCCCCGTTGACTCGCTTACGTCATGCTGACGCAGTAATGCATTTTCTGGAATTAGTTTATTTCTAAATAATTAGAAAATCTAGAAAATTGCCTAAACTTCTAAAAATCATAGTAATTCAACCGTAGCTCCAAATCAAATAATTTATATATGAAAAATGATCAGAAAAATCCAATATATCCATTGGCACTGGTTTCATGCATGACAAAGCAACTTAACCTTGCTGTTCATATCAAAACATGATAATGCACTTTATAAATTCATAGTTTGAGTTAGAATTTGAATCTTTAGTTCAAATAAGCTCAAACCCTTCTGTTCTTAGCTGCACTAGCTCAAATCATAGCATATTGACATGTCATGATCATGCATCATATTGTGCATTGCATTGATTGCGTTCCCTCTTGTTTGCCGGTGGTTGTTCCCCCTCGGCAGACGTATGTTCCGACGATGAGTTCGATGACACCGATGAAGAGCTATATTATCTTCAGAAGTGCCAGGCAAGCAAAACCCCCTTGTTCATTCCGATACAATCCCACTCACTCGCTCCTGCTCTCTTTTACTGCCTTAGGACAACAACGATTCAACTGTTACATGCTGCGGTAGTTGAACCCCTTTCCTCTGCATGACCTGTCATTGCCACAGTAAATAGATGAAACCCACTAGCATGAGTAGGAATTGTTTGAGCCCTGATCTGCCTACTCATTCATGTTTGTTTGTCATGCCTGCTACTGCTTAGAGTTGAGTCAGGTCTGATTCATCGGGGATGAATTGGAATGTTGTGAACATGTCCTACTGTGTGAGCTAAGTGTGTGAACACGATTTCGTAAAGGTAGCGGTGAGAGGCCATGTAGGAGTACATGGTGGGTTGTCTCATTGAAACCGTCCTCAGGAACTGAGTTCTGTGTTTGTGATCCATGAAACAGCTACTGCCACACGTTGGGCCCTAAAATATGACCCCGCTCAACTTCTTAACCACCCTAGTCCTTTGTCCAAGAGTTGCAAGTAGTTTCTGGTGTTTGTAGTATGCTGGAGGCCGTGTGCAGCGCTGACCCGAGGGGTGGGCTGTGATGTGGTAGGCACGTGGCCGGGTATGCCGGGCGCCCGTTTCGTGTCGCGGAAGCCTGTACACATTGTTCGGGGCCGTATGGAAACCTCGGCCGGACTCCCTGCGGATGGAACCTGGATAGGCGATAAACCTGGACTAGAGACTTGAGTGTTTAGGTAGGTCGTGGTCTACACCCACGTCGGCTTTCACTTGAAGTCTGCCGAGCACATGTCGTGTGCAGACGCTAAGTGGTGCAAACATGTGTGACGAATACACCCCTGCAGGGTTATAAATGATCTATTCGAATAGCCGCGTCCGCGGTAAAGGACTTCTGGGTTGCCTATAACAGTTCATAGATAACTTGAAGTGGATACTCTAAAATACGCAAGATAAATGTGAGTGCTATGGATGGGTTCTCGTAGGGAGACGGGAGCGGATCCGTAGTGGTGTATTGATATGGTGAATATATGGACTCGTGTGCGCCACCTCAAAAGAGTTACTTGCAGTTGTAGTTTAGGATAGCCACCGAGTCAAAGCTGGCTTGCTGCAGTTAAACTCCACCACCCCCTTTGTTGATACCGATGCATATGTAGCTAGATCTGATGTAAGTCTTGCTGGGTACATTTGTGTTTTCTTAATTTATGTTTTGCAGAGAGACTTCAGCCTCGCTAGTAGTTCCACATGGACTTCGACGTTTAGCTTGTTACCTCAGCTACGATCTTGTGCCCTCGGCGGGATCTTGTAGATAGTCAGGCTTCTAAGCCTTTTTCATTTGTAGTTGTCTGTAATCAGACATGTTTAAGCTTCCGCTTGTGCTATTGCTTGTATAACTTGAATGTTGGGTCATGAGACCCATGTTTGTAATATCTCGCTCCTCGGAGCCTATTGAATAAATACTTTGAGTCGTAGAGTCATGTTGTGATGCCATGTTGTATTTACACATATCGAGCATATTGTGTGTATGATTGAAATCCTTGGTATGTGTAGGATCCGACAACCTAGTTGTCCATCCTTGGTAGCCTCTCTTATGGGGAAATGTAGTCCGGTGCTTCCACTGCGCCATGGTAGTCTGCTACAGCCCGGTTTACCGGAGTCCTGTTAGCCCAATTGCTACTGCTCCAGAACACTTAGACTGGCAGGCATGTGTCCTTCTTCGATCCTGTGTCTGTCCCTTCGGGGAAATGTCACGCGGTGTCTTTCGGAGTCCTGTTAGCCTACTACAGCCCGGAGTCCCGGAGTCTTGCTAGCCCAGTTGCTACAGCCTGAATTCACTCGTTGATGACCGACACGTTCGTTGCTGGGTCATGTATGCCTGTCCCTGTAAGTTAGTGCCACTTTGGGTTTACGACTAGTCATGTCGGCCCGGGTTCTCTGTCATATGGATGCTAGCGACACTATCATATACGTGAGCCAAAAGGCGCAAACGGTCCCGGGCCAGGTAAGGTGGCACCCGTGGGAATACCGTGCGTGAGGCCGTAAAGTGATATGATGTGTTACATGCTAGATCGGTGTGACTTAGGATCGGGGTCCTGACAGGATTAGTCCAAGAAGGGGTTCTTGCAAGTATTGCAAGGTGTAAGATTGAGCGCAGCTCAACACCCGACCTCGACAGAAGAAAGAGAAAAGATGAGTGCCATCCCCTATGCCTCGGCCATAGGCTCTATTATGTATGCCATGTTGTGTACCAGACCTGATGTGAACCTTGCCATAAGTTTGGTGGGGAGGTACCAAAGTGATCCCAGAATGGAACACTGGTCAAGAATATCCTGAAGTGCGTGAAAAGGACTAAGGATATGTTTCTTGTTGATGGAAGTGCCGAAGAGCTCGTCGTAAAGGGTTGCGTCAATGCTAGCTTCGACACAGATCCGAATGACTCCGAGTCACAAACTGGATACGTGTATATTATGAATGGTGGGGTAGTCAGCTGGTGCAGTTGCAAGCAAAGTGTCGTGGCAGCATCTACATGTGATATTTGTAAAGTACATACAGATCTGAATGTCGCAGATCCGTTGACTAAACCTCTTCCACGAGCAAAACATGATCATCACCAGAACTCTATGGGTGTTCGATTCATCACAATGTAACTAGATTATTGACTCTAGTGCAAGTGGGAGATTGTTGGAAATATGCCCTAGAGGCAATAATAAAATGGTTATTATTATATTTCCTTGTTCATGATAATTGTCTATTGTTCATGCTATAATTGTATTAACCGGAAACCGTAATACATGTGTGAATACATAGACCACAACATGTCCCTAGTGAGCCTTTAGTTGACTAGCTTGTTGATCTATAGATGGTTATGGTTTCCTGACCATGGACATTGGATGTCGTTGATAATGGGATCACATCATTAGGAGAATGATGTGATGGACAAGACCCAATCCTAAGCATAGCACAAGATTGTCTAGTTCGTTTGCTAGAGCTTTTCTAATGTCAAGTATCATTTCCTTAAACCATGAGATTGTTCAACTCCCGAATACCGTAGGAACGCTTTGGGTGTATCAAAAGTCACAGTGTAACTGGGTGACTATAAAGGTGCACTACATGTATCTCCGTAAGTGTTTGTTGGGTTGGCACAAATCGAGACTGGGATTTGTCACTCCGTATGACGGAGAGGTATCTCTGGGCCCACTCGGTAATGCATCATCATAATGAGCTCAATGTGACTAAGGAGTTAGCCACGGGATCATGTGTTACGGAACGAGTAAAGAGACTTGCTGGTAATGAGATTGAACGAGGTATGGGGATACCGACAATCGAATCTCGGGTAAGTAACATACCGACGGACAAAGGGAATTGTATACGAGATTGATTGAATCCCCGACATCGTGGTTCATCCGATGAGATCATCGTGGAACATGTGGGAGCCAATATGGGTATCCAGATCCCGCTATTGGTTATTGGCCGGAGAGATGTTTCGGTCATGTCTGCATGGTTCCCGAACCCGTAGGGTCTACACACTTATGGTTCGGTGACGCTAGAGTTGTAATGGGAAATTGTATGTGGTTACCGAATGTTGTTCGGAGTCCCGGATGAGATCCCAGACATCACGAGGAGTTCCGAAATGGTCCAGAGGTGAAGATTTATATATGGGAAGTCCAGTTTCAGTCGCTAGAATAGTTTCGGGGGTTATCGGTATTATACCGGGACCACCGAATGGTGTCTGGGGTTCAACCGGCTGGGGCCACCTACTCCGGAGGACTTAATTGGCTGAATACGGGTGGGACTAGCTCCTTAGTGGGCTGGTGCGCCCCCAAGGGCCCAAGGCGCCTAGGGTTGGAAAGCCTAGGGGAGGGGGCGCCTCCCACCTGCTTGGGGGCTAGTCTCCCCCTCCTGGCCGCCACCCCCCTCTTGATGCATCTAGTGGGGCCGGCCTCCTCTCCCCTTCACCATATAAATAGAGGGGGGTGGGAGGGCAACCGCACCATTCTCCTGGCACAGCCCCCCCTCTCCAACACCTCCTCCTCCTCCGTAGTGCTTGGCGATGCCCTGCCAAAGAACCACGAGCTCCACTACCACCACGCCGTCGTGCTGCCAGAGTTCTCCCTCAACTTCTCCTCCCCCCTTGCTGGACCAAGAAGGAGGAGACGTCTCCGGGCTGTACGTGTGTGATAACCCACAAGTATAGGGGATCACAACAGTTTGCGAGGGTAGAGTATTCAACCCAAATTTATTGATTCGACAGAAGGGGAGCCAAAGAATATTCTCAAGTATTAGCAGTTGAGTTGTCAATTCAACCACACCTGGATAACTTAATATCTGCAGCAAAGTATTTAGTAGCAAAATAGTATGGAAGTAACGGTAACGATAGCAAAAGTAATATTTTTGGGTTTTGTAGTGATTGTAATAGTAGCAACGGTAAAGTAAATAAGCAAAGAACAATATGTGAAAAGCTCATAGGCATTGGATCGGTGATGGAGAATTATGCCGGATGCGGTTCATCATATAACAGTCATAACATAGGGTGACACAGAACTAGCTCCAATTCATCAATGTAATGTAGGCATGTGTTCCGAATATAGTCATACGTGCTTATGGAAAAGAACTTGCATGACATTTTTTGTCCTACCCTCTCGTGGCAGCGGGGTCCTAGCGGAAACTAAGGGATATTAAGGCTTCCTTTTAATAGAGTACCGGACCAAAGCATTAACACATAGTGAATACATGAACTCCTCAAACTACGGTCATCACCGGGAGTGGTCCCGATTATTGTCACTTCGGGGTTGCCGGATCATAACACATAGTAGGTGACTATAGACTTGCAAGATAGGATCAAGAACTCACATATATTCAGGAAAACATAATAGGTTCAGATCTGAAATCATGGCACTCGGGCCCTAGTGACAAGCATTAAGCATAGAAAAGTCATAGCAACATCAATCTCAGAACATAGTGGATACTAGGGATAAAACCCTAACAAAACTAACTCAATTACATGATAAATCTCATCCAACCCATCACCGTCCAGCAAGCCTACGATGGAATTACTCACGCACGGCGGTGAGCATCATGAAATTGGTGAATGAGGATGGTTGATGATGACGACGGCGACGGATTCCCCTCTCCGGAGCCCCAAACGGACTCCAGATCAGCCCTCCTGAGAGGTTTTAGGGCTTGGCGGCGGCTCCGTATCGTAAAACGTGATGAATCCTTCTCTCTGATTTTTTTTCTCCCTGAACACGAATATATGGAGTTGGAGTTGAGGTCGGTGGAGCAATAGGGGGCCCACGAGGTAGGGGGCGCGCCCAGGGGGGCAGGCACGCCCCCACCCTCATGGACAGGTGGTGGCCCCCCTGACGTGGATTCTTCTTCCAGTATTTTTAATGTTTTCCAAAAATAAGTTCCGTGGAGTTTCAGGTCATTCTGAGAACTTTCGTTTCTGCACATAAATAACACCATGGCAATTCTGCTGAAAACAGCGTCAGTCCAGGTTAGCTCCATTCAAATCATGCAAGTTAGAGTCCAAAACAAGGGCAAAAGTGTTTGGAAAAGTAGATACGACGGAGACGTATCAACTCCCCCAAGCTTAAACCTTTGCTTGTCCTCAAGCAATTCAGTTGACAAACTGAAAGTGATAAAGAAAAACTTTTACAAACTCTGTTTGCTCTTGTTGTTGTAAATATGTAAAGCCAGCATTCAAGTTTTCAGCAAAGATTATGACTAACCACATTCACAATAACACTTAGGTCTCATGTTTACTCATATCAATGACATAATTAACTAGCGAGCAATAATAATAAATCTCGGATGACAACACTTTCTCAAAACAATCATAATATGATATAACAAGATGGTATCTCGCTAGCCCTTTCTGAGACCGCAAAACATAAATGCAGAGCACCTTTAAAGATCAAGGACTGACTAAACATTGTAATTCATGATAAAAGAGATCCAGTCATAGTCATACCCAATATAAATAAATAGTAATGCATGCAAATGACAGCGGTGCTCTCCAGCTGGTGCTTTTTAATAAGAGGGTGATGACTCAACATGAAAGTAAATAGATAGGCCCTTCACAGAGGGAAGCAGTGATTTGTAGAGGTGCCAGAGCTCGATTTTAAAGCAGAGATAAATAATATTTTGAGCGGCATACTTTCATTGTCAACATAACAACCAAGAGATGGCGATATCTTCCATGCTACACACATTATAGGCGGTTCCCAAACAGAATGGTAAACTTTGTACTCCCCCTCCACCACAAGCATCAATCCATGGCTTGCTCGAAACAACGAGTGCCTCCAACTAACAACAGTCCCAGGGGGAGTTTTGTTTGCAATTATTTTGATTTAGTTTGCATAAAGCATGGGACTGAGCAACCCTGTGACCAGCCATTTTCTCGTGAGTGAGGAACGGAGTCCACTCCTCTTGAGAATAACCCGCCTAGCATGGAAGATACGGACAACCCTAGTTGATACATGAGCTATTCGAGCATACAAAACAGAATTTCATTTGAAGGTTTAGAGTTTGGCACATACAAATTTACTTGGAACGGCAGGTAGATACCGCATATAGAAAGGTATAGTGGACTCATATGGAATAACTTTGGGGTTTAAGGGATTGGATGCACAAGCAGTATTCCCGCTTAGTACAAGTGAAGGCTAGCAAAAGACTGGGAAGCGACCAACTAGAGAGCGACAACAGTCATGAACATGCATTAAAATTAATAAACATTGAGTAGAAGCATGAGTAGGATATAATCCACCATGAACATAAATATCGTGAAGGCTATGTTGATTTGTTTCAACTACATGCGTGAACATGTGCCAAGTCTATTCACTTAAACCATTCAAAGGAGGATACCACCCCACTATACCACATCACAACCATTTTAATAGCATGTTGGCACGCAAGGTAAACCATTATAACTCATAGCTAATCAAGCATGGCACGAGCAACTATAATCTCTAATTGTCATTGCAAACATGTTTATTCATAATAGGCTGAATCAGGAACGATGAACTAATCATATTTACAAAAACAAGAGAGGTCGAGTTCATACCAGCTTCTCTCATCTCAATCAGTCCATCATATATTGTCATAATTGCCTTTCACTTGCACGACCGAACGATGTGAATAATAATAATAGTGCACGTGCATTGGACTATGCTGGAATCTACGAGCATTCAATTCAAAGGAGAAGACAAGGTAATATGGGCGCTTGGTTAAATCAACAGTAATGCATATCAGATCCACTTCAACAATTTAATTATGGTCTTCTCCTATCGACCCCCAAAGAAAAGAAAAGAAATAAAATTATTTACACGGGAAAGCTCCCAACAAGCAAAAGAAGAACGGGAAATATTTTTGGGTTTTCTTTTAATTATTACTACTACAGCAAGAAAAGTAAACTAACTAAAAGCTACACTAATTTTTTTGGTTTTCTTAAGGTTTATTAAACACACAAGAAGAAAGCAAGAAAAAGGAAAATAAACTAGCATGGATATTACAGTGAAAGAGTATGAGCACCGACAACTAGCAATGAGTGTGTGAACATGAATGTAATGTCGGTGAGAAATACGTACTCCCCCAAGCTTAGGCTTTTAGCCTAAGTTGGTTTATTGCCAAGGATGGCCTGGCGGATATCCATAGTTGTAGTTGGGGTCGTACTGAGATGAAGAAGACTCTGATTTCCACTGGTTGGCAATCATCTCCGGATCCCACTGGTAATTAGACTGTCGTGGAGGATCAAATTGTGGTTCCGGCTCTAGCTCTGTGGCTGATGTAGGGTTCCGGTACGCGTGAATGGCCGCCAGCGGAACGAGATACGGGCCTGCAGATAAATCAAACAAGGAAGGAGCAGGCAAGGTAATAGTCTCAGGGTGATGTTTATCAAAGAACAATTTGTATTTAAGCGCCCCTTCCCTATTCTTTTCACAATAAAGTCATGCGCTACCATGCTCTTATAATCTAAATAAACCATAGGCAGCAATTTTTCTTCTTTTTCATAGTGCCTAATAGGTATGTTATAGTATGCAGCAAGGCGTGAAGCATAAACACCTCCAAAGATGGGCCCCTTTGTACGGTTCAGACTTAACCGTTTTGCAATAATACCGCCCATACTAACAGAGTCATCACAGAATAAACCATGGAACAAAATAATAATATCAGGAACACTAAGTTTCCACAGTTTCCGCGACCAATTAAGCAACGACTAGCAAATATAGCAAAGTAGCGTAAAACAGGAAAATGTATGCTAGTGATTCTTGCATCGGAAACCTTCCTAGTTTCCCCTACAGTAATAGTGTCAATAAACCCGTCCATATCTTTACGATGTGGTTCCTCTAAGATACCCTCGAAAGGTATTTTGCAAACCTTGCAAAATTCATCTAGTGACATCTTCTTCACCACATCATATAAATGAAACTCTACTGAAGGAGGTGATTCCTTAGGATAATAGTAGAAGTTTTGCACAAAAGTATTGGTGAGTAAGAGATACTGTTCGCGTTGGTCACGGAGGAAGTCGGTGAGGCCTGCATTCTCAGCCAATTCAGAAAAATCATCATAAATCCCGGCTGCTCTCAAGAAATCATCACAAGGCCATTCACACGGCCGAACCTCCGCGGTGCGAGGCAAATTATATTTGGGCCTCTCTGCTTCCTCACTTTGCTTTTCCTTCGAGCTTCGGCTCGATGAGCCCCTCAAAAATCTCTTCATTATTTTCTAAAAAATTCTGAAATTTTTAGTAACTTCAAACAAAAGTGAACCAAGCTCAACAAAATTGATAGAAACTACTCCTACAAGTGCCTAGAGACTATATCATGCATTAGAACTACTTGGAACCATATAAATTTGACATGCAAGCTCAAGAACATGGTCACATAGGCAGCACAAATTTGTAATGAATAAAGCACTAGAACAAAAACTAATTGGACCAATGGAGGAGTCACATGCCAAGGAACAATCTCCCAAAGCAGTTTTGTGAGAGGTGCTTTGAGCAAGGAGATCGAAAATCGCAGCAACATGAGCTAGAACTCGTGCTTGAGATGGATGGTGATTTTTTTGGGAGGAAGAAGAAGTGTGTGGGTGCAGGAATAAGTGGAGGGGAGCCACCATGGGCCCACGAGGCAGGGGGCGCGCCCTGTAGGGGTGGGTGCGCCCTGGACCCTCGTGGCCAGGTGCTTGCTCCCCCTGTTGTGTTCTCAGTGCCAGATATTCTCAAATATTCCAGAAAAAATCATATTAAATTGGCAGGGCATTTGGAGAACTTTTATTTCCAGGGTATTTTTATATTGAACGGACAATTCAGAAACAGACAGAAAAATACTATTTTTACTTTATTTCAACTAAATAACAGAAAGTAGAAAGAGGGTAAAGAAGGTTGTGCTTTCTAACTTCAGCCATCTCATGCTCATCAAAAGGAATCCACTAACAAGGTTGATCAAGTCTTGTTAACAAACTCATTCCGACTAACATGGAACCGGAGAAATTTCGAATAACACTATATTACCTCAACGGGGATATGCACATCCCCAATAATAAGAATATCATATTTCTTCTTGACAGTAGGTAGAGGAAATTCAAAACCTCCAAAAATAATTGATGGAATTTTTCCAATAGAATTGATACTGTGGACTTGAGGTTGTTTCCTCGGAAAGTGTACCGTATGCTCATTACCATTAACATGAAAAGTGACATTGCCCTTGTTGCAATCAATAACAGCCCCTGCAGTATTCAAGAAAGGTCTTCCAAGAATAATAGACATACTATCGTCCTCGGGAATATCAATGATAACAAAGTCCGTTAAAATAGTAACGTTTGCAACCACAACAGGCACATCCTCACACATACCAACAGGTATAGCAGTTGATTTATCAGCCATTTGCAAAGATATTTCAGTAGGTGTCAACTTATTCAAATCAAGTCTATGATATAAAGAGAGAGGCATAACACTAACACCAGCTCCAAGATCACATAAAACGGTTTTAACATAATTTCTTTTAATGGAGCATGGTATAGTTGGTACTCCTGGATCTCCAAGTTTCTTAGGTATTCCACCCTTAAAAGTATAATTAGCAAGCATGGTGGAAATCTCAGCTTCCGGTATTTTTCTTTTATTAGTAACAATTTCTTTCATGTAGTTAGCATAAGGATTCATTTTGAGCATATCAGTTAATCGCATACGCAAAAAGATAGGTCTAATCATTTCAGCAAAGTGCTCAAAATCCTCATCATCCTTTTTCTTGGATGGTTTGGGAGGAAAAGGCATGGGTTTCCGAACACAAGGTTCTCTTTCCTTACCGTGCTTCCTAGCAACAAAGTCTCTCTTATCATAACGTTGATTCTTTGATTGTGGGTTATCAAGATCAACAGCAGGTTCAATTTCTACATCATTATTATTACTAGGTTGAGCATCATCATGAACATCATCATTAACATTATCACTAGGTTCATGTTCGTTACCAGATTGTGTTTCAACATCAGAAATAGAAATATCATTTGGATTCTCAGGTGGTTCAGCAATAGGTTCACTAGAAGCATGCAAAGTCCTATCATTTCTTTTTCTTCTTTTTAGGAGGACTAGGTGCATCAATATTATTTCTCTGAGAATCTTGCTCAATTCTCTTAGGATGTCCTTCAGGATACAAAGGTTCCTGAGTCTTTTTACCAGTTCTAGTAGCCACTCTAACAGCATAGTCATTATTCTTATTATTCATTTCATTGAGCAAATCATTCTGAGCTTTAAGTACTTGTTGTACTTGAGTGGTCACCATAGAAGCATGTTTACTAATGAGTTTAAGTTCACCTTTAACTCTAGACATATAATCACCCAAGTGTTCAAGCATATCAGAATTATATTTCAATTGTCTACCAATATAAGCATTGAAGTTTTATTGTTTAACAATAAAGTTGTCAAATTCATCTAAGCATTGTCTAGCAGACTTATATTGAGGGATATCACCTTCATCAAATCTATAGAGAGAATTTACCTTTACTACCTGTGTCGGGTTATCAAGACCATGTGTTTCTTCAATAGGTGATGAATTAAGACCATATATTTCTTCGACAGGCGGTAAATTAAGACCATGGATTTCTTCAATAGGAGGTAAATTCTTAACATCTTTAGCTTTAATACCTTTTTCTTTCATAGATTTCTTTGCCTCTTGCATATCTTCAGGACTGAGAAATAGAACACCTCTTTTCTTCGGAGTTGGCTTAAGAATAGGTTCAGGAGCTGGCTCAGGAAGTGTCCAATTATTTTCATTTGTCAACACATTATTTAATAGAATTTCAGCTTCATCCGGTGTTCTTTCCTTGAAAACAGAACCAGCACAACTATCCAGGTAATCTCTGGAAGCATCGGTTAGTCCATTATAAAAGATATCAAGTATTTCATTTTTCTTAAGAGGATGATCAGGCAAAGCATTAAGTAATTGGAGAAGCCTCCCCCAAGCTTGTGGGAGACTCTCTTCTTCAATTTGCACAAAATTATATATTTCCCTTAAAGCAGCTTGTTTCTTATGAGCAGGGAAATATTTAGCAGAGAAGTAATAAATCATATCCTGGGGACTACGCACACAACCAGGATCAAGAGAATTAAACCATATCTTAGCATCACCCTTTAATGAGAACGGAAATATTTTAAGGATATATAAGTAGCGAGTTCTCTCATCATTAGTGAATAGGGTGGCTATATCATTTAATTTAGTAAGATGTGCCACAACAGTTTCAGATTCATAGCCATAGAAAGGATCAGATTCAACCAAAGTAATTATATCAGGATCAACGGAGAATTCATAATCCTTATCAGTAACAAAGATAGGTGAAGTAGCATAAGCAGGATCATATTTCATTCTAGCATTCAGAGTTTTTTGTTTAAGCTTAGCTAATAATTTCTTAAGATCACTTCTATCATTGCAAGCAAGAAAGTCTCTTTTAGTTTCTTCATCCATAACATAGCCCTCAGGCACAACAGGAAATTCATATTTATTAGGGGGAGAGTCTTCATCATCACTATCATCAAAATTATCAGTTTCAATAATTTCATTCTCTCTAGCCCTAGCAAGTTGTTCATCAAGAAATTCACCAAGTGGCACAATAGTATCAAGCATAGAAGTAGTTTCATCATAAGTATCATGCATAGCAGAAGTGGCATCATCAATAACATGCGACATATCAGAATTAATAGCCGAAGCAGGTTTAGGTGTCGCAAGCTTACTCAAAACAGAAGGTGAATCAAGTGCAGAGCTAGATGGCAGTTCCGTACCTCCCCTCGTAGTTGAGGGATAAATTTTTGTCTTCTCGTCTTTCAAGTTCCTCATAGTGACCACCAGATATAAATCCCAAGTGACTCAAAGAATAGAGCTATGATCCCCGGCAACGGCGCCAGAAAATGTTCTTGATAACCCACAAGTATAGGGGATCACAACAGTTTTCGAGGGTAGAGTATTCAACCCAAATTTATTGATTCGACACAAGGGGAGCCAAAGAATATTCTCAAGTATCAGCAGTTGAGTTGTCAATTCAACCACACCCGGATAACTTCATATCTGCAGCAAAGTATTTAGAAGCAAAATAGTATGGAAGTAACGGTAACGATAGCAAAAGTAATATTTTTGGGTTTTGTAGTGATTGTAACAATAGCAACGGTAAAGTAAATAAGCAAAGAACAATATGTGAAAAGCTCGTAGGCATTGGATCGATGATGAAGAATTATGCCGGATGTGGTTCATGATGTAACAGTCATAACATAGGGTGACACAGAACTAGCTCCAATTCATCAATGTAATGTAGGCATGTATTCCAAATATAGTCATACGTGCTTATGGAAAAGAACTTGCATGACATCTTTTGTCCTACCCTCCCGTGGCAGCGGGGTCCTAGCGGAAACTAAGGGATATTAAGGCCTCCTTTTAATAGAGTACCGGACCAAAGCATTAACACATAGTGAATACATGAACTCCTCAAACTACGGTCATCACCGGGAGTGGTCCCGATTATTGTCGCTTCGGGGTTGCCGGATCATAACACATAGTAGGTGACTATAGACTTGCAAGATAGGATCAAGAACTCACATATATTCAGGAAAACATAATAGGTTCAGATCTGAAATCATGGCACTCGGGCCCTAGTGACAAGCATTAAGCATAGAAAAGTCATAGCAACATCAATCTTAGAACATAGTGGATACTAGGGATCAAACCCTAACAAAACTAACTCGATTACATGATAAATCTCATCCAACCCATCACCGTCCAGCAAGCCTATGATGGAATTACTCACGCACTATGGTGAGCATCATGAAATTGGTGATGGGGGATGGTTGATGATGACGACGGCGACGGATTCCCCTCTCCAGAGCCCCGACCAGACTCCAGATCAGCCCTCCCGAGAGGTTTTAGGGCTTGGCAGCGGCTCCGTATCATAAAACGCGATGAATCCTTCTCTTTCATTTTTTTCTCCCCGAACACGAATATATGGAGTTGGAGTTGAGGTCGGCGGAGCAATAGGGGGCCCACGAGGCAGGGGGCGCGCCCAGGGGGGGTAGGCGCGCCCCCCACCCTCGTGGGTAGGTGGTGGCCCCCTGACGTGGATTATTCTTCCAGTATTTTTAATGTTTTCCAAAAATAAGTTCCATGGAGTTTCAGGTCATTCCGAGAACTTTTTTTCTGCACATAAATAACACCATGGCAATTCTACTGAAAACAGCGTCACTCCGGGTTAGTTCCATTCAAATCATGCAAGTTAGAGTCCAAAACAAGGGCAAAAGTGTTTGGAAAAGTTGATACGACGGAGACGTATCAGTGTGTTGAACGCGGAGGCGCCGTCCATTCGGCGCTTGGATCAGATCTTCTGCGATTTGATTCGCCGCGAGTACGACTCCATCAACCGCGTTCTTGTAACGCTTCCGCTTAGCGATTTTCAAGGGTATGAAGATGCACTCCCTCTCTCTCGTTGCTAGCTTCTCCTAGATTGATCTTGGTGACACGCGTAGGAATTTTTTTGAATTATTACTACGTTCCCCAACAAACGCATCATCATAATGAGCTAAATGTGACTAAGGAGTTAGTCACGGGATCATGTGTTACGGAACGAGTAAAGAGACTTGCCGGTAACGAGATTGAACAAGGTATAGGGATACCAACGATCGAATCTCGGGCAAGTAACATACTGATGGACAAAGGGGATTGTATACGGGATTGATTGAATCCCCGACATCGTGGTTCATCCGATGAGATCATCGTGGAACATGTGGGAGCCAATATGGGTATCCAGATCCCTCTATTGGTTATTGGCCGGAGAGATGTCTCGGTCATGTCTGCATGGTTCCCGAAGCCGTAGGGTTTATACACTTAAGGTTCGGTGACGCTAGAGTTGTTATGGGAAATTGTATGTGGTTACCGAAAGTTGTTCAGAGTCCCGGATGAGGAGATCCCGAACGTCACGAGGAGTTCCGGAATGGTCCGGAGGTGAAGATTTATATATGGGAAGTCCAGTTTCAGTCGCCGGAATAGTTTGGGGGGTTATCGGTATTGTACCGGGACCACCGAAAGGTGTCCGGGGGTCCACCGGGTGGTGCCACCTGCTCTGGAGGACTTAGTGGGCTGAATACGGGTGGGGACCAGCTCCCTAGTGGGTTGGTGCGCCCCCCTCCCAAGGGCCCAAGGAACCTAGGATTGGAAACCCTAGGAGGAGGGGGCGCCTGCCACCTGCTTGGGGGGCAAGTCTCCCCCTCCTGGCCGCCCCCCCTCTAGATGCATCTAGGGGGGCCGGCCTCCTCTCACCTTCACCCTATAAATAGAGGGGGTGGGAGGGCAGCCGCACCCTTCCCCTGGCGAAGCCCTCCCCCTCTCCAACACCTCCTCCTCCATAGTGCTTGGCGAAGCCCTGCCGGAGAACCACGAGCTCCACCACCACCATGTCGTTGTGCTGCCGGAGTTCTCCTCAACTTCTCCTCCCCCTTGCTAGATCAAGAAGGAGGAGACGTCCCCGAGCTGTACGTATGTTGAACGCGGAGGCGCCGTCCGTTCGGCGCTTGGATCAGATCTTCCGCGATTTGAATCGCCGTGAGTACGACTCCATCAACCGCGTTCTTGTAACGCTTGCGCTCAGCAATCTTCAAGGGTATGAAGATGCACTCCCTCTCTCGTTGCTAGTATCTCCTAGATTGATCTTGGTGACATGTAGGAAAATTTTGAATTATTACTACGGTTCCCAACAGTGGCATCATGAGCTAGGTCTATGCGTAGATTCTATGCACGAGTAGATCACAAGTAGTTGTGGGTGATGATTTGTTCAATTTGCTTACCGTTACTAGTCCTGTCTTGATTCGGCGGCATTGTGGGATGAAGCGGCCCAGACCGACCTTACACGTACTCTTACGTGAGACAAGTTCCACTGATTGACATGCACTTGTTGCATAAGGTGGCTAGTGGGTGTCCGTCTCTCCCACTTTAGTCGAATCGGATTCGATGAAGAGGGTCCTTATGAAGGGTAAATAGCAATTGGCATATCATTGTTGTGGCTTTTTGCTACCTCTTGAGATGTGTTGGTTTCCCATGAAGAGGAAAGGGTGATGCAACAAAGTAGCGTAAGTATTTCCCTCAGTTTTTGAGAACCAAGGTATCAATCCAGTAGGAGACTACACGCAAATCCCCAGTACCTGCACAAACAATCAAGAACCTTGCAACCACCGCGATAAAGGGGTTGTCAATCCCTTCACGGCCACTTGCAAAAGTGAGATCTGATAAAGATAATAAGATAATATTTTTGTGGTATAGATTGGAAAGTAAAGATTGCAAAATAAACGGCGACAGAAATAGCTTGTTGGCGGGAAAATAATATGATGGAAGACAGACCCGGGGCCATAGGTTTCACTAGTGGCTTCTTCAAGATAGCATGATCTACGGTGGGTGAACAAATTACTGTGGAGAAATTGATAGAAAAGCCCATAGTTGTGAGAATATCTAGGCATGATCATGTATATAGGCATCACGTCTGTGACAAGTAGACCAAAACGATTCTGCATCTACTACTATTACTCCACACATCGACCGCTATCCAGCATGCATCTAGAGTATTAAGTTCATAAGAACAGAGTAACGCATTAGGCAAGATGACATGATGTAGAGGGATAAACTCACGCAATATGATATAAACCACATCTTTTTATCCTCGATGGCAACAATACAATACGTGCCTTCCTGCCCCTGATGTCACTCGGAAAGGACACCGCAAGATTGAACCCAAAGCTAAGCACTTCTCCCATTGCAAGAAAGATCAATCTAGTAGGCCAAACCAAATTGATAATTTGAAGAGACTTGCAAAGATATCAAATCATGCATATAAGAATTCAGAGAAGAATCAAATATTTTTCATAGATAATCTTGATCATAAACCCACAATTCATCGGATCTCGACAAACACACCGCAAAAAGAATTACATCGAATAGATCTCCAAGAGAATCGAGGAGAACTTTGTATTGAGATCCAAAGAGAGAGAAGAAGTCATCTAGCTAATAACTATGGACCCGAAGGTCTGTGGTAAACTACTCACACATCATCGGAGAGGCTATGGTGTTGGTGTAGAAGCCCTCCGTGATCGATTCCCCCTCCGGCGGAGTGCAACAAAAGACCACAAGATGGGATCTCACGGGTACAGAAGGTTGTGGTGGTGGAAATAGGGTTTCGTGGTGCTCCTGGATGTTTTCAGGGTATATGATTATATATAGGCGAAAGAAGTAGGTCGGTGGAGCCACGAGGGGCCCACGAAGGTGGAGGGCGCGCTTACCCCCCTGGGCGCGCCCTCCTACCTCGTGGCCGCCTCGTTGCTTCCTTGACGTCCACTCCAAGTTTCCTGGATTGCATTTGTTCCAAAAACGTTCCTCGCGAAGGTTTCATTCCGTTTGGATTCTGTTTGATATCCTTTTCTGCGAAACACTGAAATAGGCAAAAAATAGTAATTTGCACTAGGCCTTCGGTTAATAGGTTAGTCCCAAAAATAATATAAAAGTGCATAATAAAGCCCATTAAACATCCTAAACAGATAATATAATAGCATGGAACAATCAAAAATTATAGATACGTTGGAGACGTATCAAGCATCCCCAAGCTTAATTCCTGCTCGTCCTCGAGTAGGTAAATGATAAAAACAGAATTTTTGATGTGAATTCTACCTAGCATAATTCTCAATGTAATTTTCTTTATTGTGGCATGAATGTTCAGATTCGAAAGATTTTAAGACAAAAGTTTAATATTGACATAAAAATAATAATACTTCAAGCATACTCACAAAGCAATCATGTCTTCTCAAAATAACATGGCCAAAGAAAGTTATCCCTACAAAATCATATAGTCTTTCTATGCTCTATCTTCATCACACAAAATATTTAAATATGCACAACCCCAATGACAAGCCAAGCAATTGTTTCATACTTTTGATGTTCTCAAACTTCTTCAATTTTCACGCAATACATGAGCGTGAGCCATGAACATAACACTATATGTGGAATAGAATGGTGGTTGTGGAGAAGACAAAAAAGGAGAAGATAGTCTCACATCAACTAGGCGTATCAACGGGCTATGGAGATGCCCATCAATAGATATCAATGTGAGTGAGTAGGGATTTCCATGCAACGGATGCAGTAGAGCTATAAGTGTATGAAAGCTCAACAAAAGAAACTAAGTGGGTGTGCATCCAACTTTCTTGCTCACGAAGACCTAGGGCATTTTGAGGAAGCCCATCATTGGAATATACAAGCCAAGTTCTATAATGTAAAATTCCCACTAGTATATGAAACTGACAACATAGGAGACTCTCTATCATGAAGATCACGGTGCTACTTTGAAGCACAAGTGTGGTAAAAGGAAAGTAACATTGTCCCTTCTCTCTTTTTCTCCCATTTTTTTTGTTTAGGCCTTTATCTCCTTTTTTTATGGCCTCTTTTTTTCGTGCGGAGTCTCATCCCGACTTGTGGGGGAATCATAGTCTCCATCATCCTTTCCTCACTTGGGACAATGCTCTAATAATGATGATCATCACACTTTTATTTACTTACAACTCAATACTTAGAACAAAATATGACTCTATGTGATTGCCTCCGGCGGTGTACCGGAATATACAATGAATCAAGAGTGACATGTATGAAAATCATGAATGGTGGCTTTGCCACAAATACGATGTCAACTACATGATCATGCAAAGCAATATGACAATGATGGAGCGTGCCATAATAAACGGAACGGTGGAAAGTTGCATGGCAATATATCTCGGAATGGCGATGGAAATGCCATAATAGGTAGGTATGGTGGCTGTTTTGATCAAGGTATATGGTGGGTGTATGATACCGGCGAAAGGTGCGCGGTATTAGAGAGGCTAGCAATGGTGGAAGGATGAGAGTGCGTATAATCCATGAACTCAACATTTGTCATAAAGAACTCACATACTTATTGCAAAAATCTATTAGTTATCGAAACAAAGTACTACGCGCATGCTCCTAGGGGGATAGATTGGTAGGAAAAGACCATCGCTCGACCCCGACCGCCACTCATAAGGAAGACAATCAATAAATAAATCATGCTCCGACTTCATCACATAACGGTTCACTATACGTGCATGTTACGCGAATCACAAACTTTAACACAAGTATTTCTCAAATTCACAATTACTCAACTAGCATGACTCTAATATCACCATCTTCATATCTCAAAACAATCATAAAGAATCAAACTTCTCATAGTATTCAATGCACTTTATATGATAGTTTTTATTATACCTATCTTGGATGCTCATCACATTAGGACTAATTTTATAGCCAAAGCAAATTACCATGATGTTCTAAGGGACTCTCAAAATAATATAAGTGAAGCATGAGAGATCAATAATTTCTATAAAATAAACCACCACCGTGCTCTAAAAGATATAAGCGAAGCACTAGAGCAAAATTATCTAGCTCAAAAGATAAAGTGAAGCACATAGAGTATTCTAATAAATTCTGATCCATGTGTGTATCTCCAAAAGGTGTGTACAGCAAGGATGATTGTGGTAAACTAACAAGCAAAGACTCAAATCATACAAGACGCTCCAAGCAAAACACATCATGTGGTGAATAAAAATATAGCCTCAAGTAAAGTTACCGATGGACAAAGATGAAAGAGGGGATGCCTTCCGGGGCATCCCCAAGCTTAGGCTTTTGGTTTTCCTTGAATTTTACCTTGGGGTGCCTTGGGAATCCCCAAGCTTAGGCTCTTGCCACTCCTTTCTCCAAAATCCATCAAATCTTTACCCAAAAACTTGAAACTTGACAACACAAAACTCAACAGAATATCTCATGAGCTCCGTTAGTATAAGAAAACAAATCACCACTTTAAGGTACTGCAATTAACTCATTCTTTATTTATATTGGTGTTAAACCTACTGTATTCCAGCTTCTCTATGGTTCATACCCCCCGATACTAGCCATAGATTCATCAAAATAAGCAAACAACACACGAAAAACAGAATCTGTCAAAAACAGAACAGTCTGTAGTAATCTATATCAAATGTATACTTCTGTAACTCCAAAAATTCTGAAATAAATTGGTGGACGTGAGGACTTTTTCTACTAATCATCTGCAAAAGAATCAACCTAAAATCACTCTCCAGTAAAAAATTGCAGCTCATCTCGTGAGCGCTAAAGTTTCTGTTTTTTACAGCAAGATCATAAAGACTTCACCCAAGTCTTCCCAAAGGTTCTACTTGGCACAAACACTAATTTAAAACATAAAACCACATCTAAACAGAAGGTAGATAAATTATTTATTACTAAACAGAAACAAAAAAACAAGAAACAAAAATAAAATTGGGTTGCCTCCCAACAAGCGCTATCGTTTAACGCCCCTAGCTAGGCATAAAAGCAAGAATAGATCTAGGTATTATCATCTTTGGTATGCAATCCATAAGTGGCTCTCATAATAGATTCATAAGGTAATTTAATTCTCTTCCTAGGAAAGTGTTCCATGCCTTTCCTTAATGGAAATTGGAATCTAATATTTCCTGCTTTCATACCAATAATTGCACCAATCGTTCTAAGGAAGGGTCTAACAAGAATAATAGGACATGTAGGATTGCAATCTATATCAAGAAAAATGAAATCTACGGGCACATAATTCCTATTTGCAATAATAAGAACATCATTAATCCTTCCCATAGGTTTCTCAATGGTGGAATCCGCAAGATGCAAATTTAAAGAACAAACATCAAATTCACGGAAACCTAACACATCACACAAAGTTTTTGGAATTGTGGAAACACTAGCACCCAAATCACACAAAGCATAGCATTCATGATCTTTAATCTTAATTTTAATAGTAGGTTCCCACTCATCATAAAGTTTTCTAGGGATAGAGACTTCTAATTCAAGTTTCTCTTCATCAGATTGCATTAAAGCATCAACGATATGTTTGGTAAAAGCTTTATTTTGACTATAAGCATGAGGAGAACTTAACACGGATTGCAACAAGGAAATACAATATATTAAAGAACAATTATCATAATTAAATTCCTTGAAATCCAAAATAGTGGGTTCATTGCTATCTAAAGTTTTGACCTCTTCAATCCCACTTTTACCAATTTTTGCATCAAGAACTAAAAACTCCGAATCATTGGGACGCCTTTTAACTAAAGTTGACTCATCTCCAGTCCCATCTTTATCAAGATTCATATTGGAAAACAAAGATTTAACAGGAGACACATCAATCACTTTTAGATCTTCATCATTATTATCATGAAAACTAGAAGAACACGCTTACACAAAGCAATCTTTTTTTGCACGTATCCTAGTGGTTCTTTCTTTGCACTCATCAATGGAAATTCTCATAGATTTAAGAGACTCATTGATATCATGCTTAGGTGGAATAGATCTAAGTTTCAAAGAATCAACATCAAGAGAAATTCTATCCACGTACCTAGCCAACTCATAAATATTAGGCAATTTTTCTTCAAGCAAGGCATTGAAATTCTTTTGCGAAATCATAAATTATTTAACACTAGTCTCAAAATCAGAGGGCATCTTATTAAAATTTCCATAAGAGTTGTTGTAGGAATTACCATAATTTTTAGAGGAATTACTAGGGAACGGCCTAGAATTAAAGTTTCCTCTATAAGCGTTGTTACCAAAATTGTTCCTACCAACAAAATTCACATCCATAGATTCATTATTATTCTCAATCAAAGTAGACAAAGGCATATCATTAGGATAAGAAGAAACACTCTAATTAGCAAACAATTTCATAAGTTCATCCATCTTTCCACTCAAAACATTAATCTCTTCTATCGAATGAACCTTTTTACTAGTAGATCTTTCGGTGTGCCATTGGGAATAATTAACCATAATATAATCTAGGAGTTTAGTAGCTTCTCCTAAAGTGATTTCCATAAAAGTGCCTCCCGCGGCTGAATCTAAAAGATTTCTAGAAGCAAAATTCAATCCGGCATAAATTTTTTGTATAATCATCCATAAATTCAAACCATGTGTAGGGCAATTACGTATCATTAATTTCATCCTCTCCCAAGATTGGGCAACATGCTCATGATCAAGTTGCTTAAAATTAATAATATCATTTCTAAGAGAGATGATCTTAGCGGGAGGAAAATACTTAGAGATAAAAGCATCTTTGCACTTATTCCATGAATCAATACTATTTTTAGGCAAAGAAGAGAACCAAGTTTTAGCACGATCTCTAAGAGAAAACGGAAATAGCTTCAATTTAATAATATCATTATCCACGTCTTACTTCTTTTGCATATCGCACAAATCAACAAAGTTGTTTAGATGGGTAGCGGCATCTTCACTAGGAAGGCCAGAAAACTGATCTTTCATAACAAGATTCAACAAGGCAGCATTTATTTCACAAGATTCAGCATCGGTAATAGGAGCAACCGGAGTGCTAAAAAAATCATTATTGTTGGTATTCGAAAAGTCACACAATTTAGTATTGTCTTGGGCCATCGTGACAAACAATCCAACAGACAAGCACACAAGAAGCAAGCGAAAAGAGACAGACGAAAAAAGAGGGCGAATAAAATGGCAAGGGTGAAGTGGGGGAGAGGAAAACGAGAGGCAAATGGCAAATAATGTAATGCGAGGGATAAGAGTTTGTGATGGGTACTTGGTATGTCTTGACTTGTGCGTAGATCTCCCCGGCAATGGCGCCAGAAATCGGCAAGTTGACGGGAGATCGTATCTTGACTTGACTTGGCGTAAATCTCCCCAGCAACGGCGCCAGAAATTGGCAAGTTGACGGGAGATCAAATATTGACTTGACTTGGCGTAAATCTCCCCGGCAACAACGCCAGAAATCCTTCTTGCTACCTCTTGAGCATGCGTTAGTTTTCCCTTGAAGAGGAAAGGGTGATGCAGCAAAGTAGTGTAAGTATTTCCCTCAGTTTTTGAGAACCAAGGTATCAATCGAGTAGGAGACTACACGCAAATCCCTAGTACCTGCACAATCAATCAAGAACCTTGCAACCAACGCGATAAAGGGGTTGTCAATCCCTTCACGGCCACTTGCAAAAGTGAGATCTGATAAAGATAATAAGATAAATATTTTTGGTATTTTTGTGGTATAGATTGGAAAGTAAAGATTGCAAAATAAACGGCGACAGAAATAGCTAGTTGGCGGGAAAATAATATGATGGAAGATAGACCCCTGGGCCATAGGTTTCACTAGTGGCTTCTCTGAAGATAGCATAATCTACGGTGGGTGAACAAATTACTGTCGAGCAATTGATAGAAAAGCGCATAGTCATGAGAATATCTAGGCATGATCATGTATATAGGCATCACGTCCGTGACAAGTAGACCGAAATGATTCTGCATCTACTACTATTACTCCACACATCGACCGCTATCCAGCATGCATCTATAGTATTAAGTTCATAAGAAAAGAGTAACACATTAGGCAAGATGACATGATGTAGAGGGATAAACTCAAGCAATATGATATAAACCACATCTTTTTATCCTCGATGGCAACAATACAATACGTGCCTTCCTGCCCCTGCTGTCACTGGGAAAGGACACCCAAAGCTAAGCACTTCTCCCATTCCAAGAAAGATCAATCTAGTAGGCCAAACCAAACTGATAATTCAAAGAGACTTGCAAAGATATCATGCATATAATAATTCACAGAAGAATCAACTATTTTTCATAGATAATCTTGATCATAAACCCACAATTCATCGGATCTCGACAAACACACCGCAAAAAAAATTACAGCGAATAGATCTCCAAGAGAATCGAGGAAACTTTGTATTGAGATCCAAAGAGAGAGAAGAAGCCATCTAGCTAATAACTATGTACCCGAAGGTCTGTGGTAAACTACTCACACATCATCGGAGAGGCTATGGTGTTGATGTAGAAGCCCTCCGTGATCGATTCCCACTCCGGTGGAGCGCCGGAAAAGGCCCCAAGATGGGATCACGGGTACAGAAGGTTGCGGCGGTGGAAATAGGTTTCGTGGTGCTCCTGGATGTTTTCAGGGTATATGAGTATATATAGGCGAAAGAAGTAGGTCGGTGGAGCCACGAGGGGCCTACGAGGGTGGGGGCGCGCCTACCCCCTGGGCGCACCCTCCTACCTCGTGGCCGCCTCGTTGCTTCCTTGATGTCCACTCCAAGTCTCCTGGATTGCGTTTGTTCCAAAAATGATCCTCGCAAAGGTTTCATTCCGTTTGGATTCCATTTGATATTCCTTTTCTGCGAAACACTGAAATAGGCAAAAAAACGGCAATTTGCAGTAGGCCTTCGGTTAATAGGTTAGTCCCAAAAATAATATAAAAGTGCATAATAAAGCCCATTAAACATCCTAAACAGATAATATAATAGCATGGAACAATCAAAAATTATAGATACGTTGGAGACGTATCACTTTTGCGTAGGTAAGAAATGTTCTTGCTAGAAACCCATAGCAGCCACATAAGCCATGCAACAACAATTAGAGGACGTCTAACTTGTTTTTGCAGGGTATGCTATGTGATGTGATATGGCCAAAAGGATGTGATGAGTTATATATGTGATGTATGAGATTGATCATGTTCTTGTAATAGGAATCACGACTTGCATGTCGATGAGTATGACAACCGGCAGGAGCCATAGGAGCTGTCTTAATTTATTGTATGACCTGCATGTCAATGAAAACGACATGTAATTACTTTACTTTGTTGCTAACCGTTAGCCATAGTAGTAGAAGTAATAGTTGGCGAGACAACTTCATGAAGACACGATGATGGAGATCATGGTGTCATGCCGGTGACGAAGGTGATCATGCTGCGCCTTGAAGATGGAGATCAAAGGCGCAAGATGATATTGGCCATACCATGTCACTTTATGATTTACATGTGATGTTTGTCATGTTTACATCTTATTTGCTTAGAACGACGGTAGCATAAATAAGATGATCCCTCACAAAAAAAATCAAGAAATGTGTTCCCCTAACTGTGCACCGTTGTGAAGGTTTGTTGTTTCGAAGCACCACGTGATGATCGGGTGTGATAGATTCTAACGTTCGCATACAACGGGTGTAAGCCAGATTTACACATGCGAAACACTTAGGTTGACTTGACGAGCCTAGCATATACAGACATGGCCTTGGAACACGAGAGACCGAAAGGTCGAACATGAGTCGTATAGTAGATGCGATCAACATGGAGATGTTCACCGTTGATGACTAGTCCGTCTCACGTGATGATCGGGCACAGCGTAGTCGATTCGGATCATGTATCACTTAGATGACTAGAGGGATGTCTATCTGAGTGGGAGTTCATTAAATAATTTGATTAGATGAACTTAATTATCATGAACTTAATCTAAAATTGTCTTTACAATCTATCTTGTAGATCCAATGGCCCACGCTAATGTTGCCCTCAACTTCAATGCGTTCCTAGAGAAAACCAAGCTGAAAGACGATGGTATTAACTATACGGACCGGGTCCGTAACTTGAGGATCATCCTCATAGCTACCAAGAAAGCATATGTCCTTGAAGCACCGCTAGGTGACGCACCCATTTTCCCAGCAACTCAAGACATTATGAACGCCTGGCAGTCGCGTAGTGATGATTACTCCCTGGTTCAGTGCGGCATGCTTTACAGCTTAGAATCGGGGCTCCAAAAGCATTTTGAGCAACACGGAGCATACGAGATGTTCCAAGAGCTGAAAATGGTTTTCCAAGCTCATGCCCGGGTCGAGAGATATGAAGTCTCCGACAAGTTCTATAGTTGTAAGATGGAGGAAAACAGTTCTGTCAGCGAGCATATACTCAAAATGTCTGGGTTGCACAACTGCTTGTCTCAGCTGGGAGTTAATCTTCCAGATGACTCGGTCATTGACAGGATCCTCCGGTCGCTTCACCTAGCTACAAGAGCTTTGTGATGAACTACAATATGCAAGGGATGGAGAAGTCCATTCCTGTGTTATATTCAATGCTGAAATCAGCGGAGGTGGAGATCAAAAAGGAACATCAAGTATTGATGGTGAATAAGACCACTAGTTTCAAGAAAGGCAAGGGTAAGAAGAACTTCAACGAGGATGGCTAGGAGTTGCTGCGCCGGGTAAGTCAGTTGCCGGGAAGAAGCCAAAGAATGTACCCAAGCCTAAGACTGAGTGCTTTTATTGCAAGGGAAATGGTCACTGGAAGCGGAACTGCCCCAAGTACTTAGCGGATAAGAAGGCCGGCAACACCAAAGGTATGTATGATATACATGTTATTGATGTGTACCTTACCAGCGCTCGTAGTAGCTCCTGGGTATTTGATACAGGTGCGGTTGCTCACATTTGTAACTCAAAACAGGAGCTGCGGAATAAGTGGAGACTGGCTAAGACGAGGTGACGATGCGCGTCGGGAATGGTTCCAAGGTCGATGTGATCGCTGTCGGCACGCTACCTCTACATTTACCTTCGGGATTAGTTTGAAACCTCAATAATTGTTATTTAGTGCCAGCTTTGAGCATGAACATTGTATCTGGATCTTGTTTAATGCGAGATGACTACTCATTTAAATCCGAGAATAATGGTTGTTCTATTTATATGAGAGATATGTTTTCTGGTCATTCCTCGCTGGTCAATGGTTTATTTTTGTTGAATCTCGAACGTGATGTTACACATATTCTTAGTGTGAATGCTAAAAGATGTAAGGTTGATAATGATAGTCCCACATACTTGTGGCACTGCCGCCTTGGTCACATTGGTGTCAAATGCATGAAGAAACTCCATACAGATGGACTTTTGGAGTCTCTTGATTATGAATCATTTGACACGTGCGAACCATGCCTCATGGGAAAAATGACCAAGACTCCGTTCTCCGGAACAATGGAGCGAGCAACCAACTTGTTGGAAATAATACATACTGATGTATGTGGTCCAATGAGAGTTGAGGCTCGCGGTGGCTATCCTTATGTTCTCACCCTCACTGATGACTTAATTAGATATGGGTATGTCTACTTAATGAAACACAAGTTTGAGACCTTTAAAAAGTTCAAGGAATTTCAGAGCAAGGTAGAGAATCAACATGACAGGAAAATAAAGTTCTTATGATCAGATCATGGAGGAGAATATTTGAGTCACGAGTTTGGTATGCACTTAAGGAAATGTGGAATTGTTTCACAACTCACGCCGCCTGGAACACCTCAGCGTAATGGTGTGTTCGAACGTCATGATCGCACTTTATTGGATATGGTGCGATCTATGATGTCTCTTACCGATCTACCGCTATCATTTTGGGGTTATGCTTTAGGACAACCGCATTCACTTTAAATAGGGCACCGTCTAAATCTGTTGAGACGACACCGTATGAATTATGGTTTGGAAAGAAACCTAAGCTGTCATTTCTGAAAGTTTGGGGATGCGATGCTCATGTCAAGAATCTTCAACCTGAAAAGCTCGAACCCAAATCATAAAAATGTGTCTTCATAGGATACCCTAAGGAAACTATTGGGTATACCTTCTACCTCAGATTCGAAGGCAGGATCTTTGTTGCCAAGAATGCATCCTTTTTGGAGAAACAGTTTCTCTCGAAAGAAGTAAGTGGGAGGAAGGTAGAACTTGACGAGGTACCCCCTCTTGAACTGAAGAGTAGCGCAGCTCAGGAAGATGTTCATGTGGTGCTTGCATCGACTAGAGAGGAAGTTAATGATGATGATCATGAAACTTCGGGTCAAGTTGCTACTGAACTTCGTAGGTCCAGAGGACACGTTCCGCACCAGAGTGGTACGGCAACCCTGTCTTGGAAATCATGTTGTTAGACAACGGTGAACCTTCGAACTATGAAGAAGCGATGGCGGGCCTGGATTCCAACAAATGGCTTGAAGCCATGAAATCCGAGATAGGATCCATGTATGGAAACAAAGTATGGACTTTGACGGACTTGCCCGATGATCGGCAAGCCATAGAGAATAAGTGGATCTTTAAGAACAAGACTGACGCGGATGGTAATGTGACCGTCTATAAGGCTCGGCTTGTCGCTAAGGGTTATCAACAAGTTCAAGGGGTTGACTACGACGAGACCTTCTCACCCGTAGCGAAGCTGAAGTCCGTCCGGATCATGTTAGCAATTTCCGCATTCTATGATTATGAGATCTGGAAAATGGACATCAAAATGACATTCCTTAACGGTTTCCTGAAGGAAGAATTGTATATGATGTAGCCGGAAGGTTTTGTCGATCCTAAGAATGCTGACAAGGTATACAAGCTCCAGCGCTCCATCTATGGGTTGGTGCAAGCATCTCGGAGTTGGAACATTCGCTTTGATGAAATGATCAAAGCGTTTGGGTTTATACAGACTTATGGAGAAGCATGTATTTACAAGTAAGTGAGTGGGAGCTCTGTAGCATTTCTCATATATATTATATGTGGATGACATACTATTGATGGGAAATGATATAGAACTTTTGGAAAGCATAAAGGCCTACTTGAATAAGTGTTTTTCAATGAAGGACCTTGGAGAAGCTGCTTACATATCAGGCATCAAGATCTATAGAGATAGATGAGACGCCTCATTGGTCTTTCACAAAGCACATACCTTGACAAGATATTGAAGAAGTTCAATATGGATCATTCCAAGAAGGGGTTGTTGCCTGTATTTCCGGAAAGATGAGTGTCATCCCCTGTGCCTCAGCCATAGGCTCTATTATGTATGCCATGTTGTGTACCAGACCTGATATGAACCTTGCCGCAAGTTTGGTAGGGAGGTACCAAAGTGATCCCGGAATGGAACACTGCACAGCGGTCAAGAATATCTTGAAGTACATAAAAAGGACTAAGGATATGTTTCTCCTTTATGCAGGTGCCGAAGATCTCGTCATAAAGGGTTGCGTCGATGCTAGCTTTTACATAGATCCGGATGACTCCAAGTCCCAAACCGGATACGTGTATATTTTGAATGGTGGGGCAGTCAGCTGGTGCAGTTGCAAGCAAAGCGTCGTGGCGGGATCTACATGTGAAGCGGAATACATAGCTGCTTCAGAAGTAGCACAAGAAGCAGTCTGGATGAAGGAGTTTATCACCGACCTAGGAGTGATTCCCAATGCGTCAGGCCCGATGACTCTCTTCTCTGACAACACTGGAGCTATTTCCCTTGCCAAGGAGCCCGGGTTTCACAAGAAGACCAGGCACATCAAGTGTCACTTCAACTCCATTCGTGAATATATTCAAGATGGAGACTTAGATATTTGTAAAGTACATACGGATCTGAATGTCGCAGATCCGTTGACTAAACCTCTTCCACGAGCAAAACATGATCAACACTAGAACTCTATGGTGTTCGATTCATCACAATGTAACTAGATTATTGACTCTAGTGCAAGTGGGAGACTGTTGGAAATATGCCCTAGAACCAATAATAAAATGGTTATTATTATATTTCCTTGTTCATGATAATTGTCTATTGTTCATGCTATAATTGTATTAACCAGAAACCATAATACATGTGTGAATACATAGACTACAACATGTCCCTAGTGAGCCTCTAGTTGACTAGCTCGTTGATCAATAGATGGTTGTGGTTTCCTGACCATGGACATTGGATGTCGTTGATAACGGGATCACATCATTAGGAGAATGATGTGATGGACAAGACCCAATCCTAAGCATAGCACAAGATCGCGTAGTTTGTTTGCTAGAGTTTTTCTTATGTCAAGTATCATTTCCTTAGACCATGAGGTTGTGCAACTCCCTGATACCGTAGGAATGCTTTGGGTGTATCAAACGTCACAACGTAACTGGGTGGCGATAAAGGTGCACTACAGGTATCTCCGAAAGTGTCTGTTGGGTTGGCACGAATCGAGACTGGGATTTGTCACTCCGTATGACGGAGAGGTATCTCTGGGCCCACTCAATAACACATCATCATAATGAGCTCAATGTGACTAAGGAGTTAGTCATAGGATCATGTGTTACGGAACGAGTAAAGAGACTTGCCGGTAACGAGATTGAACAAGGTATAGGGATACCGACGATCGAATCTCGGGCAAGTAACATACCGATGGACAAAGGGAATTGTATACGGGATTGATTGAATCCCCGACATCGTGGTTCATCCGATGAGATCATCGTGGAACATGTGGGAGCCAATATGGGTATCCAGATCCCTCTATTGGTTATTGGCCGGAGAGATGTCTTGTTCATGTATGCATGGTTCCCGAACCCGTAGGGTCTACACACTTAAGGTTCGGTGACGCTAGAGTTGTTATGGGAAATTGCTCGTTGTTACCGAAAGTTGTTCAGAGTCCCGGATGAGGAGATCCCGGACGTCACGAGGAGTTCCGGAATGGTCCGGAGGTGAAGATTTACATATGGGAAGTCTAGTTTCAGTCGCCGGAATAGTTCTGGGGGTTATCGGTATTGTACTGGGACCACCGAAAGGTGTCCGGGGGTCCACCGGGTGGTGCCACCTGCTCCGGAGGACTTAGTGGGCTGAATACGGGTGGGGACCAGCCCCCTAGTGGGCTGGTGCACCCCCTCCCAAGGGCCCAAGGAGCGTAGGGTTGGAAACCCTAGGAGGAGGGGGTGCCTCCCACCTGCTTAGGGGCAAGTCTCCCCCTCCTGCCCTCCCCTCTAGATGCATCTAGGGGGGGGGGGCCTCCTCTCCCCCTCACCCTATAAATAGAGGGGGTGGGAGGGCAGCCGCATCCTTCCCCTGGCGCAACTCTCCCCGGCCCTCTCCAACACCTCCTGCTCCGTAGTGCTTGGCGAAGCCCTGCCGGAGAACCACGAGCTCCACCACCACCACGCTGTCGTGCTGCCGGAGTTCTCCCTCAACTTCTCCTCCCCCCTTGATGGATCAAGAAGGAAGAGATGTCCCCGGGTTTTAAGTGTGTTGAACGTGGAGGCGCCGTTCGTTCAGCGCTTGGATCCGATCTTCCATGATTTGAATCGCTGCGAGTATGACTCCATCAACCGCGTTCTTGTAACGCTTCCGCTTAGCGATCTTCAAGGGTATGAAGATGCACTCCCTCTCTCATTGCTAGTATCTCCTAGATTGATCTTGGTGACACATAGGAAAATTTTGAATTATTACTACATTCCCCACCATGACAACCATCTCCATGAGATGTTTGTGTGATAAAGTCTTGATCATGGATAGAATCCAGCTCTTTGCGTTTGGCTCTCTAGTAGTCTGAATGTGGTCGACCACCTCTCCGTCAGCTAGAGCCCAGACACACCTCGACATTGAGCACTCCAACAGGGAGTTCCTCCAAGAATCATGTGCCCCGCAAAGTTAGCATTTATCATCGTCTGCCATCTTTCTATCGTGCCGAACATCCTCAGTTGGTATAGAACATCTTGCTAATCTCCAGAGAAAGTTGCGGACCTTTCCGGGGACTTGAACCAACCAAAGCAAAGTCCACACCCTCGCCTCCTCAACATAGTTTGATCTTCCTGCATTATTTTCTAGCCAGTCCTCCCTCCTCCTCTTAGTATCTGCCAACATGCGTAAGCCGACCTGACGGTGAATCTACCATGCTTCTCATAATTCCATGCCCAGGTATCCTCCATATTCCTAGTAGACAGGGGGATACTCCGAATTGTGTTAATGTCCGACGCTAACAAAGCTTGATGTAACAGGTTGTCCCTCCAAGCGGCGCTGGTATGATCTATCAATTCACTTACAAAAACTGGCGGGTCATTAGTAAGACGTGCAATCGGCCTCATCATCACCTCATTGGGTAACCAATTGTGCTCCCATATGAGCGTTGTATTTCCATTTCCTATCCTCCTTATAAGACCCTGGTTGAGCACATCTCTACCCTCCAATATAGCGTGCCACACCAGCGAGGGTTTTGTTCCCACCTCAGCAGAAAATATAGTCCCGTTGGGATAATAGATAGCTTTGAGGATGTTGGCGCAGAGCGACTATGGGTTTTGGAGCAAGCGCCATGACTATTTTGCAAGAAGAGCCAAATTGAACAGTTCGAAGTCTCGAAAACCCAAACCTCCCATGAGTTATGGTTGGGTCATTACTTTCCATGGGACCCAATGTGGTTTCGGTTTCCCCTCCTTACTCCCCCACCAAAATTGTCTGATAAGCTTGTTCAAGTGTTCACATAACCCCCTTGGTAGCTTGAAGCAAGACATAGAAAAAACTGGCACTGCCTGGGCAACAGATTTAACTAGCCCCTCTTTCCCTTGAAAAGAAATAGTCTTCTCAATCCATCCCTTTACCTTGTTCCATAGTCTATCCTTCAAATACTTAAAAGCACCAAATTTTGAGACACCAATATCAGAAGGCATTCCAAGATATTTTTCATTTAGTGTTTCATTTGGCACATTCAGAATACCTTTAATCTCATCTTTCACACTAGCAGGACAACCCTTGCTAAAGAATATTGATGATTTGGTTGCATTAATTCTCTGTCCCGAAGCCTGGCAATAACTCTCCAGTAGGTTTGATACCTCCATTGCCCCACTTCCATTGGCTTTGAAAAACAACAGGCTACCATCTGCAAACAAAAGGTGATTAACTGGTGGTGCCGACGGTGCCACTTGTATCCCACCAATCTGAGACGACTGGTCTAAACTTTTTAAGAGGCACGAAAGGCCCTCTACTGCCAACAAAAACAAGTAAGGGGAAATCGGATCTCCCTGCCGAAGACCTCTGCTAGGTATAAAATCATCCAATTTCTTACCATTGAAGAGAACTGAATAAGATACCGAAGTAACTAAGTTCATCACATTATTAACCCACCTCTCTGAGAAACCCAACTTTGACATGATTACACGCAAGTAATCCCACTCGACTCTGTCATATGCCTTCATCATATCAAGCTTCAAAGCACAATGGCGATGTTTTACAGCTCTGTTTCTTTTCATAAAATGTAAACACTCATAAGCAACTATGATGTTGTCCGTGATCAGTCTACCAGGCACAAAAGCGGATTATTCAACTGATATGATATCTGGAAGCACCACCTTCAAGCAGTTTGTAACCACTTTTGACGCAATTTTATCCAATACATTGCATAAGCTGATTGGGCAAAAATGTGACAACAATGTTGGATCTTTCACTTTAGGGATCAACACCAAATAAGTTTGATTTATTCCTTCCACGCTCTCCTGGCCTTCTATTATTTTTAACACAACTGTTGTCACCTCGGGTCCACACACACCCCAATGCTTCTGAAAAATGGACTGGAAAACCATCTGGGCCCGGCGCTTTGGTCAGGAACATTTGGTACAACGCTGTTTTCACTTCACCATCTGTATATGCAGCATCAAGGAGGACCTTCATGTCATCCGTGATCTTTCTAGGGACAACGTTCAAAACTTCCTGCATGTTATTACAACCCTCCGATGCATAAAGCTGTTTATAGAATTCCCTCGCCATACTTTCCATCTCTAGCACATCTTATGTAATATGTCCGTCCAGCCTAGCCAACGCCTTTATACGACTTTTTCGTCGCCGCATGGACGCCCTCATCTGGAAGTAGTGTGTGTTTTTATCTCCAAAAGGCAGCCAGTCCACCCTCAACCTTTGTTTCTCCAAGATCTCCTCTCTCTGATACAACTCTACAAGGTGATCAGTAATTTTTATTTCCAATCTACTCGGCCCCGTCCTCCCAGGAATGTCCTTTAGAGCCTCAAGTTGCCTTTTTAGCTGCTTTATTTTGCTCCTGACGTGACCAAAAGTGTGCCGATCCCAGCTACGTAAATTTTCCCCAAGCGACTTGAGTTTTGCATGCATCTCTGCGATTGAATTCACTTCCGGGCTACTGTTCCATTCATTCTGCACAAAGCTTTCCAACTCTGGATGACGCTCCCACATGAGCTCATATCTGAAAGATGAGTTCTTCCTATTCTGTGTTACTTCATCCGAGAGCTTGAGCACAATTGGCCCATGATCCGAGCATATAGAAGATAGATTTTCGAGCTCTACTGATGGGAAAAGGGTGTTCCACGCCGCGTCTGCCACTGCTCAGTCCAGTCGGACCCTGGTATAGGAGCCCCCAACGACTCTTTTCTCGAAAGTCCACATTCTTCCTTTGAATCCCAAGTCTATCAACCCACAAACATCGAGTGCATCCCTAAACCCTTGCATTTGGCCATGCGCTCTCGGGTTGACACCATCATGCTCGGCTTGCACTAGAACTTCATTAAAATCGCCAAAGACCATCCACGAAAGGTTAGAAACTCCCACAATGGAACAAAGAGTATCCCAAGTTTTATAGTGTTCCATAACCTGGGCTTCATCATAGATGCAAGTCAATCGCCATGGTGATGGCCCCAATTCAAGAATAGTGCAGTCTATGTGGTACTTAGAATAACCAACACTATCAAGCTTTATTTCATCATTCCAGAAATGTACAAGACCTCCACTCCTACCCGAACTCCCAAGTGCAAAAGCATTATTGAAACCAAAAGACTGAGCTAATATCTCGGCACGTACTCTTGGTAATAGTGTTTCAACTAAGCACAACACGTCTGAGGTAAATTTGGTGGTGAACTCGCGCACCTCTCAGACTGTCGCGGGGTTACCCAAACCGCGACAGTTCCAACAGAAGGAACTCATTGGGACCGGCGGTCCTCCGAGCTGGAGGCCGCCTCAAACATAGGATCTGACTGAATATCTCCACCCATCACTTCCACCTCGCTGCCATCCTGCCTCCTCCTCTTGATAAACTGAAACTTTCCCGGGGTATGTCGGTGTACAAAAGTAGGGGCTCTCCTTTTTACCCCTCTACTTGTGCACGGGTAGTCAGAGCCACGTGTCGCGGCCACACTTAGCAGGGCAGAGGAGGGAAGCCGAAGAGAAGCCGAAGCACGAGAAAACCAAGGCAACGCCAAGACCAGGAACACAGGAGAGCAAGAGGGCGAGGTAGGATCCCTCGGCAAGATCCTTGCCGAGGCAGCCTCCGCAGCCCCGGCAAGAGCCTTGCCGGGGCTTGCCAAGGCAGTCTTCGCAGCCCCGGCAAGAGCCTTGCCGGGGCAACCTGCCTGATGCCAGCAGAGGAAGCCAACCTTGAGCCCATGGGTCCCAACACCACCAACTACATTGCAACCAAGGCTCAGGAGGCGCCTCTGAGGTGGCATGCCGATCTTCGTCAAGATCATAAACATGTGAGATCCGATGAGGACCAGAAGACGGCGACCCTCGGCGGGATCCTAGCCGAGGAAATCCACAAGACCCCCGGCAAGCGCCTTGCCGGGGACGACTGCAACGCCGCGGCAAGACCCTTGTCGGGCCCCCGGCAAGACCCTTGCCGAAGGCATCAGCGGGGCCACTGCCAGGCCCGCGCATACCAAGGCTCCACCGCCGTCCCCAAGCAGCTGCTAGCTCAACCAGCTGGGCAGGCACCTGCGTGGTGACGGGCGGCCTCTACACCGACTCAACAAGCACCTGCGTGGTGGCATGCAACCCTTCGTGAAGGCTCCACCACCGCGCCAGCCCAGCAGCCAGCCAACGTGGCGCCGCCACGCCTCGTCAGCTCGGACGCGTGTCAAGGCCAGGAGAGGCGGCGATAGCTGGGACATGCTTCTTTGTCGTCCCTGATAAAGCAAGGGGGACACATCAGCAACGCATTAAATGCATTTGTCCGAAGGTCCCAGAGGATAGGCTTATCAACTGTAGACCTTTCCACCTCCTGTGTGCCACTGTGGCAACCCCTTTTGCCTATAAAAGGAGGCCCGAGGCGACCAGGAGAGGGATTCGGCTCTTTTGGGGATTCGGCTCTTTTGGGCAAGTTGCACCCCGTAGCTAGCTCAAGAACACAAGAACTCTCAATAGATCCACCAAAGCAGGACTAGGGTATTACGCATCTTCGCGGCCCGTACCTGGGTAAACGACCCGTGTGCTTCCTGTCAGACCTGCTCTTTGCACAACCTCGCGCCTGCCGACCGTAGAAGGGATCCCGGTGACCCCATAGGTGTCGTTCCCACCGACATCTTTGGCGCGCCAGGTAGGGAGCGCAATTGTGAAAATCTGGTCTAATCGAAGCAGTGGCTTCATCATGGCCGTCGTTCCAAGGAAGAAGACGACCAAGCATGATGGCACCATCTGCAGATGCGGTGGACGCCCGTGCAACGACAGAAAAGCTAAGTTGTGCGAAACTTTAAGCAATTTTTTTATATATATAAGGTTATTATCCTCGAAGGTCCTGCCCTATGTATGGAAAACCTGCACACAAGGGGGCCCTTCCGCGATTGGCAACGCCCTTGCTCTGTTTCGAGTCCGCTCAACAGCTCAAGCGGCCGCGTCGAGAGCGGCGAGGTAGCCTTCCGCAATTAGCAACGCTCTCGATTCTGACTCGAGTCAAGCTCGATAGTTCGAGCGGCCGTGTTGAGCGTGGTAAGGTGGCTCGCCTGGCAGCAAGCATACCCGGCAGGCTATTGGGGATCCGTCCTCAAGGCGCCGTGGCCTGGGTTACGCGCCGGCAAGCCTACCCGATTAACGTAGGGTGAACATACAAAGGGGGGATTGAACAGGAAAGTAACGTGCATCATATCAAAAGTACTGCAGAGTTACATTACATCAAGTGTTGCTACGGTTCTAACTAAATATAAAAATTGTCTTGGTCGTGAACCTGCAGCGGCAGTCAGAAACGGGGTGCCTAGTCTCGGCGTAGGCCCTCCACCCTCTGGATTCCTTCGATGCGGCTAATGATGGGCTTGATACGCTCCTTGAGCACCGTGAGCTCCGCATCCTCCGACAACCTCTCCAGCGCGGCTTCGAAGTCGAGGTTGGGGTTCCAGTGCACCACCTTGGTGAGGACCTTGGTCATGGCACCCCGGCAAAGCCTCCGGGCCTCATCGGCCAGGGAGGCCGCCCGATTGGAGTGGAACTGCTCCAGGGCCCCGAGGACGCCCTCGAAGAAGATGGTTAGCTTGGCGGTGGGGCTCATGTTGCGCTCCGGGGTATACCTCACGTTTGGCATCCCCATGGTAGCCAGCTGCATGGTGATCCTGCCGGCGAGGCCTTCGAGGCGGCCGATCCAGCGATTCTCGCCCTCCACAAAATCCTAGTGGTTGGCGGCTTCGTTCTTTCGCCGCTGCTTCTCGGCCTCCAGATCTTTGGCCAGGGTCTCCTCCCGGGCCTTGGCCTCCGAGAGCGTCTCCTCAAGGCCCTCCAGCTTCAGGTCTTTGATGGAGTCGTTGCCCTTGGAGAGCTACTCAGCCTTGCCAAGGACTACGCCCTGCGCCTCCACCAGGGCACCGTTGAGCGTGTTCTTCTCCTCGGCCAGCTTCACGGTCTGGTCCTTTAGCCCGTCCCACTCCACCTCCAACTCCTTCACCCTGCCGGCGTGAACTAGAGCCTAGGCATTGAGTGCCTCCCTGTGCCTCTGCTCCAGCTCCTGGGTCCACTACACGACGAGCTTCTCCACCTCCTCATCCTTGCCGCGGAGCGTTGCGGCAAGCTTCTCCTCACGCGTGGCAAGGTCCTCTTCCTGGGAGTTCAGCGCGGCCTGGCGCTGGGTCCGAGCGCCTCGGCTGCGGTGGCTAGGTTCTCCGCCGTCTCCTGGGCCTTCTCGATGTCGGCCCGTGTAGGATCGAAAGTATGTCTAGAGGGGGGTGATTAGACTACTTGACCAAATAAAAATCTAGCCTTTTCCCAATTTTAGTTCTTGGCAGATTTTAACAACTTAGCACAAGTCAAGCAATCAACCTACACATGCAATTCTAAGAGTATAGCAGCGGAATGTAAAACAATTGCATATGAAGGTAAAGGGAGGAGTTTGAGTGAGCAAACGCAATGTTGACACGGAGATTTTTTATCCATGGTTCCGATAGGTGGTGCCATCGTACATCCACGTTGATGGAGACTTCAACCCACGAAGGGTAATGGTTGCGCGAGTCCACGGAGGGCTCCACCCACGAAGGGTCCACGAAGAAGCAACCTTGTCTATCCCACCATGGCCGTCGCCCACGAAGGACTTGACTCACTAGGGTAGATCTTCACGAAGTAGGTGATCTCCTTGCCCTTACAAACTCCTTGGTTCAACTCCACAATCTTGTCGGAGGCTCCCAAGTGACACCTAGCCAATGTAGGATACACCACTCTCCAAGAAGTAACAAATGGTGTGTTGATGATGAACTCCTTGCTCTTGTGCTTCAAATGATAGTCTCCCCAACACTCAACTCTCTCTCATAGGATTGGATTTGGTAGAAAGAAGATTTGAGTGGAAAGCAACTTGGGGAAGGCTAGAGATCAAGATTTATGTGGTTGGAATGGAATATCTTGACCTCAACACAAGTGTAGGTGGTTCTCTCTCAGAAAATATGTATTGGAAGTGTAGGAATGTTCTGATGGCTCTCTTCACGAATGAAGAGTGCGTGGAGGGGTATATATAGCCTCCACACAAAATCTAACCGTTACACACAAATCACCAAACTCGGTGGGACCGATTCAGAGAACTCGGTCAGACCGATTTAGTTCATAATGTGACCGTTAGGTGTTTCGGTGGGACCGAGATGTCAACTCGGTGGGACCGATATCATTAGGGTTAGGGCATAACATAATCTCGGTGTGACCGATTACACAAACTCGGTGGGACCGATTTTGGTAATAGTCAAACAGAGAGTTGGTCAGGCAAAGTCGGTGGGACCGATTCGCTCATCTCGGTTGGACCGAAATGTTACGAAAGGGAAACAGAGTGTTTGCATTGCAATCTCGGTGGGACTGATCGCTTATCTCTGTTTGACCAAAACGTTACGAAAGGAAACAGAGAGATTACAATCCCATCTCGGTGAGACCGAGATCCCTATCGGTGAGACCGAAAAGACTAGGGTTTCTGGCAGTGGCTATGTCAACTGAACTCGGTGGCTCCGGATATGAAGTTTCGGTGGGGCCGAGTTGGACTTGTGGTTTTGGACATATGTGGATATGAGAAAGTAGTGGAGGGTTTTGGAGCATATCACTAAGCATTTTGAGCAAGCACCTCATTAAGCAACACCTCATCCCTTCTTAATAGTATTGGCTTTTCCTATAGACTCAATGTGATCTTGGATCACTAAAATAGAAAATTTAGAGTCTTGTGCTTTGAGCTTAAGCCAATCTTTTGTCCTTAGCATTTTGAAGGATCCACTTTCTAATCCATGCCATGCCAATCATTGAGCTTTCCTGAAATATTTATCTTGAAGTAGCATTAGCTCAATGAGCTATATGTTGTGAGGAATTGCCAAAACCACCCAGGGATAGTTGCACTTTCAATCTCCCCCTTTTTGGTAATTGATGAGGACATATAGATCAAAGCTTCAACAAATGATAAATAGTATTGAAAAACATCGTCGCTTTGAGAAGTATGTGATAAGCAAGAGCTCCCCCTAAATTTGTGCATTATTTAAAATTTGCTTTTGAATGCAAATGCACAATCGATTAGGATCATGGGTTACTCTTCCATGTCACATACATCTTGGTGGAGCGCTCAAAATGATAGAAGTTAAAGCATGCACTCATCACCAAAACAAGTGAATGATCATCTAGGATATAAGAGATAATATCATCCAATCAAGCATTAAGGGTAGCATATGATCAAACACAAGATCAAACAAGTATCTCACGAGTAGCTCACACAAGCACGCAATAAAGTTTCAAATCAAACCAAATAAGTGCAAAGAGATATAAAAACCAACACTCTCTCTCAGCCTATGATCTATACATTTTTCTCCCCCTTTGGCAACAAGTTACCAAAATTTTTGAAAATGCATAGTGCTAAACGACTCTTAGGCTTGATCTTCGGCAGGTGGTGTTGAGAGAACTCCAAGGACGAAGGCTTTTGATGAAGTAGCGGGAGCTGGTCGAGTAGCTGCTGGAGGTGGAAATGGAGTTGTAGCTGCTGGTGCTGATGTTGTGGCTCTAGTGTCTGTCACTGGCACTGCAGGAGATCTCTGTCCTCTGGGCACTCTGGCAAAAGCATCTGTGATAGACTTGCCCTTCTTCTCCTCTGCTTCCTCCTGAAGTTGCTCAACTGCAGTTTGGATTTCTATTACCTTGACATCAAGGTCATAGAATTTCTGCTCAATGATCCTCTCCAGACTCTCCTGGTTCTTGGTGAGGGTGGCCAAGCCCTTCTCAATCCTCAGGGTGGATTGGATCAGATATCCAAGTTGATCTTGCTTGCTCTTCTAGAATACCTGGGATGCCTCCTCTGCTGTTGGCATCTTTGTAGCCTTCTCTGCCTTAGCCTTCTCTCTCTTTTCATGTGCTTGAACTGAAGATGGTTCATTCTCATTCATCACAATAGTGTTGTCTTCAAATTTAGGATAGATGGGCAGGTGCTCCTTATCCAAGATGTACTTTCCTTTGCCCATCTTTGAGTTGATGAGCTCCTGAATGTGTGGGGCATACCCACAACTTCTCTTCTGATCAGCTGCAGTCTTCTTGAATGTCTCAACAATCAAGCTCATAACTTTGAACTTTTGTGGGACATCAAATATGTGCAGCAAGTTGATAGCATGTCCTCTGATCATCTTGTGATCACCTGACTTGGGTAGCAGTGTGTGCCTTAAGATCCAGTTGATTGTTGGCAAACCAGACAACAGGTAATGGACAGATCCAAACTTATGTGTATCCAAAGCAGCATCTGGGATCTCTTTGTACATGTTGGCCATACTATTGTGGCCTTTCTTCTTCTCTGCATAAATGTCCAAGTCATCCTCATGTTCCTCAGGAGCATTTATGAGCTTGGCCCACTCATCAACTGTAGATTGGTACCTAGTACCCTCAGACATCCATACAATCCTTCCATCTGGATAGAAGTGGGCAGTGGAGTAAAACTGCATGATGAGCTCATCATTCCACTTGGTGAGCTTCTGGGCAACAAAAGTATCCACTCCACATGCCTTAAAGCTATCAAACACTCCAGGGAAGTGATCTTCATTTTCCTTGATGAATTCCTAGTCAACCCATCTCATGTCACACACAATGGGCTTCTTGTCAAGCATAATAGTCTCATAGAAGTCCTACTGTTCCTTAGTGTGGAATCTGTAGTCCACAGCAGTCCTTCTCCTGATAGCATAGGGATCAGACTCTCTCCATAGTCTCAATCATGCATCCTTCCTGATCTTCATATTATCTGCAACTGGGTGTGCATCAGTGTGGCCAGGGATCTTGGGCTTTAGCTTCCTCAACACAACAGAATCATCATCTTCTTCTTCAGCAGCTTGAGGCACTGGGGCCTTGTTCTTCTCTTCAGCAGGTATGTTCCTAGTGCTTCTCTTGGGTTTTGGCTTTGGAGCTGGAGCAGCAGCCTTGGGAGCAGCTTTGGGCTTTGATGGAGTAGTAGCCTTGGGAGCAGCTTTGGGCTTTGATGGAGCAGCCCCTGATTTAATTGCATCTCCCATAAGCTTTTGTGCTTTGGGTGCTGTTGCAGCATCCTATTCCTCTTCTTCTTCTTCTGAATCTCTCATCATTGATGGCTTCCCAATAACTCTAGCAATGGTCTTTTTGACCCTTTCTTTTCTCTTCTTGCCATCTCCAGTTTCCTTGGGTTCAAGAGTTAACTCCATTGTTTCTTGAGTGGAGGCTCTGGCTTTTGACATTGGAACTCTTCTTGCTGGAGCCTTTGTTTTCAGTCCAGGCTTTGTTGCAGCAGATGTGCCATACTCCTTTTTCAGCACCTTTGTCTTTGAAGTGGCTTCATCCTCAACGGCCACATAATCTTCATCTTCAGAGTCAGAATTCCTTTTCTTCCTTGTCCTGGTGGCAGCCTTTGGCAGATTGCTGGGAGTGCTCCTGCTGCCTTCATCATAGCTGCCTGAGGGACTAGTGCCCTCACTCAACTGAACCTGCTCTTCTGACTTGTTCTGGCTGTCACTTTGGTTAGACATCTCTGCAAATACTCTGACAGCAGACCCTGTGAATAGGTTATAGATGAGGTAGAGTGGATGAGCATCACAAATTGCAGGAGTTTTGCAAAAAGGATGACTTAAAAACTTAGTTTTAGTTCTTCACAGAAAGCATTCCGGATCTACCGATTTGTAAACTCGATGATACCGAAGCAGCTTTTGGAACCTAAACTAGTGAACTCGGTCAGACCGAGTCACAGTTCGGTGGTACCGAGACTGCTAGGGTTTCACAAAGAATCAAACTCGGTCACACCGATTTGCAGTTTTCGGTCAGACCAAAAACGTGTGTGCTTTGGCCTAAGCCAAAATCGGTGAGACCGATTTCTACAACTCGGTCGGTCCGAGATGAATTCGGCGGAGACCTAACCCTAAATTTTCAAATCAAAACTAATCTACGGGATGTTTTTGCTAGACAGGATGATTTCAATCGTGGCAAGAATCATGGCAAAGCAATGTGCTAAGAATCGGAGTTAAGGATTAGCACAAAGATCAAGTTCGTACCCTAGTTCGGCGACGAACTTGCTACGGCGGCAACGGCAGTGAAGATTTCCGTTGACGGCGGTGGAGACCAGCGGCGGGAGGTCGCTGGCAGTGAGAGGACGATCCGGAGACCCGAAGAGGCAGAGCAGGTTATGCGCGGGTGAGAGGGTTCGGAAAAATTTCCAAAATTTGGCCCGTCGGTATATATAACCTGACCCTGTCGGTGTAACCGAGTGGAACGACTCGGTGGCACCAAGATGCAAAACTGCAAGCAGTTACTGCAACTTGGTGTGACCGAAAAGTTCTAATCGGTTGCACCAAGATTGAAAACCCTAGATCAACTCAGTGACTCAGTAGGACCGAAAAGGATGAATCGGTCAGACCGAGATGCACAAAGAGGTTTTGGAGGTTTAAGTCTATGACGAATCGGGAACTCCGAGTGCTCCTCACACAGAGTGGTTCGAATCTGACTTCATCAAACTTTGTGATGTAGCAGAGACGAGGAAAGCATAGATAGCTAGAGGGATCTCTTAGGCATTCTTGTCCATCCATTTGGCAAAAGAGAAAGATCCAAACAATCAAAACAACAAATGGATGTCCTCGAATGAGTAAAATATGCAACCAACATGCTCACACAATAAGATGGCAAATGAAATATGTGACAAAGCATGCACAAACACTCTAGCATCTATCAAGCAATTTGGCGATGACTAGGTCATCTATATATGAGTATATTGACATAGGAGTCAAATGAGAACATTTGATCATAGGTCATACTCATCGTTTAAGCACAAGTGGGGTTACCACTTTTACATAAAGCATTGTTGTGTTCACACCATTAGAGTTGCTTTGACTCAATTGATTAGAGTAAAGCTCCCCCTAGATGTGATATCCCCCCTAAGAGGGATGAACTAACCTTGGGTTTTGTCGATGATGACTTCATGTAGGTGTTGAAGATGTAGATGCTCAATGTTGATGTAGATCATTTGGAGCAATCCTTTGGAGTGAGTTGCACTTTCAATACCTACACGGGTTAGTCCCACAAGGAACAAACAAGGATATCCATAGACATAGAGTGATGCATACACAAGATGATGTCCATGAAAGCATTAGGTTACCTTGTCCCTTGTCTTACCAACAAGAGGGTTTGTGACTCCTTGAACTAGTGCAAGATATGGACGTTGTTTGCACTTGTTCTCGCCAAAATGATAAGAGTGAAGTGTGTTGGCGGAGTCACCCTCAAGAGCTCTCTAGTTCTTCTTCTTCTGGATCCACACCATCTTGATGGGAATCCTTGGAGTTGTAGTTGTACTTGATGAAGTAGAACTTGATGTAGTCTTGGGAACCCACTTGACCAAGGCCTTAGGTGCTTCTTCAAATGCATCAATTTCCTCTTGAAGCTTGTCCTTGCCTTTTTGCTTGTGGTCTTGTGGTGGAAGATCATCTTGAGCTTGTGTCCCTTTGAAAGAAGTAGGATCATACTTCTCTTGTTGTGGAACAAACTTCATCTTGGGGTATTGATCTTCTTCCCACTCAACTCCATTGGCATTGAACTTTCGTTCAAAACCAACACCTTGATTCTTCCGGTGTCTTCCTTGCTTGCGTACAATTTCCTCAAATTGCTTACTTCCGGCAAGGCTCTTGTAAACACCTTTCTCTATAATTCCCTTCAATAAGCTATTTTCTTGCTCAAGTATAACTTGGCTAAGAGAATCATTAGTGGAATCAAGAGAACTACTAGAAGCAACAACATTGGATTTAGCATGATTGTTGCTACTACTAGATGAAGCATCTTTCTTGTACTTGTTGCTAGATTTAACTTGTGGCATGTAAGTAGACAAGAGTAAACGCTTGGCAATGTAAGAAGAACTTTTCTTGCGAAGATCATCATTGATTGCCTTTAAAAACTCATGCTCTTGCTCAAGGTTGAGCTTTTCAAAGCGTAGCTTATCATCAGTCTTTAAAAGTTCTCGATGATTTTCCAAGGTAGTTTCATGAGCCAACTTAAGAGTGTTTAGTTCTTTAGTTAGACACTCAATCTCCTTCTTATCATCATCATTCGTTTTATCTTGATTAGCATGATTAATTGACGTTTCATCATAGTTTTCATCACTAGAGTTGTCAACAAGTAAATCATCATCACCTAGCAAATCATCATCATCACTATTGAAATCAACATACTCGGGATGTGTTACCTTTGGACCTTTGGCCATGAAGCATCTTCCAATTCCTTCATTTGGTGAGTCAAATATGTCGTAGGAGTTGGTTGACACAAGTGCTAGACCGGCAACACCTTCATCTTGAGTATATTCGGAGTCAGAGTGATAACTTCTTTCGGAGTGATTGTCTGAGTCGGAGCCGGATACCCATTCACCAACATGAGCTTGATGTCTTCTTTTTGTGTAGCTCCTTGATGACTTTTCCTTCCTTTCCGAGTCCTTGCTTCTCCGAGAGGGTCTTCGTTCATAACGATCATCTCTACTCCTCCTTTCTCTTGGTGGTGATTCTTCTCTTCTACTTCTTCTTTTGGGAGAATCTTCTCTTCTTTTGTAGGGAGTCGTACAGTCATTGGAGTAGTGTCCGGGTCTTCCACAACTGTAGCAATTATGCTCACGACTAGAAGATCTTTTGTCATTGTAGGACCTTGACTTGAAACTTCTTTCTTTGCTTCTAGTCTTGTAGAACTTGTTGAACTTCTTGACCATTAGGCTCAATTCTTATTTGAAGATTTTTTCTCACTTGATGATGTGGGAGCATCACACGAGGCTTTGTAAGCACCACTAGACTTGTTGTGAAGCTCTTCCTTATCCTCGAGTGACATCTCATGAGCAACAATTCTTCCAATGACTTCCGTTGGCTTGAGATCTTGATGATGAATTTGTCGGTCATCTCTTCACTTCCCAAGCCGGCAATCTCATTTGTGATGAGAGCAAGCCTAGAGTACATTTCGGCGACACCTTCACCATCCTTCATTTTGAACTTGTCAAGTTGACTTTGAAGCACATCCAATTTGGATTCCTTGACGGAGTCGGTACCTTCGTGCATATCAATCAAAGTATCCCAAATTTCCTTTGCATTCTCAAGACGGCTGATTTTGTTGAATTCTTCGGGGCACAATCCATTAAAGAGAATATCACAAGCTTGAGCATTGTATTGTAGCATTCAACACTTCCGCGGTAGCTTCACGGTTTGGTTCTCTCCCATCAAAGAATTCACCTTGCAAGCCAATACACACAATAGCCCACACGGCGGGGTTATGTCCAAGAATATGCATTTTTATCTTATGGTTCAACCTAGCAAAATTTGTACCATCAAAGTAAGGACCTCTACGGTGGTAATTTCCCTCGCTAGACGCCATACTCTCCTAGGTTGTGAAACCAAGGCTATGACCACCAAAAGCTATGGAAATCAAAGCAAATGGAGACCAAAGCTCTGATACCACTTGTAGGATCGAAAGTATGTCTAGAGAGGGGTGATTAGACTACTTGACCAAATAAAAATCTAGCCTTTTCCCAATTTTAGTTATTGGCAGATTTTAGCAACTTAGCACAAGTCAACCAATCAACCTACACATGCAATTCCAAGAGTATAGCAGCGGAATGTAAAACAATTGCATATGAAGGTAAAGGGAGGAGTTTGAGTGAGCAAACGCAATGTTGACATGGAGATTTTTTATCCGTGGTTCCGATAGGTGGTGCTATCGTATATCCACGTTGATGGAGACTTCAACCCACGAACGGTAACGGTTGCACGAGTCCACGGAGGGCTCCACCCACGAAGGGTCCACGAAGAAGCAACCTTGTCTATCCCACCATGGTCGTCGCCCACGAAGGACTTGACTCACTAGGGTAGATCTTCATGAAGTAAGCAATCTCCTTGCCCTTACAAACTCCTTGGTTCAACTCCACAATCTTGTCGGAGGCTCCCAAGTGACACCTAGCCAATCTAGGAGACACCACTCTCCAAGAAGTAACAAATGGTGTGTTGATGATGAACTCCTTGCTCTTGTGCTTCAAATGATAGTCTCCCCAACACTCAACTCTCTCTCATAGGATTGGATTTGGTAGAAAGAAGATTTGAGTGGAAAGCAACTTGGGGAAGGCTAGAGATCAAGATTTATGTGGTTGGAATGGAATATCTTGACCTCAACACAAGTGTAGGTGCTTCTCTCTTAGAAAATATGTATTGGAAGTGTAGGCATGTTTTGATGGCTCTCTTCACGAATGAAGAGTGCGTGGAGGGGTATATATAGCCTCCACACAAAATCTAACCGTTACACACAAATCACCAAACTCGGTGGGACCGATTCAGAGAACTCGGTCAGACCGATTTGGTTCATAATGTGACCGTTAGGTGTTTCGGTGGGACCAACATGTCAACTCAGTAGGACCGATATAATTAGGGTTAGGGCATAACGTAATCTCGGTGTGACCGATTACACAAACTCGGTGGGACTGATTTTGGTAATAGTCAAACAGAGAGTTGGTCAGGCAAACTCGGTGGGACCGATTCGCTCATCTCGGTTGGACCGAAATGTTACGAAAGGGAAACAAAGTGTTTGCATTGCAATCTCGGTGGGACCGATTGCTCATCTCGGTTTGACCGAAACGTTACGAAGGGAAACAGAGAGATTACAATCCCATCTCGGTGAGACCGAGATCCCTATCGATGAGACCGAAAAGACTAGGGTTTCTGGCAGTGGCTATGTCAACTGAACTCGGTGGCTCCGGATATGGAGTTTCGGTGGGGCCGAGTTGGACTTGTGGTTTGGGACATATGTGGATATGATAAAGTAGTGGAGGGTTTTGGAGCATATCACTAAGCATTTTGAGGAAGCACCTCATTAAGCAACACCTCGTCCCTTCTTAATAGTATTGGCTTTTCCTATAGACTCAATGTGATCTTGGATCACTAAAATAGAAAATTTAGAGTCTTGTTCTTTGAGCTTAAGCCAATCTTTTGTCCTTAGCATTTTGAAGGGTCCACTTTCTAATCCATGCCATGCCAATCATTGAGCTTTCCTGAAATATTTATCTTGAAGTAGCATTACAATGAGCTATATGTTGTTAGGAATTACCAAAACCACCCAGGGATAGTTGCACTTTCAGCCCGGTTCATGGTGACCTCCACATCACGCTTGGCCAGCTCGCCCTGGGCGGCCTTTAGCTCCTCGCAAGTTTGGCGGAACCAAGTTTGCGCCTCGGTGATGCGTCCCTTGAGGTCCGCCTCCGCCTTGTCCACCGTTGCCATCTTGGACTTGGCCTTGTCCAGGCGGGCGCGGTGGAGCACCTGGAGCTTCCGAAAGCTGGTGCCCATGGCCTGGAGAAGCCGCTCCTCCTGAGAACCGTCGCCACCGGCGCTCGGCTCATCGACAACCTCGAGCCCGGCGGCGGCAAGCACCTCCTCATCGAACACCTCTCCCTCGAGGGGCACCCTGGAGCTCCATTCCCCTGGGAGGTGGACGAAAAGGTCGTCGCTCACCCTCAGATACCTGCCGGAGCCAGAGGCAGCGGAGGAGGAAGGTTGGTCATCAACCACCTCCTCCTCGGTAGCGGACCTGTCTGCCTCCCCGGCAGGCCCCTTGGCGGCCTCCTCGGCAGTAGCCCTGCCGGGCTCCCCGGCAGACCCCTTGGCGGCCTCCTCGGCAGTAGCCCTGCCAGGCTCCCCAGCAGTGCCCTTGGCGGCCTCCTCGGCGGCGATCTTCTCAGCCTCCACCTCAGCAGCCTTGGCGAGATCCTCGATGACGGTGTCTATATCCTCTGGATCCGCCGAGGGAGGGTCTGGATACCAAGAAGGGGATGAGGCGAAGCCAAGACCAAGATTCAAAGAGAAAAAGAAAAGAACAGGGACGAAGAGCAGGTAACTTACCCGTGCCGGGCTGGGAAGAAGAGGCCCCCTCCCCGCCAACATTTGGTGCCGAGGCGAAGCCACCAGCGCCCGAGTTCGCCTCCTCCTCCTCCGTGTGCATGGGCTCGGTGCTTGGCGCCCTTGCCGGGGACGCCCCTCGGGGCGGTGTGGTCGATGGGGGCGGCGTGTTGGGGGTGGCCCTCAGTGGCTCCTCCTGCTGCTGTCCTCCTCCTGCGATCTCGGCAACGTCAGCGCCAATGAATCATGCCCACCAACACACGTCGACGAGGAGCGAGCGGCGAACTTACGCTGGGGGCTACTCCGGGGGCTGCTGTCCGGGCTAGTCACCACCACCAGTGGCGCCCTCGAGGTGCCCGCCGGGGGCTGGCCGCCCGCCGAGGACCTGGCCCTCTTTACCCTCTGGGCCAGCATCTCCGCATCCCTGCAAAGATGAAAACGAACCAAGATAAGTGGCACGGTCTGAGGGGCGGAGATGACAGAAAGGGACAAGAAGCTTACTCCTCCTCCACCTCCTCCTCTGCTGCCTTCCTCTTCCTCCTTGGGCTGAGGGACCCGAAGTCAAAGATGACCTCCATGTCGATGTCTGCCGGAGGAGGGGAAGAAGGCGGAGTTTGAACGCGCTTGGACGAAGAAGAGGCATATGCTTTCTTCTTCGCCACCGCGGCCTTCACCAACTTCTTCGCCACCGCGGCCCTTGTCTGGCGCGCAGACCCCTCCTGGGCTTGCCGCGGTTGTACGGCCCTGCCGGGCCGGAGCGGCTCGCCAAAGGTGGCCCATCGCAGGACCCGCCCTCTCCCCGTGACCGGAGGGTCGACAGCCTCGGCCTCCTCCGACGACGACTCGTCGACCACATCTTCGACGAGAGGGGCCCCGGTGCCAGCGCTGCTGGCTTCCCCAGCGGACTCCGCCCACTGGGCAAGCTCCTTCTCCTCCGCGGCCGCCACGGCCTTATCCTCCACGCCGTCGGCGCTGCCGGCCTCCTTGGCGAGCTCCGCCTCCGCCTCCCCGGTGGCAATGTAATCCAGCTCCGCCTGGGTGGTGTCCTGGACGAGCCGCAGCTCATCACGGACGTACTTCTCCTCCAAGGTGTCGAAGAATTCCTGCACTTCCTCCTCCGGCGGCTCGGTCCAAGTTGGGACGAGCCCGTGCGCGTTGAACTCTGGCATCATGGCGATGATGTCGTTTCGGCGCGAGTTGTTGCTTAGCAGGACCACCCCCGCCGGCAACTTAAACAAGGGCCCCTTGGCAACCTTGCCGGCCTTCGCGGCCTTACCGGACCGCTCGACCTTGCCGTCGCAGTTCACGTCGAGCTGGAAGAGCCGCTGACAGAAGTGGGTGTGCCCCATCACCGTGAGGTTGTGGTCGAGGCCGGGGCGAAGCCTCATGATGTTGGCCGCATTCGTGAAGAGCCAGGCCGGCCTCCCCTTGTTGTGTAGCGGGGCGATTCGGCGGTGGATGAAATCCGCCCCGATCATCTCGAGGGTAAGCCTGGCCTCGGTAAGGCGAAGAATCCTGGTGGTGGCGACCGTAAGCTTTGCGTCGTCGGCATCAACATCGCTCCAATCACTTCGGCGAATCAGCGGCGCCTGGCGAACCTCGTAGAACGCTGGTGGATCCTCCTCCTCGATCCAGCACCCCGGCACCGCCATTCTTCCCACCTCTCCTTCTGGGCGCCCTCCGGTATGTCCCCTTGGACCTTGGGATCCAGGCGACGCAACCGGAAATGGCGCCCCCTTCTGGATCCGAGGAAAGAAGTAGTGGCGGAAGAGCGCCGTGTTGGGATGCACCCTGACGAAGCCCTCGCAGAGGTGCGCAAAAAGAGCCATGCACGCCATGGCATTTGGGGTAAAATCCAGAAGGTGGAAGCCGTAGGTGTGCATGATGTCGCTGAAGAAATCGGAGAAGGGGGGCAGAGGCCGCAGGAGAAGTAGTCAACGAAGAACGGGTACCCATTCGGGCCGGCCTCGGCAAAGGCGACAGGGATGACGCGCGTGGCCGGGTGCCCCGTCGTCTCCCCTCCCATCTTGCACCCCCACAGATGCTTGAAGTAGTCCCGAAGGTGGACCACGTCGACTGTCTTGGGGAAGTAGGCGGACTGCGTCCGCCGCACCGCCAACTCGCTCTCCGGCGGCTCACTCGTCCCGGCCTCCTTGTCCACTCCCTTGCCTCTGCTGGTTTTGGGTGCCATGGCGGCTGCGGGAGGCGAGGAATGAAGGAAGCCAAAGGCGCGGCGGTGGCGAGCGAAGGCAAGAGCTTGAGAGGGAGGAAGAAGGGGACGGCGGTTCCGAGATTGGGGAAAGCACGGAGGGTAAATGAGCAGCGCGCCCGCGGTTATTCCTTTTTACGGGGAAGGCGTGGGCCACCTCTTTTCCCATTAACTGCGATGTGACGCGGGCGTGCGGGAACCACCCCACGCATGACCCCATGTCACACACGACCCTCCACGTCGCGCATTCAACGCAGGTCGTGGGGAAGCGCAGCGGACGAAACAGTTACTACGGTAAAAATCCGTCCCACCTGCCCGCGCACCGTTCTGGGCCTGGCCAACAACGCGTCGCGCTTATGTGTGGCCCAGACTCGGGGGCTCCTGTCGGTGTACAAAAGTAGGGGCTCTCCTTTTGATCCCTTTACTTGTGCACGGGCAGTCAGAGCCACGCGCCGCGGCCACACTTAGCAGGGCAAAGGAGGGAAGCCGGAGAGAAGCCGAAGCACAAGACAACCAAGGCAACGCCAAGACCAGGAACACAGGAGAGCAAGAGGGCGAGGTAGGCTCCCTCGGCAAGATCCTTGCCGAGGCAGCCTCCGCAGCCCCGGCAACAGCCTTGCCGGGGCAACCTGCCCGATGCGAGCAGAGCAAGCCACCCTTGAGCCCATGGGTCCCAACACCACCAACTTCATTGGAACCAAGGCTCGTGAGGCGCCTCTAAGGTGGCATGCAGATCTTCGTCAAGATCATAAACATGTGAGATCAGATGAGGACCAGAAGACGGCGACCCTCGGCGGGATCCTAGCCGAGGAAATCCACAAGACCCCCGGCAAGCGCCTTGCCGGGGACGATTGCGACGCCGCGGCAAGACCCTTGCCGGGCCCCCGGCAAGACCCTTGGCGAAGGCATTAGCGGGGCCACTGCCAAGCTCGCGCCAGCCAAGGCTCCACCGTCGTCCCCAAGCAGCTGCTAGCTCAACCAGCTGGGCAGGCACCTGCGTGGCGACGGGCGGCCTCTACACCGACTCAGCAAGCACCTGCGTGGTGGCATGCAACCCTTCGTGAAGGCTCCATCACCACGCCAGCCTAGCAACCAACCAACATGGCGCCGCGACGCCTCGTCAGCTCGGACGCGTGTCAAGGCCAGGCAAGGCAGCGACAGCTGGGACGTGCTTCTTTGCCGTCCCCAATAAAGCAAGGAGGACACGTCGGCAGCGCATTAAATGCGTTTGTCCGACGGTCCCAGAGGATAGGCTTATCAACTATAGACCTTTCCACCTCCTGTGTGCCACTGTGGCAACCCCTTTTGCCTATAAAAGGAGGCCCGAAGCGACCAGGAGAGGGATTCGGCTCTTTTGGGGATTCGGCTCTTTTGGTCAAGTTGCACCCCGTAGCTAGCTCAAGAACACAAGACTATCAATACATCCACCAAAGCAGGACTAGGGTATTACGCATCTTCGCGGCCCGAACCTGGGTAAACGACCCGTGTGCTTCCTGTCAAACCTGCTCTTTGCACAACCTCGCGCCCGCCGACCGTAGCAGGGATCCCAGTGACCCCATAGGTGTCGTTCCCACCGACAGGGTACTAATAGCAGGGTCTACCCCTGGGGCTGGTATTCCTCCCTCTATCATCAAAACAGTATCCGCTACCTTACCCGCCAGATTGGGGACGGGCTGCCCCCTGATGTTTAGAGAACCATCTGCCGAAACCAGTCTCTTTTGGACGTTACTACCTTTTTGCTCCTAAAGAACCTGAGTATAATCCATTGCCGAAGGGCCTCCATCAACATGGCCAGACCGGTTGAAGCTCGTCACACCCCTAGCTCTCCCATCTACTCCACCCCTCCCATTTCTACCTCCTCGTTCTCCCCTTCCTCCCCTTCTTCATCTATCCCCTCCGTTCCTTCCACGGCCGCCCATTGAGCTATCATTAACTGGTTCCGGGACCCAAAGCAGCCAATCTCCCCACTCAAAGGTCTTGGGGTCGTGCACACCATCGCCACATTCGTCAGCTAGATGACCCATCAAGCCACACACAAAGCAGAAGTCTGGCAGCTTTTCATAAAACACACCATACCTGATGCTCTCTTTTAGAGTAATGGGTACAACCCGAACTAGGGGTACATCAACATCCAAGAAAACCCGTGCACGCAAAGTACTTGCCGGGTTAATGCACCCCTCGTTGACCACCACTGTAAAAGGCGGTTCCCCCACCTTTGTGTTGGGAAACGTAGTATTTCAAAAAAATTCCTACGATCACGCAAGATTTATCTAGGAGAAGCATAGCAACGAGCGGGGAGAGTGTGTCCACGTACCCTCGTAGACCGAAAGCGGAAGCGTTAAGTAACGCGGTTGATGTAGTCGAACGTCTTCGCGATCCAACCGATCAAGTACCGAACGCAGTCACCTCCGCGATCTGCACACATTCAACTCGGTGACGTCCCACGAACTCTAGATCCAGCTGAGGCCGAGGGAGAGTTTTGTCAGCATGACGGCGTGGTGATGGTGATGATGAAGTTACCGACGCAAGGCTTCGCCTAAGCACTACGACAATATGACCGAGGTGGAAAACTATGGAGGGGGGCACCGCACACGGCTAAGAAATCAACTTGTGTGTCTATGGGGTGCCCCCCTCCCCCGTATATAAAGGAGGGGAGGGGGCGGCCGGCCACAAGAGGCGCGCCCAAGGGGGGTAATCCTACTCCTACTAGGAGTAGGTTCCCCCCTTTCCTAGTCCAACAAGGAGGGGAAGGAAGGAGGGGGGCGCCGCCCCCACCCCTTGTCCAATTCGAACTGGGGGGGAGCGCGCCACCTCCTGGCCGGCCCTCTCTCCTCTAAGGCCCATGGTGGCCCATTAACTTCCCGAGGGTGTTCCGGTAACCCTCCGGCACTCCGGTTTTATCCGAAACTCTACGAAACACTTCCTGTGTCCGAACAACATGGTCCAATATATCAATCTTTATGTCTCAACCATTTCGAGACTCCTCGTCATGTCCGTGATCTCATCCGGGACTCCGAAAAACCTTCGGTACATCAAATCACATAAACTCATAATACCAATCGTCATCGAACGTTAAGCGTGCGGACCCTACGGGTTCGAGAACTATGTAGACATGACCGAGACACTTCTCCGGTCAATAACCAACAGCGGAACCTGCATGCTCATATTGGTTCCTACATATTCTACGAAGATCTTTATCGGTCAAACCGCACAACAACATACGGTGTTCCCTTTGTCATCGGTATGTTACTTGCCCGAGATTCGATCGTCGGTATTGATACGTCTCTAACGTATCTATAATTTTTTATTGTTCCATGCTATTATATTATCTGTTTTGGATGTTTAATGGGCTTTATTATGCACTTTTATATTATTTTTGGGACTAACCTATTAACCGAAGGCCCAGTGCAAATTGTTGTTTTTTTGCCTATTTCAGTGTTTCGCAGAAAAGGAATATCAAACGGAATGAAACCTTCGCGAGGATCGTTTTTGGAACAAACGCAATCCAGGAGACTTGGAGTGGACGTCAAGGAAGCAACGAGGCGGCCATGAGGTAGGAGGGCACGCCCCCCACCCTCGTGGGCCCCTCGTGGCTCCACCGACCTACTTCTTTCGCCTATATATACTACTATACCCTGAAAACATTCGGGAGCACCACGAAATCCTATTTCCACCGCCGCAACCTTCTGTACCCGTGAGATCCCATCTTGGGGCCTTTTCCTGCGCTCCGCCGGAGGGGGAATCGATCACGGAGGGCTTCTACATCAACACCATAGCCTCTCTGATGATGTGTGAGTAGTTTACCACAGACCTTCGGGTCCATAGTTATTAGCTAGATGGCTTCTTCTCTCTCTTTGGATCTCAATACAAAGTTCTCCTCGATTCTCTTGGAGATCTATCCGATGTAATTCTTTTTGCAGTGTGTTTGTCGAGATCCGATGAATTGTGGGTTTATGATCAAGATTATCTATGAACAATATTTGACACTTCTCTGAATTCTTATATGCATGATTTAATATCTTTGCAAGTCTCTTCGAATTATCAGTTTGTTTTGGCCTACTAGATTGATCTTTCTTGCAATGGGAGAAGTGCTTAGCTTTCGGTTCAATCTTGCGGTCTCCTTTCCCAGTGACAGCAGGGGCAGCAAGGCACGTATTGTATTGTTGCCATCGAGGATAAAAAGATGGGGTTTATATCATATTGCCTAATGTGTTACTCTGTTCTTATGAACTTAATACTCTAGATGCATGCTGGATAGCGGTCGATGTGTGGAGTAATAGTAGTAGATGTAGAATCGTTTCGGTCTACTTGTCATGGACGTGATGCCTATATACATGATCATGCCTAGATATTCTCATAACTATGCGCTTTTCTATCAATTGCTCGACAGTAATTTGTTCACCCACCGTAGATTATGCTATCTTGAGAGAAGCCACTAGTGAAACCTATGGCCCCCAGGTCTATTTTCCATCATATTAATCTCCTGTCAACTAGCTATTTCTGTCGCCGTTTATTTTGCAATCTTTACTTTCCAATCTATACAACAAAAATACCAAAAATATTTATTTTATTATCTTTATCAGATCTCACTTTTGCAAGTGGCCGTGAAGGGATTGACAACCCCTTTATCGCGTTGGTTGCAAGGTTCTTAATTGTTTGTGCAGGTGCGAGGGATTTGCGTGTAGTCTCCTACTGGATTGATACCTTGGTTCTCAAAAACTGAGGGAAATACTTACGCTACTTTGTTGCATCACCCTTTCCTCTTCAAGGGAAAACCAACGCATGCTCAAGAGGTAGCAAGAAGGATTTCTCGCGCCGTTGCCGGGGAGATCTACGCACAAGTCAAGACATACCAAGTACCCATCACAAACTCTTCTCCCTCGCATTACATTATTTTCCATTTGCCTCTCGTTTTCCTCTCCCCCACCTCACCTTTGCCGTTTTATTCGCCCTTTTCCGTTCGTCTCTTTTTGCTTACCTTTTGTGTGCTTATTCTTTGTGCGATTTGCTGCCATCATGTCTGAAACTGGGGAGGTTATCATTGATAAGGATAGTGGTAATAACATGGAAAACTTTTATGCTTTTGATGATCCTCATGAAGATCCTACTATTTTACACACTAAAAAGTTTTGGATTGGTAGTGGTAGTGGTAATATTATTGGAAAAGGAGTTATTCAAGATTTCTTTACTTGTGCCGGTGCTTTGCCCACTATGGGAGGGTCAGTTCTTCATAGAACTAGTAGTCTTGCGGATGCTATATCTTTGCTCATAGTTGAACTTTGAAAGACAATTTATTCATATGCATCCTTCCATACAAAGGATTTTCTTAGAATTTTCCAATATTGAGCATTCTTCTGTCAAACGCACAGCCACTATCTTTTTGGCACATGAGTTCAGACTTATTATGAAAGAAGCCAAGGAAATTTTTGCGCACTATAGGGTGGATGCCGGCCGTCCACCCATAGAGGCTATCCTTTTTAATCAGGAAGATATAATGCGTTTACAATCTTTAGATCATGTTGCTTATAATAAAAACCTTAGAAAGAAGGTTCCTACCGATGTTCTAGTCAATAAAATTCTGAGCTTAATGATAATTTTGCCATTCAGAACAACGTGCTAGGCTTTTCTCTTGAACAAAGTCTCACGACTTTTTGCCAAAATAATTCTTGTAATGATGAATTAGTTGTGCAATATAAGGGGCCAAAGGAGGAACCCATACCTCCCGAGCTTGATCTTGGGGACTTTTGTCGCATTAAATTTAGCCCTTTTGATTACTTTTGCTTGCCTCAAAGAAGACTTGCTGCTGAACGTAGGGAATACGAGATGAGTTTTCGTGATTTGCCCTATAATTATTATGATAATACCTAGATCTATTCTTGCTTTTATGCCCAGCTAGGGGCGTTAAACGATAGCGCTTGTTGGGAGGCAACCCAATTATATTTTTGTTTATTGCTTTTTGTTTCTGTTTAGTAATAAATAATTCATCTAGCTTCTGTCTAGATGTGGTTTTATGTTTTAAATTAGTGTTTGTGCCAAGTAGAACCTTTGGGAAGACTTGGGTGAAGTCTTTATGATCTTGCTGTAAAAAACAGAAACTTTCTTTATGACTAATGTTGAGTCCATATGCGCACTCTCACCTTTCCATCATTGCTAGCCTCTTCGGTACCGTGCATTGCCCTTTCTCACCTTGAGAGTTGGTGCAAACTTCGCCGGTGCATCCAACCCCCGTGATATGATATGCTCTATCACACATAAACCTCCTGATATCTTCCTCAAAACAGCCACCATACCTACCTATTATGGCATCTCCATAGCCATTTCGAGATATATTGCCATGCAACTTTCCACCGTTTCATTTATTATGACACGCTTCATCATTGTCATATTGCCTTGCATGATCATGTAGTTGACATCGTATTTGTGGCAAAGCCACCATGCATAATTTATCATACATGTCACTCTTGATTCATTGCCCATCCCGGTACACCGCCGGAGGCACTCATATAGACTCATATTTTGTTCGAGTATCAAGTTGTAATCATTGAGTTGTAAATAAATAGAAGTGTGATGATCATCATTAATAGAGCATTGTCCCAAATAAAAAAAGTAAAAAAAAGAGAAAGGCCCAAAAAAGAAATAAAAGGGACAATGCTACTATCCTTTTTTCACACTTGTGCTTCAAAGTAGCACCATGATCTTTATGATAGAGAGTCTCTTATTTTGTCACTTTCATATACTAGTGGGAATTTTTCATTATAGAACTTGGCTTGTATATTCCAACAATGAGCTTCCTCAAATGCCCTAGGTCTTCGTGAGCAAGCAAGTTGGATGCACACCCACTTAGTTTCTTTTGTTGAGCTTTCATACATTTATAGCTCTAGTGCATCCGTTGCATGGCAATCCCTACTCCTTGCATTGACATCAATTGATGGGCATCTCCCTAGCCCGTTGATTAGCCGCGTCAATGTGAGACCTTCTCCTTTTTTGTCTTCTTCACACAACCCCCTGCTACCTCTTGAGCACTGCGTTGGTTTTCCCTTGAAGAGGAAAGGGTGATGCAGCAAAGTAGCGTAAGTATTTCCCTCAGTTTTTGGGAACCAAGGTATCAATCCAGTAGGAGGTTACACGCAGGTCGCCTTGTACCTGCACAAACAAATAAGAACCTTGCAACCAACGCAATAAAGGGGTTGTCAATCCCTTCCAGGCCACTTGCAAAAGTGAGATCTGATAGAGATGATAATATTTTTGGTATTTTTATGATAAAGACTAAAAGTAAAGATTGCAAGATAAAAATAGATTGGAAAGTTATATGATGGAAAATAGACCCGGGGGCCATAGATTTCACTAGTGGCTTCTCTCAAGATAGCATATGTATTACGGTGGGTGAACAAATTACTGTCGAGCAATTGATAGAAAAGTGCATAATTATGAGAATATCCAGGCATGATCATGTATATAGGCTTCACGTCCGCGACAAGTAGACCGACTCCTGCCTGCATCTACTACTATTACTCCACACATCGACCGCTATCCAGCATGCATCTAGAGTATTAAGTTCATAAGAACAGAGTAACGCATTAGGTAAGATGACATGATGGAGAGGGATAAACTCAAGCAATATGATATAAACCCCATCTTTCTATCCTCGATGGCAACAATACAATACGTGTCGTTTCCCCTACTGTCACTGGGATCGAGCATCGCATGATTGAGCCCAAAGCTAAGCACTTCTCCCATTGCAAGAAAGATCAATCTAGTAGGCCAAACCAAACTGATAATTCGAAGAGACTTGCAAAGATAACCAATCATACATAAAAGAATTAAGAGAAGATTCAAATATTGTTCATAGATAATCTTGATTATAAACCCACAATTCATCGAATCTCGACAAACACACCGCAAAAAGAGTTACATCGAATAGATCTCCAAGAAGATCAAGGAGAACTTTGTATTGAGATCCAAAGAGAGAGAAGAAGCCATCTAGCTAATAACTATGGACCCGAAGGTCTGTGGTAAACTACTCACACATCATCGGAGAGGCTATGGTGTTGATGTAGAAGCCCTCCGTGATCGATGCCCCCTCCGGCAGAGCACCGGAAAAGGCCCCAAGATGGGATCTCACGGGTACAGAAGGTTGCGGCGGTGGAATTAGGTTTTTGTGGTGCTCCCCGATGGTTTGGGGGTACGTAGGTATATATATAGGAGGAAGAAGTAGGTCGGTGGAGCCACGAGGGGCCCACGAGGGTGGAGGGCGCGCCTAGGGGGTAGGCGTGCCCCCTGCCTCGTGGCGTCCTCGGTGATTTCTTGACGTCCACTCCAAGTCCTCTGGATCACGTTTGTTCCAAAAATAACTCTCCCGAAGGTTTCATTCCGTTTGGACTCCGTTTGATATTCCTTTTCTGCGAAACACTAAAATAGGCAAAAAAAACCAGCAATTTGCACTGGGCCTTGGGTTAATAGGTTAGTCCCAAAAATAATATAAAAGTGTAAGAATAAGCCCATTAAACATCCAAAACAGAATATATAATAGCATGCAACAATCAAAAATTATAGATACGTTGGAGACGTATCACCCCCATCATTATATTCTATTCCACCCATAGTGCTATGTCCATGGCTCACGCTCATGTATTGCGTGAAAGTTGAAAAAAGTTTGAGATTACTAGATTATGAAACAATTGCTTGCCTTGTCATCGGGGTTGTGCATGATGAGAGCATTTTTGTGTGACGAAAATGAAGCATAGCCAAACTATATGATTTTGTAGGGATAAGCTTTCTTTGGCCATGTTATTTTGAGAAGACATAATTGCTTAGTTAGTATGCTTGAAGTATTATTATTTTTATGTCAATGTTAAACCTTTATCATGAATCTTTCAGATCTGAACATTCATGCCACAATAAAGAGAATTACTTTGAAAATTATGTTAGGTAGCATTCCACATCAAAAATTCTGTTTTTATCATTTACCTACTCGAGGACGAGCAGGAATTAAGCTTGGGATGCTTGATACGTCTCCAACGTATCTATAATTTTTTATTGTTCCATGTTATTATATTATCTGTTTTTGATGTTTAATGGGCTTTATTATGCACTTTTATATTATTTTTGGGACTAACCTATTAACCGAAGGCCCAGTGCAAATTGCTATTTTTTTGCCTATTTCAGTGTTTCGCTGAAAAGGAATATCAAACGGAATCCAAACGGAATGAAACCTTCGTGAGGATCGTTTTTGAAACAAACGCAATCCAGCAGAATTGGAGTGGACGTCAAGGAAGCAACAAGGTGGCCACGAGGTAGGAGGGTGCACCTGGCGCGCCTACAGGCGCCCCCCCACCCTCGTGGGCCCCTTGTGGCTCCACCGACCTACTTCTTTCGCCTATATATACTCATATACCCTGAAAACATCCGGGAGCACCACGAAACCCTATTTCCACCGCCGCAACCTTCTGTACCCGTGAGATCCCATCTTGGGGCCTTTTCTGGCGCTCCGCCGGAGGGGGAATCGATCACGGAGGGCTTGTACATCAACACCATAGCCTCTCCGATGATGTGTGAGTAGTTTACCACAGACCTTCGGGTCCATAGTTATTAGCTAGATGGCTTCTTCTCTCTCTTTGGATCTCAATACAATGTTCTCCTCGATTCTCTTGGAGATCTATTCGATGTAATTATTTTTGCGATGTGTTTGTCGAGATCCGATGAATTGTGGGTTTATGATCAAGATTATCTATGAAAAATATTTGATTCTTGTGACGCCCCCGATTCAATCGTACACTAATCATACACGCAAACGTGTACGATCAAGATCAGGGACTCACGGGAAGATATCACAACACAACTCTAAAAGTAAAATAAGTCATACAAGCATCATAATACAAGCCAGGGGCATCGAGGGCTCGAATACAAGTGCTCGATCATAGACGAGTCAGCGGAAGCAACAATATCTGAGTACAGACATAAGTTAAACAAGTTGCCATAAGATGGCAAGCACAAACTGGGATACAGATCGACAAAGGCGCAGGCCTCCTGCCTGGGGTCCTCCTAAACTACTCCTGGTTGTCGGCGGCCCGAACGTACTAGTAGGCACCCTCGGTGTAGTAGGGGTCGTTGCCGGCGGTGGCGTTTGGCTCCTGGGCTCCAGCATCTGGTTGCGACAACTAGGAAGAAAGGAAAGGGGGAAAAGAGGGAGAAAAGCAACCATGAGTACTCATCCAAAGTACTCGCAAGCAAGGATCTACACTACATATGCATGGGTATCAGCGTAAAGGGGCAATATCGATGGACTGAACTGCAGAATGCCAGAATAAGAGGGGGATAGCTAGTCTTGTCGAAGACTACGCTTCTGGCAGCCTCCATCTTGCAGCATGTAGAAGATAGTAGATGGTAAATTCACCAAGTATCATCGCATAGCATAATCCTACCCGGCGATCCTCCCCTCGTCGCCCTATGTGGGAGCGATCACCGGGTTATATCTGGCACTTGGAAGGGTGTGTTTTATTAAGTATCCAGTTCTAGTTGTCATATGGTCAAGGTACAACTCCGGGTCGTCCTGTTACCGAGGATCACGGCTATTCGAATAGATAAACTTCCCTACAGGGGTGCACCCCGATCCTAAGTCACACCGATCTAGCATGTAACACATCATATCACTTTGCGGCCTCACGCACGGTATTCCCACGGGTGCCACCTTACCTGGCCCGGGACCGTTTGCGCCTTTTGGCTCACTTATATGATAGTGTCGCTAGCATCCATATGACAAAGAACCCCGGCCGACATGACTAGTCGTGAATCCAAAGTGGCACTAACTTATAGGGACAGGCATACATGACCCAGCAACGAACGTGTCGGTCATCAACGTATGAACCCAAGTCGTAGCAAGCTACAAGGACTTAAAGGAACAACGCGTGACATTTCCCCGAAGGGACAGACACAGGAACACAGAAGGACACATGCCGGTCAGCCTAAGTGTTCCGGAGCAGTAGCAAGCTAGCATGGCTCAGTGGAAGCACTAGGAGACATTTCCTGGTAAGAGAGGCTACCAAGAATAAACAACTAGGTTGTCGGATCCCACACATACCAAGCATTTCAATAACATACACACAATATGCTCGATATGTGAAAATACAACATGGCATCACAACAAAACTCTACGACTCAAAGTATTTATTCATTAGGCTCCAAGGAGCCAGATATTACAAACATGGGTCTGATGACCCAACATTCAAGTCATAGAAGCAATAAGCACATGCGGAAGCTTAACTTGTCTGAGTACAGACAACTACAAATGAAAAAGGCTGAGAAGCCTCACTATCTACAAGACCCTGCCGAGGGCACAAGATCGTAGCTAAGGTAATAAGCTAACCGTCGAAGTCCACGCGGAACTACTAGTGAGACTGAAGTCTCTCTCCAAAAACATAAATTAAGCAAACGTGAGTACAAATGTACCCAGCAAGACTTACATCAGAACTAGCTACATATGCATCAGTATCAACAAAGGGGGTGGTGGAGTTTAACTGCAGCAAGCCAGCTTTGACTCAGTGGCTATCCTATACTACAACTGCTGGTAACTCTTTTGAGGTGGCGCACACGAGTCCACATATTCACCATATCAATACATCACTATGGATCCGCTCCCGTCTCCCTAGGAGAAGGCCATCCATAGCACTCACGCTTATCTTGCGCATTTTAGAGTATCCACTTTCACTTGTCTATAAATTGTACCGGCAACCCAGAAGTCCTTTACCGCGGGCGCGGCTATTCGAATAGATGATGTTAACTCTGCAGGGGTGTACTTCTTCACACACGCTCTCGCCACTTACCACCATGTACATGTCGTGTATCTCGGCAACCTTCAAGCGGAAGCCTGGCGAGGGAGTCGGCCACGACCTGACTAACCACACAAATCTCCAGTCCAGGTTTATCACCTATTCGGGTTCCATCCGCAAGGAGATCCGGCCGGGGTGTCACTCACGGCCCCAAACGATGTGTACAGGGTTCCCAAGCCCACCAAACGGGTGACGCTTGGTATACCCGGCCACGGTGCCTAGTCTGTCCCAAGCCCACCTGTACCGGGTGCCACTTGGTAGACTACTAACACTACCTACAAACACCAGAAACTAGTTCCAACTCCTGGACAGAGATTGAGGCGGTTAATAAGCCGAGAGGGGCACTTAAGCATTCCAATGCGTGGTAGTAATTGTTCATGGATCACAAACACAAAACTCAGTTCCTGAGGACGGTTTCAATGAGACAACCCACCATGTACTCCTACATGGCCTCTCACCGCTACCTTTACCAAATCGTGTTCACACACTTAGTTCTCAACAATAGGACATCTTCACAACTTTCCAATTCATCCCCGATGAATCAGATCTGACTCAACTCTAAGCAGTAGCAGGCATGACAACAAGCATGAATGAGTAGGCACATCAGGGTTCAAACAACTCCTACTCATGCTAGTGGGTTTCATCTATTTACTGTGGCAATGACAGGTCATGCAGAGGAAAGGGGTTCAACTACCGCAGCGTGTAACAGTTGAATCGTTGTTGTCCTAATGCAGTAAAAGAGAGCAGGAGCGAGAGAGTGGGATTGTATCGGAATGAACAAGGGGGTTTTGCTTGCATGGCACTTCTGAAGATAGTATAGTTCTTCATCGGTGTCATCGAACTCATCGTCGAAACATACGTCTACCGAGGGGGAACAACCACTGGCAAACAAGAGGGAACGCAATCAATGCAATGCAACAATATGATGCATGATCATGACATGGCAATATGCTGTGATTTGAGCTAATGCAACTAGCAGCAATTTAAATGGAGTTGGTTTGAACACAAGATTCAAATTCAAACCCCATATGTGGATATTCAAATGCCATTCATTTGATTTGCCCTAAACAGTAGTCATAAGTTGTTCTAACATGCATGAAAATGGTACAGATGGATAGATTGGATTTTCCTGATCATTTTTCATATATAATTTATTTCATTTGGAGTTATAGATTAATTTCTATGAATTTTAGAAGTTTATAATATTTTCTGGAATAAATAAATCATTACTGATTTATTTAAAATCTAGGAACATATTACTGCATCAGCATGACGTCTCAGTGATGTCAGCAGGTCAACGGGCTGGTCCAGGTCAAACCTGACCAGTAGGGTCCACTGGTCAGTGACACAGAGTCGGCTACAGAGGCTGACACGTGGGACCGGGTTAATGCTGACGTGGCCAAGTCAAAGGTGACAGGCGGGGCCCTCTGAGATTAGTACTAATTTAACAGAGAAGTCAAACTAATTAATTTAGGCATGGGGGGCCCACTTGGCAGTGGCTCTAGGGGATGATTAGCGGGGTGTTTAGGCCCTAATTAAGTGGCCACGTCGGCGGCTAACCGCCGGTGGTGAACAGAGCACGGCGGAGCTGCTCGTCTGGCCGTTTCCGACGACGAGAGCACGGGCAGGTGGGCTCTCTGCAACGGCCGCAACACGGCGCATCCAACGGTGGTCTCGGGGCGGCCAGGGGTGGTCGGTAGCGGCGGCGGCAACGAGCTCAGGCGGCGGCAGGGCTCGGTGATGTGCGCGGGTGGTGCTGCAGGGTGCAAGCGGGCAAGGGGAGGCGCTAGAGAGGCTCAGCGCGGGGCGGCAAGCTCGGTGGACACGCGCCCGGGACCAAATGGTCACCGGAGCGTCTGCGGCAGCGAGCGCAGGCGGCAGCCGGTTCGGACGCAGGTGGTGCGACGCCTACGGCGTGCAACAGAAAGAACGGAGAGGGGGGTCCGGGTCAGTGGCTCACAGCGGTCATGGAGGTGTAGCCGGCGAGCTCGGAGGAGGACCGGAGCTAGCAGGGCGGCAAAGGAGGAAGAAGGCGAGGTAGCCGGCGATGCAGGGCGTTCGGCGTCGCGTGGCTCTGCGTAGATGATGAGGACGACGCTGCGGTTCTTCTGGGCTGGACGGCGAGGCGAGGGGTGGACGATGGCCGTGGCTATTGTGAGCGGTGGCGACTGACGCGCTCGGGCTTGCTACAGGTAGAGAGCAGGGAAGGGGAGAGTGAGCCGCGAGAGTGGGAGAAGGACCAGGGGGTTCGGGGGCGTCTCCAGGCACTCGGTCGAGGACGGGGGAGGAAGCATGAGGTGGAAGCAGGAGGTGGCGTCCGGTGCGCGCGCGGGCGACACGCCTCTGCCTTCTGGCAGAGGTGGGAGACGACTGGCGTCAGCCAGTCAGCTGGGCCGGCCTGCTGAGCTAGGACAGCTGGGCCGCCATGTGAGCCCAGGTAAGGGTTTTTCCCTTTTTTGTATTCTTTTCTATTTCTGACATTTGTTTGATTTAGTTTTAGGCACTAAATCATTTTCTTTTCTTCTGATAAATTTTTGTAGGGACTATTTGGATTATTCCAGAGCCCCTCACATTTACCCAGAATTATTGGACATATATAAAATATATAACATATATATATCCAATGCAAATAATTATTGCATTAGTTCCAAATGCCCAAAATAAATATTTATGAGCTCCTAAAATATTGGTTTGAATTTTACCTCTGACCAATATTTTCAGAGAGAATATGAACATTTTCTTGGATCTATTTGGAGCAATTTTTATCTTGGTCATTTCCAGAAATGATTTCTGAGGCTTTCACATGTCCCCATTTCAAGTTCATTGAAATAAAAACATGATGCAAACAATAGTAGCTAGCCTAGAGCATACCAGAACTAGGGATGTGACAACTCACCCCCACTAAACAAGAATCTCGTCCCAAGATTCAAGGCGTGAGGTAAGAAGACAGAGGGGACACAAAGCTAACACGATCTTCATGATCCAACTGCCCTTCTTGAAGATGTTGATTCATTACTTCAAATTGATCTTGATGTCCTTGCTTTCGAGATCTTCATCCATCACGATGATGACGGAAAGAAACTCTACCAAAATCGATCTTCTCGAAGATCGAGCAACTCACGATCAACTTATGGAGTGAGATGTAGGAACATCTCGAGCTGAGACACAAAACAGACATCGAGAGGGAAGGAAAGAAACAGATGACGAGGTTTCAATTTGGCAGGCTACAATTCCACACTTGAATAAGATGGAGCATGAATTTCAAGGTAGCAAGAAGATAATTGCCATGATTCCGTAACGTGACACCTTAGGGAAGGTGACTCGTAGAATTATTCCCTTAAGTGGCAAAAGAATTACTTTTGATACAAAGATCATTGAAACTCTTTATACCAGCCTAAGGCAATCACAATCGATCATTTGAAGGAGTTCGAAAGAATGGCATACTCGGACTAGAATCGATGATGTGGACTACCTTGTTGAAGACAACGCAATGGATGATTTTTGCTTACCATCGGAAATAGATGGGACCCATGGTAAGCCTACTTTTGAAGATGACCCTGAATAACAGTTACTGAAAGTGCAGACCATAGCAGAATGGCACAATGGCAGGTGCAAGCTGGGAGCCAAATGCAAATGCTGGGAATGTTCCAACCATCATATCTGCCTGAGATTCAGATCTAGTTGGTAACAGGATACTTCAGACTCAACATGTCTGAAAAGAAGAATTGCAACACAAATCGACGAGATAACATTGCGAGATTCTCGGGAAATGAACTACGATAGCAAGCTCCAAAACATGAGTTGGTTCTGCTACATACATGTGAACACACTGTCCCAGACAAGCATGACCACATAGTAGTCTTACAGCAAGCACTACCGAGTTCAGGTAGAAACCATCATTGAGGATATCGAAGTCTTGTGCATTACCATGGATTAGGAGTTAACTTCTTTTCCTGGAACAAATCAATCAGTGGCTTGTTGTGCTAGGGATTCATATAGAATGAAGGTTGTAAGTCTCCAGACCACAGAATACTTTGCACGTATGCATGACTGACTTGGGATGATTCCAGAGGAAGCAAAACAAACCTTTCTCAAATTCATGGCGGCAACTTGCACCTGATGCACATGAACTTGGAGAAAGTCACTTCTTACACCAAACATATACTTCATGAACGAAACACGAAGGCATTGTTTACAAATTTTCCAACACTAGCTTAATGTCCAACAAAGTCATGGAGAAGATAGGAATGTTGTCGATGGACTCAACAAAAATTCATCCAGGTTTCCATATAAATGGAATTCAACAATTATGTGAACAAGGTGATAGCATTGGTCAGACCCAAAAGATATAATGGTGTATGCTTGAGGAATCAACCACGAGTAAGACAACATTACGAACATCATTGGTTCTGATTTGATTTGACGATAGCCCACACTCAAATCAAAGTATTGACAAGACAGTAGATCCAACAATTGATCACAAGGATCAATCAATGAAGATATCATCTTTCTTCAACACACACACAAAAAGATATCCCTTTGGAATGAACTAAGTCAGATAAAGCTTTTATCTTCCAACTCTCCAAGTTGTTGTTTAGCTTAACCAACTAGCTCAGGGATATCCAACACGGATTCTTGGAGAAGGGGTGGTTTACAAGAAACCAACTTGATCACGAACTCAACATAACGGTCAGGGATTAATCTGGTAATACTTCCGAGAAGATCGCAGAAAAATTACGAGCCACCGATATGTTACTAAGCTCGGGAACAATCTTGCTTTTCAGGGCAAGAGGATATGATCGAAAGAGCAAGGAATAAACATAATCCAAACTCACTGATCGAAGAGTGCACCAGGGAAAATGGACTAGGTAACACGGTCAATCTTAGAATGATGATTCAATAACCAGCACGCTAAGAATGAGAGTTTTGTCCATTAAGTACCAAGCAACACAGTTGTTGATTTCACACATCACGATTCACTTGTCGGCATTCCGGTTACAATAACACGGGAATCGGGGAATGAACAATGATGGCAAGAAGTATCACTGCGTCAAGAATTCATAATAGTTGGTGCAATTCTCATGACACTCCTGACATAAGGGCAACACTCCAAGGTAGAACAGAACAAAAGCCGGATTGGCAATCTTAATCTGCGGAATACAACTGCTTTGACCCAATCCTAGATATGGATGAGGTGATGGAGTTTGTTTCTCCTAGTCATTCTGGAATAGAATGACTTGACGAACTACAAGAATAATAGGCATCGATGAACGAATGCACACATACTCTTGACTATCAACTGATAGGCTAGGGGCAGAATACAGCTGAGGAGGGTCAACTCAAGGAACATATGATTTTTTGAGTTGTGGATGCATAGATTAGCATGTCGGACGAGTTCAACATATTTCTTTCGGATAAACCATGCAGAAAAGGAAGGACTGGCAGATTCGCAATTTTTTAATGGAGAACTCATCAAGAGCACCCTTGTTGTCATCATTGGTTCAAAGATCTTCTGCCATAATGGTTCATGGTATTGGAAGAATGATATACCACAGACCTCAAAGACTATCAGAAAGGTTACTAATATCCTAAAGGAACGAGCAAACACTACCAACACGAAGTAAGTAGAGTGAATATTGGGTTCAAGAACCCAGGAATGGAATGCCTACTAACTAAATGGCATCACGGGATGCTTTCGAGAATAATGGCCAGAATCATCACACTAGGGATACAAATCATTGCTAGATTACTGAGTGGTTCTCTAAGACGCCTAGGGTCATAATAATGGCTTCAACATATATGACGAGGCAACGGAGTACCTCAACTCGGCGATTAGTGTGGTTAATCTGGCCCAAAGGTACATTGAGAACGAAAAGAAGGGATTTGCAAATGCATCAGACTATTTAGAAACCTGGGATGACTCGAACAGCATAACGACTGTAAATGCTCAAAAAGATTTGAGACATCCTGCAAAAATGGTGGCATAACCACTCAACATCACACTATCAAGGTTCCGAGATCAACTATCAACATACTGAAGTAGTAGAAACTGAACTGAGGCTTGGAACCAACAATCCTATGAGAGTCTATGGATTAGTAACACGTGAACCTGATAGAAAGAATAGAAAGCCAAGTTTCCTTAACCCCGTAGGAAAGATAGGATGACTCGGATCAGAAGGACATAAGGTATAAGGAGTAAAATGAGCCTTACGTTCCCTTCCACAATCAATTCCCTTATATAACTAAAGCATTTCTAGACACGACTTCAACCAGTTTGGCTTAGTAGTCCTACAGGCAGTCAGGCTCTGATACCAAAGCTGTCAGGACCCCGATCCTAAGTCACACCGATCTAGCATGTAACACATCATATCACTTTGCGGCCTCACGCACGGTATTCCCACGGGTGCCACCTTACCTGGCCCGGGACCGTTCGTGCCTTTTGGCTCACGTATATGACAGTGTCGCTAGCATCCATATGACAAAGAACCCGGGCCGACATGACTAGTCGTGAATCCAAAGTGGCACTAACTTACAAGGACAGGCATACATGACCCAGCAACGAATGTGTCGGTCATCAACGTATGAACCCAAGTCGTAGCAAGCTACAAGGACTTAAAGGAACAACGCGTGACATTTCCCCGAAGGGACAGACACGGGAACGGAGAAGGACACATGCCGGTCAGCCTAAGTGTTACGGAGCAGTAGCAAGCTACCATGGCTCAGTGGAAGCACTAGGAGACACTTCCCGGTAAGAGAGGCTACCAAGAATAAACAACTAGGTTGTCGGATCCCACACATACCAAGCATTTCAATAACATACACACAATATGCTCGATATGTGCAAATACAACATGGCATCACAACAAAACTCTACGACTCAAAGTATTTATTCATTAGGCTCCAAGGAGCCAGATATTACAAACATGGGTCTGATGACCCGGCATTCAAGTCATAGAAGCAATAAGCACATGCGGAAGCTTAACTTGTCTGAGTACAGACAACTACAAATGAAAAAGGCTGAGAAGCCTGACTATCTACAAGACTCTGCCGAGGGCACAAGATCGTAGCTGAGGTAACAAGCTAACCGTCGAAGTCCACGCGGAACTACTAGTGAGACTGAAGTCTCTCTCCAAAAACATAAATTAAGCAAACGTGAATACAAATGTACCCAGCAAGACTTACATCAGAACTAGCTACATATGCATCAGTATCAACAAAGGGGGTGGTGGAGTTTAACTGCAGCAAGCCAGCTTTGACTCAGTGGCTATCCTATACTACAACTGCTGGTAACTCTTTTGAGGTGGCGCACACGAGTCCACATATTCATCATATCAATACACCACTACGGATCCGCTCCCGTCTCCCGACGAGAAGGCCATCCATAGCACACACGCTTATCTTGCGCATTTTAGAGTATCCGCTTTCACTTGTCTATGAACTGTACAGGCAACCCAGAAGTCCTTTACCGCGGACGCGGCTATTCGAATAGATGATGTTAACCCTGCAGGGGTGTACTTCTTCACACACGCTCTCGCCACTTACCACCATGTACACGTCGTGTATCTCGGCAACCTTCAAGCGAAAGCCTGGCAAGGGAGTCGGCCACGACCTGACTAACCACACAAGTCTCTAGTCCAGGTTTATCGCCTATTCAGGTTCCATCCACAAGGAGATCTGGCCGGGGTGTCGCTCACGGCCCCAAACGATGTGTACAGGGTTCCCAAGACCACCAAACGGGCGACGCTTGGTATACCCGGCCATGGTGCCTAGTCTTCCCAAGCCCACCTATACCGGGTGCCACTTGGTAGACTACTAACACTGCCTACAAACACCAGAAACTAGTTGCAAATCCTGGACAGAGATCGAGGCAGTTAATAAGCCGAGAGGGGCACTTAAGCATTCCAATGCGTGGTAGTAACTGTTCATAGATCACAAGCACATAACTCGGTTCCTGAGGACGGTTTCAATGAGACAACCCACCATGTACTCCTACATGGCCTCTCACCGCTACCTTTACCAAATCGTGTTCACACACTTAGTTCTCAACAATAGGACATGTTCACAACTTTCCAATTCATCCTCCATGAATCAGACCTGACTCAACTCTAAGCAGTAGCAGGCATGACAACAAGCATGAATGAGTAGGCACATCAGGGCTCAAACAACTCCTACTCATTGTAAGTGCATCTAGTGCCCCTTAGTGATTTTGGTGTATTGAAGACTTATAGGTTAAGGGACTAATGCATTTATGAGTGTACACAGGTCTATAAGTCTATGAGGAGTTTGATATTTACAGAGAAAGTCGACCCCTAAAAATGAAGTTCTTCGACTGAAGACTTTGGCTTTCTGAAGACTTTCTGAAGACTTTGAAAGTGAAGAAATTGGTGTGACCTTGAAGACTTGGCATTCATTCGAGGAACATGAAGCGTGAAGACTTTTGTTTTTGTAGTTTCATTTTCTCTTTCTTGAGTCATAGGAAACACCATACTGTTAAAGGGGGTCGAGGAAATACTAAGAAAAAATTTCCATGTGATGCTCAACTCAAAATCCTACACCTACCAATCCCTTCAAGTGAAGCCATTGGAAATCTCATACAGTTCGGTCATATTCTTCAGTGACAGAGACGAAGTTCTTCTAGTCTCTGAGGAATTTGTTCTGACTGAGGAGTTAGGAATTCGCCAGTGCGGATTGCCTACACAGTGAGGAACATGATAGCCCTGAGGTATTTGATACTCAAATTTCCGACCGTTGTTGTGCTACGCGCCAGCTGTCCCAAAATATCTACCCACCTAACGGTCATATCATTGAAGGGCATTTAGGTCTTATCATGTCAGGTTGCTCCCTAGGCTATAAATAGTCGCCCCCTACAACCACTAGCTGGTTGGCTGCTCCGAAAGAAACTGACACTTGTCATTTGAGATCATCCCATCCTCCGAGGACTTTGAGCGAAAATCATCAAGTGAGGAAAACCCAAACCCAAACACCTACAAACCCAAAGTGATTGAGCATCACTGAAGAGATTGATCTTGCGTAGATCCGACGCTGGTTACCTTTGAAGACTGTGCTTCTTCCAGACGGTTAGGCGTCATGGTCTAGAGCATCCAAGAGGAATTGTGGATCGCCGAGTGACCGAGTCTGTGAAGGTTTGGAAGTCACCTGAAGACTTACCACGAGTGATTGGGCGAGGTCTGTGTGACCTTAGCTCAAGGAGAATACGGTGAGGACTGTGTGTCCTCAGGTTTAAATACCTAGCCGCTCCAACCAGACGTACAACTGAGACAGCAGTTGGAACTAGTCTACCAAATCATTGTCTTTGCCAAGCTTACTGGTTCTATTCCTCAACTCTTTCACTTCCTCGTATCTGTGTTTGAATATCTTGACTGAAGACTTTTTCAATTTCCTCAGTTCAATTTCTTCAATCTGTTTGTCTTCATCCTATGTTATCCTGTGTTTACGCTTTCTGTACTCTGTGCATTTTCTTCATTTCATCATGATGACTATGTCTATGTTCTGTTACGTTAACTTTTGAGTACTTATTCCGCTGCAAATAGTTCTTCGCTAAGGAATTTCCTCACCACAAATTCCTCAGTGAAGAATTCATAAAAATCGCCTATTCACCCCCATCTAGTCGATATAACGCACTTTCACTCATGCTAGTGGGTTTCATCTATTTACTATGGCAATGACAGGTCATGCAGAGGAAAGGGGTTCAACTACCGCAACATGTAACAGTTGAATCGTTGTTGTCCTAATGCAGTAAAAGAGAGCAGGAGCGAGAGAGTGGGATTGTATCGGAATGAACAAGGGGGTTTTGCTTGCCTGACACTTCTGAAGATAGTAGAGCTCTTCATCGGTGTCATCGAACTCATCGTCGGAACATATGTCTACCGAGGGGGAAAAACCACTGGCAAACAAGAGGGAACACAATCAATGCAATGCAACAATATGATGCATGATCATGACATGGCAATATGCTGTGATTTGAGCTAATGCAACTAGCAGCCATTTAAATGGAGTTGGTTTGAACACAAGATTCAAATTCAAACCCCATATGTGGATATTCAAATGCCATTCATTTGATTTGCCTTAAACAGTAGTCATAAGTTGTTCTAACATGCATGAAAATGGTACAGATGGATAGATTGGATTTTTTGATCATTTTCATATATAATTTATTTCATTTGGAGTTATAGATTAATTTCTATGAATTTTAGAAGTTTAAAATATTTTCTGAAATAAATAAATTATTACTGATTTATTTAAAATCCAGAAACATATTACTGCGTCAGCATGACGTCTCAGTGATATCAGCAGGTCAACGGGCTGGTCCAGGTCAAACCTGACCAGTAGGGCCCACTGGTCAGTGACACAGAGTCGGCTACAGAGGCTGACACGTGGGACCGGGTTAATGCTGACGTGGCCAAGTCAAAGGTGACAGGCGGGGCCCTTTGAGATTAGTACTAATTTAACAAAGAAGTCAAACTAATTAATTTAGGCACGGGTGTCCACTTGGCAGTGGCTCTAGGGGGTGATTAGCGGGGAGTTTAGGCCCTAATTAAGTGGCCACGTCGGCGGCTAACCGCCGGCGGTGAACAGAGCACGGCGGAGCTGCTCGTCTGGCCATTTCCGACGACGAGAGCACGGGCAGGTGGGCTCTCTGCAACGGCCGCAACGCGGCGCATCCAGCGGTGGGCTCGGGGCGGCCAGGGGTGGTCGGTAGCGGCGGCGACAACGAGCTCAGGTGGCGGTGGGGCTTGGTGATGTGCGCGAGTGGTGCTGCGGGGTGCAAGCGGGCAAGGGGAGGCGCTAGAGAGGCTCAGCGCGGGGCGGCAAGCTCGGTGGACACGCACCCGGGACCAAATGGTCACCGGAGCGTCGGCGGCGGTGAGCGCAGGCGGCGACCGGTTCGGACACAGGTGGTGCGGCGGCTACGGCGTGCAACAGAAGGAACGGAGAGTGGGGTCAAGGTCAGTGGCTCACAGCGGTCATGGAGGTGTAGCCGGCGAGCTCGGACGAGGACCGGAGCGAGCAGGGCCGCAGAGGAGGAAGAAGGCGAGGTAGCCGGCGATGCAGGGCGTTCGGCGTCGCGTGGCTCTGCGTAGATGATGAGGACGACGATGCGGTTCTTCTGGGCTGGACGGCGAGGCGAGGGGTGCACGATGGTCGTCGCTATTGCGAGCGGCGGCGACAGACGCGCTCGGGCTTGCTACAGGGAGAGAGCAGGGAAGGGGAGAGTGAGCCGCGAGAGTGGGAGAAGGACCAGGGGGCTCGGGGGCGTCTCCAGGCGCTCGGTCGAGGACGGGGGAGGAAGCAGGAGGTGGAAGCAGGAGATGGAGTCCAGTGCGCGCGCGGGCGACACGCCTCTGCCTTCTGGCAGAGGTGGGAGACGACTGGCGTCGGCCAGTCAGCTGGGCCGGCCTGCTGAGCTAGGACAGCTGGGCCGCCAGGTGAGCCCAGGTAAGGGTTTTTCCTTTTTTTGTTTTTTTTTTATTTCTGACATTTGTTTGATTTAGTTTTAGGCACTAAATCATTTTCTTTTCTTCTGATAAATTTTTGTAGGGACTATTTGGATTATTCCAGAGCCCCTCACATTTACCCAGAATTATTGGACTATAAAATATATAACATATATATATCCAATGCAAATAATTATTGCATTAGTTCCAAATGTTCAAAATAAATATTTATGAGCTTCTAAAAATATTGGTTTGAATTTTACCTCTGACCAATATTTTCAGAGAGAAGATGAACATTTTCTTGCATCTATTCCGAGCAATTTTTATCTTGGTCATTTCTAGAAATGATTTCTGAGGCTTTCACATGTCCCCGTTTCAAGTTCATTGAAATATAAACATGATGCAAACACCAGTAGCTAGCCTGGAGTATACCAGAGCTAGGGATGTGACAAAGGGGCGAAACATCCGGGAAAAAATTCCCGTGTTTGATTTTTTCGGACAGACGAACCGGATGGAGATTGTTGCATGTGCGCTATGCTAGGAACATGTGACGGACGAACGGACTGCGTATTCAGATTCGTCTCGTCATTCTAAACAACTTTCATGTACAAAGTATTTTCACCTGAGCTACGGATTAATTTATATGATTTTTCTGGATTTTTGTATTTAGTTTAATACGAATTGACCAAATCAATTTGACTAGTCAAAAGGGCAAGTGTGGCCCACATGTCATAGACTCTTTACCTAAACAAATAAATAAAACAAGGAAAACGCTTAAAATCAGGCGGATGATTTTCTCGCCGCTTAAGTCCCTTCCCTCTCTCGCCACGTGTCCCCTGCGGGACCGATGAAGCCTTATCTTCTCGGTCGTTCTGATCTCATCGTCTCTCTCGAGCTAATCCCCTCCGCACTAGCGCGCTTTCTCTCCCCCACCCCTTTCCTCTCTTCCCCCAGCGCCCTCTCCTCCCTGGACTGATGCCCGGCCAGCCACCACTCGTCGTCGGCGCTAATTGCTGCAGGAAACTCCGTGGCGACCTGTTTTTGCAAAGGAAGAGACGACCATCGGTGCTTTTCACGGGGAGCCGCCGCGTTTTTCTTCTTCAAATCAGCGCGACCTCGCTGCTATTGCAGGAGGAGCCAACCGGCGGCAAGCCCGCCGGTCGTTGCGGCGACGCTTGCTGCAGAGCAACACGGGAAAGGGAGGTACGTGCTTCGCCGGAAGGTTCGGTGTTGCGAAGTGTCGACGATGAGATCTCGAAGCCGACATCACTGCTGCATCCCCCACTTCATCCCGCCGCTGGAGTTGCAATGGAGCTTTGCCGAAGGCGGCGGCGCTGCGTTGGAGCTCCGCCGCGGCTGCAATGGAGCTCGGCTGGAGTTGCAATGGAGCTCTGTCGGAGCCGCCGGAGCTTTGCCAGGGCTGCAATGAAGCTCGGCCAGAGTTGCAGCGGAGCTTTGCCGGAGCGTCGGTGCTGCGTTGGAGCTCCGTCGAGGCTGCAATGGAGCTCAGCCGGAGTTACAATGAAACTTCGCCGGAGCATTGGTGCCGCGTTGGAACTCATCGGACGCCGTCGGTGCTTCATTGGAGCTTCGCGTGAGGCTGCAGTGGCGCTGGGTTGAAGCTGGCGCAGACGGCTGTGATTTAGCTTATCGAACGGTGGACGAGGCGGTTTATATTTGGTTTCCATCAGCCGGATGACGCCTAGCACCGGCCAACAAACCTAATTAAAAGGGGCCACATGTCATCTCTACATAGACTAATCTAACCACTAATATCATCTAGTCTAAACAAAGCAGGGGCTAGCCCCAGCGGCCATGGCCAAGCCGGCCATTTGCATTGGGCACGCACGCACTGGAGTCCACAGGGGCCACGGCCTGCAACAGCATCAGCAGGCAGTAGCAAAGAGCAGCAGTGGCGGACGGGCTGCGGGCAGCGGCGGCAGAGCAGCAGAGTTGCAGCGGCAGCAGGTAAGAGGAGCAACAGCAAAATAAAAACAGCAGCAGCAAGAAGACGCAAGGAGCAGCGACAGCTCGGGCGAGGCCACGCGCACGCGAGCGCACGCGGAGGCGCGGCCGCGAGCGGCGCAGGCGCAGGGCAGGCAGCGGTCGTGCGCGTGGGTGCAGTTAGGAAGCGGCGCGCGCGGCCAGACACGAACAGGGGCGCGATTGAGCATGGCTACGACACGAAACTTCGGGCACGACGGGTAGAGCAGCCTACGGCATCGGATCGAAGGGAAAAATAGGGGGAGATGGAGGGGGGGTTCACCGTGAGGCCGGATGAGCAGATGGCAAGACCGAGGGGTGTCGGAGCGGTGTGGATCGATGGCTAGATGGCGGCGGCCGGACGAAGAAGACGAAGACGGCGTTGGCGACGCAGCGCCCTGGCTCGAGCTGGTGCCCGCAAAGGACGAAGCCAGCCGCGATGGACCTCCTGGACGTGCTCCCGCACATCGGAGAGGTCGGTGGCCGCGACGATGACAGCGAGGCAACGGTGACCGTGAGTTATTCGAGCTCGAATTCGAGAAGAAGAGGAGGGGGCCGATGGGGGATCCAGGGGGCTATGAGCGGGATGGGGATTAGGGTTTCGGTGGGCGACTTTATTGGCCGAGGGAGGCGACGTGGTGGCCATCCGGCCATGGCGCCGTGGGATGGCCGCCACGCCATGGCCCCTGCCTCCCCCCTGCACATGGTAGAGGAAAGGCTGGGAGTGGGCTGGGCCATGTGCACACTAGAGCCCACTTGGGCAGTACTAGTTTAGGCCTTTTCTCTTTTTTACTTGCATTTTCTTTTCTGCTTTCACTTTATTTACCTAACATTTTACTTTTGTAAAAATACATAGGTTGTACCTAATTTACTAAACTTAATTAAGTCACATCCCGAACATTTTTGTTTTAATGTTTGAAAACTTTGGTTGTTTGTCATTAATTCAAATTTGAATTTGAAACGATTCGAACCAACACATGATTAGCATGTGACAGAGGTGACGTGGCCTCATTAGCAGAAGTTTTACTATAGCTTAAATATCCGGGTGTTACAATTCTCCTCCACTATAAGAAATCTCGTCCCGAGATTTAAGAGGTGGAGTAAGGGGGAAAGTTCTGGTTACGAAATTCTAACGGGTCTTCTCGTTCTTGGTTGCTCTTCTCGAAGAGGTCAATCCATTACATTGATGTCTTCATTTCTATGCATCAGGTCATCATGATGAAGTTGGCATCCTTTCTTCGGGAACTCCATCGTACTTACGAAAGAATGAAAAGGGGGGTATTCCGGGAGAACGGACCTCTGCAAGGTTGACTATCTGGTCGATAACATCGGGGAAGGTGGCGGAAGTAACTCTCGAATTGAAACTTAAGAAAATATCGAGAGCAAAGTAAGGAGGTGTCATGGGAAGTTTCGAGCAGGCAAGCAATCGTTCGACACCTGAAATAGGGCGTGAAAGGGGTTCAAAGCAACGGGAATAAGTATTGTGTCTCATACCAGAATTGATGATCTCTCGGAAGGTGGCTCTTGAATTACATAAGAGGCCAAGCGCGAGGAACAACCTTGGGAGCAGGAGAGTCAGGTTTCGATCCTGTGGAACTGTGGGTTATGGGCCCACCATGTGGGTAAAAAGTGGAATGAGCAGTGCCATCTTGCACGGTTATGTCGGAGGATAGTCTGTTAGTTATGTTGGCAGCAACGTTGGTACCAAGGGCGAGGGACGAACAGAACCATTTTCCTGCTCGTTAAACGAGGCGGACCAATAGGCAAATTTCTCGACCATCGGTGGTTACCGGAATGTCATCAACAATAGAAACAGGGTCTTGCTGACAGAATTGTACACCGAGGTGTTTACATAAGCAGGAGAATATTACTGCTTAGATCATATAGATCACAAAAAAGGTTAAACCAAACAATGGAAAGGGAAATATGATTATCAGATTAAACAGAACAATGGAAAGGAAAATGTGTTTAAACACATATTTCAGGGGGTATATCCTTCCCAAGGACAATCAGAGCATGATATCTATGACAGGATATAATGTAGAAAACCCTTTAGGTAAGGGGAGAGAAATTTCATGACATTACCCAGGCAATGGTGTTTGGATAATTTAGCAAGAAACATTTAGCATTGGGCTTCAAATGTTCCTCTTGAAAATCGGAGTACCACAGACATGCTTCGAGATAGCATTGACATGGTCTTCAAGCAAAGGTCGGACTTTGGATACTCAATGGGTTCATCAGGAACAACTTATAGAATAAGTCTTTCAATTTCCTCATGGAAGAATGGTTAACATTGCTAAAAGGAAGAACTATAACAATAGGCCCTCCTGCCAGGTGTGCTAGGCATGACATCACCTTACCTGGTCATATAAAGACCAACGTTATAACTCTTGGAAAATGCGTCCCAACCATCATATCTGACCGTGATTCATATATGATTGGTGTTAGGATATCTCAGACTCAGGATGCCTGAGAAGAAGAGGTGCAACACAATTGATGAGATGACATTATATGATTCTCGGGAATTGAACTATGGAAGCGAGTTCCGAACAAGGGTTCATCATTAAGCCAAGGAGAGGATGAGGAGGTGGCTGATGGACTCGGCGATAATTCAACGAGGTATCCAAAAAGATGGATCTCCACAATTATGTGGATAAGGAGATAACATTTGTCAGATCAAATGATATAATGAAGTATGCTCGAGGAAAACATACACAATTAAACATTGATTGAAAGGTGCGCCGAAGTATGGGTTGGGTTGCACGACCAATGTCAGAATGGTGATTCAATAAACAATAGTCTAAGAATGAACGACCGACCATTAACTTCAAAGCAATAGGGTTGCTAGAAGGGCAGAATCCAAACAACACCGTTCACTTGTGGGTACCCCGGTTGGAATCAACACGAGGACCAAGAAAGAATGGTGATGGTGAGAAGTATCACTATACCAAGAATTTTTAAGAGGTGGAGCAATCCTCACAACATTCTTGTCATAAAAGATGGTAATACTCCAAGGTAAAGAAGAACAAATGCTGGATAGAAGGGATCTCAAGGTATAACACAAAACACGAACAAGTTTGTGTTGAACGGAAGGCAATAAAGTGGTCGATGATAACACAAATCATCGAGGGCAAGGATGGTATTTCTCATTATGAATTCAATTGATATCCTAGAAGAGCTCAGAAAGCTGATGATGATCACGTCACATTTGTCGAGAGATTCCATGAAGATGTAATCGATCGACGATGGCATCAAGTCAAAGGAATGATGAAGCCAGTGTCTATTGGAACCATGGGTATGACACAAACTCGAAATCAAGTTTGTTATTCAAGGAGAAATGATATGGCGAGGAAGATCGACGTAAGATTAGCTCACCATCGAAATTTGTACTCCGGGAAGAAGGACTAGGTAGCATAGTTAAAATTAGCACGATAATGATGTAGCCGTTCAGGCTAGGAAAGACATGATGGAGTATTAAACTTATAAGTAATGAAGATCTCTAATCCTCGTTGAATCGCAGTGTGGACTCGATTCCGTTATCGATGTCCTTGAGTGTCTAACAACTCAGAACCCGGGGGAAATTGGAGTCGGTGAGAATAATAGTAGATGAAGAACTCATAAGGAGTTATGTACTTCCGTTATATTCTCGAGACAACAGAGGGTAAAACTCGAAGGTAGAGAAGAGTAGAGGTTGGGCAGGCGTATTGATCTGCAGAAGGCAAGTACTTTAACTTGTCTGAGAAATAGAACCAAAGGAGAATAATCATGGTCGGAACCACGGTTGCAAAGGACCAAACCCCAGATATAAGATGAACTTATACCAAGGAAATAATAAATTTTAAGAGGAGCTTCCATGATAAGATCTACATCGTGTCCATGGGCATGAACACAAAGTTCAAGGTCGACTCCCACTTCTCCAATGCATAATCTTTCATTCACTACTCACTTTCCATGAAGTTGTAGCGTTGAAATTTTATCTGACGAAAAGCCAGTAGAGTATAACCCGCATAACTTTCGAGTTCACACAGATTAGGGAAGGCATATGTTCAACCCACCAAGGCATCTTAGGAACATATACCAAAAACTCTAGTGGTAAATAACTCAATCTCGATAGTAGAGCATGGTTGTCCAAACCACATAATACCAATTACCAAAGGCACTATGTATCAGGGGAAGAGAACTTCTCGAGGTTTTGTATACGAAGGACACTATCGGATGATAATTCAACAAAGGATCCGATGGTCCTCAAGGGATCTGATGTGAGCATCGGTACTCAACCAGAGGAAGAAGAATGCAAGGAGATCTGATTATAGAAACAACTGGCTAATTCAAAGCTCAAATGCAAAAGAATTATGATTTCCAAATCAAGGGATCAGAAGCAACGCTCTTATCAAGGATGGATAGGTTGAGTAGGCTTAAGGGTACAATCGATGGAAATTTGATTGGTCGAGATCCAGCTCATGTTTAAAATGACGTCTGAGCCGAAAGGATGACTTCTAGGATCTGATTGAGGATTGCGAGCATTCGCAACATATTGAATCAAGGGACCCAAGATGATAAAGGCAAAGAACGTCAATGAATATTTCTAGGCATTTGGAATTAACCATAATGCAGGCAGATAAGAATTTCAAGAGCCATAGGCTACAGAGGATTCTCGAAAGATCGGATAGCATTACGAAGAATTTTGTGAAACACTTGAACAATTGGGGATGAGCGGATACTCGGTAAGAGCAAGGAATTACCCGTAGGGGTAATCATGTGGCAAAGAACTGCAAGGCAGTATCTCAAAGGATTTTCAGAACAATTGAGAGAATTTTGGGGTATCTTGTAATAACAAGATCAACGGGAAATGATTGTATGAAGGACAAGTGTACGTGGTTATCCATAGAGGGTTTATCGATGGAAGGGAATTGCAAAAACAATGGCACAAAGTCTCGAGAGAACATCGCAGAGTATCTTCGGGATACTTCGGTGCACCAAGCAATCATCTGAAGTAAGGGCTCTCCGGGAGGAAGTAGTTACGAGAACCTAGTGTTAGAGTTAGTAAAAATCATTTAACCCGAATAGAAGAGAGATTAGAGTCCCAGAGTAAAGATCGAGGAGTAAAATATCCTAATACCACCCAATGGCGACATGGGCCCGTAAGCCACACAGCCATGTTAGTAAAACAGTTTTCACTGACTAGACTCAACTTCAGCCAAGGAGTTTGGAAGGGGGATTCCTACAGGCAGTCAGCTCTGATACCAACTTGTGACGTCCCCGATTCAATCGTACACTAATCATACACGCAAACGTGTACGATCAAGATCAGGGACTCACGGGAAGATATCACAACACAACTCTAAAAGTAAAATAAGTCATACAAGCATCATAATACAAGCCAGGGGCATCGAGGGCTCGAATACAAGTGCTCGATCATAGACGAGTCAGCGGAAGCAACAATATCTGAGTACAGACATAAGTTATACATGTTGCCATAAGATGGCTAGCACAAATCGGGATACAGATCGAAAGAGGCGCAGGCCTCCTGCCTGCGATCCTCCTAAACTACTTCTGGTCGTCGGTGGCCTGAACGTACAGTAGGCACCCTCGGTGTAGTAGGGGTCGTCATCGACGGTGGCGTCTGACTCCTGGGCTCCAGCATCTGGTAGCAACAACCAGGAAGAAAGGAAAGGGGGAAAAGAGGGAGAAAAGCAACCGTGAGTACTCATCCAAAGTACTCGCAAGTAAGGATCTACACTACATATGCATGGGTATCAGCGTAAAGGGGCAATATTGGTGGACTGAACTGCAGAATGCCAGAATAAGAGGGGGATAGCTAGTCATGTCAAAGACTACGCTTCTGGCAGCCTCCATCTTGCAGCATGTAGAAGAGAGTGATACGTCTCCGTCGTATCTATAATTTTTTATTGTTCCATGCCAATATTATACAACTTCCATATACTTTTGGCAACTTTTAATACTATTTTTGGGACTAACATATTGATCCAGTGCCCAGTGCCAATTCCTGTTTGTTGCATGTTTTATGTTTCGCAGAAACCCCATAGCAAACGGAATAAAAACGGTCGGAGAATATTTTTGGAATATTTGGAAAATATGGGAAGAAGAATCAACGTGAGACGGTGCCCGAGGTGGCCACGAGGCAGGGGGCGCGCCTGCCCCCCTGGACGCGCCCCTGACCCTCGTGGGCCCCCCGTAAGGCGGTTGCTGCTCTTCTTTGGCCGCAAGAAAGCTAATTTTCGGAGAAAAATCTGGGCGAAGGTTTCAATCCAATCGGAGTTACGGATCTCCGGATATATAAGAAACGGTGAAAGGGCAGAATCCCAGAACGCAGAAACAGAGAGAGACAGAGAGACAGATCCAACCTCGGAGGGGCTCTCGCCCCTGCCATGCCATGGAGACCAAGGACCAGAGGGAAAACCCTTCTCCCATCTAGCGAGGAGGTCAAGGAAGAAGAAGGAGGGGGGGCTCTCTCTCCCTCGCTTCCGGTGGCGCCGGAGTGCCACCGGGGGCCATCATCATCACCGCAATCTTCACCAACAACTTCACCGCCATCATCACCAACTCTTCCCCCCTCTATGCAGCGGTGTGATACGTCTCCAACGTATCTATAATTTTTATTTTTCCATGCTATATTATATTCTGTTTTGGATGTTTAATGGGCTTTATTATACACTTTTATATTATTTTTGGGACTAACCTATTAACCGGAGGCCCAGCCCAAATTGCTGTTTTTTGCCTATTTCAGTGTTTCGAAGGAATAGGATATCAAACGGAGTCCAAACGGAATGAAACCTTCGGGAACGTGATTTTCGGAACAAATGTGATCCAGAGGACTTGGAGTCTACGTAAAGTAATCAACGAGGAAGGCACGAGGCAGGGGGCGCGCCTACCCCCTGGGCGCGCCCTCCACCCTCGTGGGCCCCTCATTGCTCCACCGACGTACTTCTTACTCCTATATATACCCATATACCTTGGAAACATCAGATACGGAGCCAAAGCCCTATTTCCACCGCCGCAACCTTCTGTACCCATGAGATCCCATCTTGGGGCCTTTTCTGGCGCTCCGCTGGAGGGGGCATTGATCACGGAGGGCTTCTACATCAACACCATAGCCTCTCCGATGATGTGTGAGTAGTTTACCTCAGACCTTCGGGTCCATAATTATTAGCTAGATGGCTTCTTTTCTCTCTTTGGATCTCAATACAAAGTTCTCCTCGATCTTCTTGGAGATCTATTTGATGTAACTCTTCTTTTGCGGTGTGTTTGTCGAGATCCGATGAATTGTGGGTTTATGATCAAGTTTATCTATGAACAATATTTGAATCTCCTCTAAATTCTTTTATGTATGATTGGTTATCTTTGCAAGTCTCTTCGAATTATCAGTTTGGTTTGGCCTACTAGATTGATCTTTCTTGCAATGGGAGAAGTGCTTAGCTTTGGGTTCAATCTTGCGATGCTCGATCCCAATGACAGAAGGGGAAACGACACGTATTGTATTGTTGCCATCGAGGATAAAAAGATGGAGTTTATATCATATTGCATGAGTTTATCCCTCTACATCATGTCATCTTACTTAAAGCATTACTCTGTTTTTATGAACTTAATACTCTAGATGCATGCTGGATAGCGGTCGATGTGTGGAGTAATAGTAGTAGATGCAGAATCGTTTCGGTCTACTTGTCGCGGACGTGATGCCTATATACATGATCATACCTAGATATTCTCATAACTATGCTCAATTCTATCCATTGCTCGACAGTAATTCGTTTACCCACCGTAATACTTATGCTCCTGAGAGAAGCCACTAGTGAAACCTGTCGGAGTAAATGGCCACGGGTAGCCTAACCGGCTCCCCCTAGCTCTTCAAAGATTATCAAGCCACTCAAGCCTTCAAGCATACGAAGCATAGGGACGCCTACCCCCGGCCGACTATCCCCAGGGCCGACTTCCCGAAGGCGACCCAGTCAGAAACCTTCCCCAAGAAAGCTACGAGGTGTCCAACTCCAGGAAGCCGGCCCCAAGAGGACCGACTCCCAGAAGCCGGCCTTGAAGAACGCCGACTCCCAGAAGCCGGCCAAGACCGCACCCACCAAGACTGCGTCCACATAACGGTGATAAGACGGGACGTGGCTGCAGTGCGGCCCACTACCCCCGAATCCCAGAGCCCGCATGGCCACAGGGCGCCGTACGGATCAGCCATCTCCCGTCCGGCGCGGCACTGTAGCCGTGTTGACCTCGACGTCACCCACAACAGACGCCAGTACGGCCCGAGGGCGGCGGGTCCCTTTAGCCAGAGAGACGCCCAAAGGCGGCCCGGCCTCCCCTAGTCGGCCGGGGGCGTGGCCGGCTACCTCCCTCCCTCGAAACACGAGCCTCATTAAGGAGACAAGACGAGGTGAGGCTACAGTGAGAGTCCGCAAGGCGGCGGCGCTGTAGCCACGCTTACCTCGACAAAGCCCTCGTCATCAGGGGCGAGGCAACAGTAACCAGCCGCCGACAAGACCGCCAGGCGGTGGGGCCGGCCTGTCGACCAAGAGGCCGGCAGTCGGCGGGCCCTAATGGCTGGCGGAGAAGCCGGCGAACACAGACACTAACGGCTGGGACCCGCGCCCAGCCGGATTACTATTGTACCCCTGGGGGGTAGGCCTATATAAACCCCCGGGGCACCCATGCAAAGGGTTGGTCTCATAGAATTACACACACCATATAGAGAGAAAATGAGAGCTACCCTTGCCCTTCTCCTCCCTCTAACTCGACAGCTCAAGGAGCATTTGTAGCTACTCATTTTGATCTAGTGATCATGCGGAGACCCCGCAGAGCAGGACTAGAGGCGTTATCTCCACGGAGAGCCCCGAACCTGGGTAAGATTCGCCGGCGTGCATGTCTTCGCCTCATCCCGTTTCCAGGCACCGGCAACGTCTTACTGGCTCCCACAATGATAAGCCACCCGTTGGCATATGTCGCACCTACCACCCGACATTTGGCGCCCACCGTGGGGCCAGGTGCACCGTCGTCCGGAGACCTGTTCTGGACGGGAACCCTTTTCCTCCCCCACGAGCGCAGCCAGCCTGCTGCGCCCGACGGCGTTTGCCCCGACGCGCTGCAAGGCGTCGACGATGCCTGCGCAGTGAGCTGCCTCGCCGATCTGCTCGGCGAGACTCGCATCTACGACGAGCCCGCGTCCGACGCGGGCACGGACTACCCCGAGAGCCGCCTCGTCAGCCTCCTCGACCAACTTCACGTCTCCAGCGAGCCTGCTGTAGACTTGGAGTCCGTCGGCTCCACCGACCCGATGCTTGTCGACTCCGACACGGCCTCGCTCGACGCCTACCCCTCCGACGTGGTAGTCTTCGACGACCCTCTCCCTCGAGCTGACAGCGGCTGTAGCGCTGTCACCGAAGTGCTGGTCATCAGCCACGTCGCCAACTCGGGCGAGAACGCCCACGACGCCCTGCAAGCGGCGATGCATGACTTATCCGTCCCCATCCCGGCTGACGCCGACGCCGAGACCTTGGAGGCACGCCGCCTCGCCCTCATCGCGGAAGGCCAGAAGATAGCCTCCATGAGACGCCTCACCGAGGCTCACCAGCGCGAAGTCGACCGCGCCGCCTTTGGCACGCCGCCTCATGGCGGGCCGAGCCGAGCCGGCCTCGTCCAGAAGCGCGGCGCGGCCATCGCCAGCATGCTGGGGGCGGACCGCCCCGTCTACGCCACCCCGCTCGAGAATCTGCGAGCCGCTCAGGCGGCCGCTAAAGAGCTAAATGGGCTGGGAGCCGATGAGCTCCCCTACATGAAAAGGCGAATCAAGCAGCTGATCGACGCGGCCGCAGAGCGGCACGAAGCCGGCGCCCGCGCTGAGAGTCCTCCCCCGCGCCGAGAGCACGCCGCGACATCCCGGTCGCCGACTGCGAGCGGTGCCCGCGCAAGGAAAGACAAGGAGCCGGCTGCTAGCCGCAGCCGGACTCGGATCACCATCGAGCGCGATGCGGAAGGCCGCCCTCGAGCAGTGGAGCGCCAAGGAAATCCTCCTCCTCCCTCGCCTCGAGGGGAGAGATATCCCAGCCCGCCGCCTGTCACGCATCCGACTCTTGGTGGCCGACTAGGCCACCACGAAGGAGTCGGCGAGAACGACGCCCGCCACCGGATCGACCGCCTGGCTCGATCCCTGGTGCTAGAAGAAGAAGACGATGTCGGTCCGCCATGCTTTGGCCCCCGCATCCGCGACGAGCCCTTCCCGAAAGGGTTCTCGCTCCCCAGAGACACGCCCAAGTACAACGGCTCTGTGAATCCGGAAGATTGGCTCATCGATTACTCTACTGCTGTCAGCATAGCCACCGGCAACAGGCGCGTGGCCGTGAAGTACGTCCCCCTCATGCTGCAAGGCACGGCGCGCACCTGGCTCAACAGCCTCAAGCCCTACAGCGTCAACAGCTGGCTGGACTTCACGGAAGTCTTTGTCCGCAACTTCACCAGCACGTACAAGCGGCCTCCCAAGCCTCGCCAACTCTCCCTATGCGTCCAAGGGCCCAACGAGTCGACCCGCGACTACCTCACGCGGTGGGCCGAGCTCCGCAACTCCTGCGAGGGGGTGCACGAGGTTCAGGCCATCGAGTACTTCACCGCCGGGTGCCGAGAGGGCACCCTCCTCAAGCACCGACTCCTCTGCGACGAGCCGGCTACCCTCGACGAACTGCTGATCATCGCGGACAAGTACGCCACGGCCGACTCCTCGATGAAGACCGAGCTTCGAGTGGACGCCTCTGGGAAGGTGATCGCTCCGGCTCCCAAGACGCCGGCTGGCGACTCCAATCGGCGCCCCTACCAGAACGAACACAAGCGCAAGGCCCCTATGCCGCCTTCCACCAGTCGGCAAGTGGCCACAGTTGAAGATGAGCAGCCCGAAGAACGGCCCGCTCCCGAGAAGAAGGGCGGCAGGCCGGCTTGGCAGCCGGCTTTCTCCTACGAGCAGACTCTCGATGCCCCCTGCAAGTTCCACAGCGGCGCGAAGCCGTCCAACCACACGACCCGAAAGTGCCACTGGCTCACGCGGATCTCCAAGGGCGAGGGGCTGGTGCCGCCTCCGCCTCCCGGCCCGCCGCCTCCAGCCCCCCAGCAGCCGGCTGCTCGACCAGCAGTCGGGGCCATTCAAGATGAGTTCCCTGAAGAGCACGCCGCCTACGTCGTCTTCACCAGCCAAGTTGAAGACAAGCGCAGTCGGCGCCGACAGCATCAAGAGGTCAACGCAGTCGCCTCCAGCAACCCCGAGTTCATGCACTGGTCCGAGAAGCCCATCAACTGGAGCCAGGCCGACCACCCAGAGGTGATGCCGTCCCCTGGCTCCTACGCATTAGTGTTGGATGTCACTCTCGCAACGGAGAGGCGAGCTGCCCGATTCTCCCGCGTTCTGATTGATGGCGGAAGCAGTATCAACATACTGTACCGCGACACCATGGAGAAGCTGAACATCAAGGCGAAGCAGCTCATGCCAAGCCGGACCGTGTTCCATGGCATCGTACCCGGCTTGTCCTGTTCCCCGATCGGCAAGATCAAGATGGATGTTCTCTTCGGAGACAAGGATCACTTTCGCCGAGAAGCGATCTGGTTCGAGGTAGTGGATCTGGAGAGCCCTTACCATGCCTTGCTTGGCCGACCTGCTCTGGCCAAGTTCATGGCTGTGCCCCACTACGCCTACCTGAAGATGAAGATGCCGAGCTCGAAGGGGATCATCACTGTAGCCGGCGACTACAAGAAGTCCATCGAGTGCGCTACAGCCAGCAGTCGGCTGGCCGAGTCCCTCGTAGTGGCAGAAGAGAAGAAGATACTGGAACGGGTTGTGGCCATGGCCGGCAAGCAGCCGGCCTTGTCCCCCAACCCCAAGGATTATGATGCGCAGGGCTCCTTCCAGCCGGCCAAGGAGACGAAGAAGATACCTCTGGACCCGGAGAACCCGGAAAGGTTTGCTGTCATTGGGGCAAACCTGGACAGTAAATAGGAAGGCGAGCTCGTCGACTTCCTCCGTGAGAATCGAGACATCTTTGCATGGTCCCCAAAGGACATGCCGGGTGTCCCGAAGGATTTCGCCGAGCACAAATTACACGTCCGAGCCGACGCGAAGCCGGTCAAGCAGCCCCTCCGCCGACTGTCAGAAGAGAAGCGAAGAATCGTAGGAGAAGAGATAGCCCGGCTCCTCGCCGCCAGCTTTATTATGGAAGTATTTTTCCCAGAGTGGCTTGCCAACCCAGTCTTGGTGTTGAAGAAGAACAACAAGTGGCGTATGTGTATAGACTACACCAGCCTCAACAAGGCCTGCCCCAAAGATCCGTTTGCTTTGCCACGGATTGACCAAGTGATAGACTCCACGGCCGGATGCGAGCTGTTGAGTTTTTTGGATGCCTACTCAGGGTACCATCAGATCAAGTTGGACCCAGCAGACCGCCTGAAGACTGCCTTCATCACACCATCCAGAGCTTTCTGTTACATGACTATGACATTCGGCTTAAGGAATGCCGGTGCCACTTTTCAGCGTTGCATGCAGAAATGCCTCCTCAAGCAACTCGGCAGAAATGCCCACGTCTACATAGACGATATTGTGGTGAAGACAGAGAAGCGCGGCACCCTGATGGAGGACCTCAAAGAAACATTTGCCAACTTGCGCCAATTCCAGATCAAGCTCAACCCCGAGAAATGCGTGTTCGGAGTACCAGCCGGCCAGTTGCTAGGCTTTCTGGTCTCCGAATGCGGCATTGAGTGCAACCCTGTGAAGATCAAGGCCATTGAGAGGATGGAGATTCCCACCAAGTTGCGGGATGTGTAGAAGTTCACGGGGTGCCTGGCCTCCTTAAACCGCTTTATCAGCCGGCTAGGAGAGAAGGCTCTCCCCCTGTACCGACTCATGAAGAAATCCACTCATTTCGAGTGGAATGACCAAGCCGACCAAGCCTTCCACGAGTTGAAGAAGATGCTGACTACTCCACCTGTCCTGGCGGCGCCGACTGAGAAGGAGCCCATGCTCCTCTACATTGCCGCGACTAGCCGAGTGGTCAGTACAGTTGTCGTGGTCCAGCGCCCGGAAGAAGGCCGAGCCCAGCTAGTCCAGAGGCCGGCGTATTATCTAAGCGAAGTACTATCCAGCTCAAAGAAAAACTACCCGCACTACCAGAAGATGTGCTATGGGGTGTACTTCGCCGCCAAGAAGCTGAAGCCCTACTTCCAAGAGCATCCCATCACGGTCGTGTGCACCGCCCCGCTCGCCGAGATCATAGGCAGCCGGGATGCATCCGGCCGGGTGGCTAAATGGGCCATTGCGCTGGCACCTTACACCGTCCTTTACCAGCCCCGCACCGCCATCAAGTCCCAAGCATTGGCCGACTTCCTCGTCGACTGGGCCGAGACCCAGTACCTACCGCCGGCTCCCGACTCTACCCATTGGCGGATGCACTTCGACGGGTCTAAGATGCGCACCGGCTTGGGAGCCGGCATCGTCCTCACCTCTCCCAAAGCCGACAAACTGAGATATATGCTGCAAATCCACTTCGCCGCCTCCAACAACGTGGCCGAGTACGAGGCGCTCATACATGGGCTCCGTCTAGCCAAAGAACTCGGCATACGCCGGATCCTGTGTTATGGCGACTCAGACTTGGTGGTCCAGCAGTCATCTGGTGACTGGGACGCCAAGGATGCAAACATGGCGAGCTATCGATTCCTCGTCCAGCAGATCAGTGGGTACTTCGAAGGGTGCGCGTGCCTTCACGTGCCACGGGACGACAACGACCAAGCAGATGCCCTGGCGCGGATCGGCTCCACCCGACAGGCTATACCGACCGGTGTCTCTCTCCAGCGCCTCCTCAAGCCGTCCATCAAGCCGTCTCCAGAGTCGGACTCTATCTTCGTACCGCCTGCCCCTGATGCAGCCGGATCCGACTGGAGGAACCCAGCAGCCGGCTCGGGGACTTCAGAACCCGGCCCGGGGACTGCAGCAACACAAGAAGCGGTGGCCGACTCCAACCCCCCACCACTCAACCCACCCACCCGAGTCACGGTGGCCGTATTGACAGTAGAAGAAGTCACAGCTCCATCATGGGCCCAGCCCATCCTCAACTTTCTAGTCAACAGAGAGCTGCCGGCTGATGAGATCTCGGCAAGACTAGTGCAACGTCGAGCTGGAGCATATGCAATAATAAACAGAGAGATTGTCAAACGCAGCGTCACTGGAGTCTTCCAGCGCTGCGTCGAGCCAGAGAAAGGTGTGGAAATCCTCAAGGATATCCATCAAGGCGAATGCGGCCACCACGCAGCCTCAAGGTCACTTGTGGCCAAAGCTTTCCGCCACGGTTTCTTTTGGCCGACTGCTTTGGAAGATGCCAAAGAGATAGTCAAGAGCTGCAAAGGATGCCAAGTCTTCAGTTCCAAACAACACCTGCCGGCTTCTGCACTCAAGACCACCCCCCTCACCTGGCCCTTTGCCGTCTAGGGGCTGGACATGGTGGGCCCATTCAAGACAGCCCACGGCGGCTTGACACATCTGCTTGTCGCCGTGGAAAAATTTACCAAGTGGATCGAAGCAAAGCCGATCAAGAAGCTGAACGGGCCGACTGCCGTGACATTCATTGCCGACATCACTACTCGGTACGGCGTGCCACACAGCATCATCACCGACAACGGCACAAACTTTGCCAAAGGAGCACTGGCATGTTTCTGCGCGACGCAGGGTATCCGACTAGACTTAGCGTCCGTTGCCCACCCGCAGTCAAACGGCCAGGTCGAGCGAGCAAATGGACTCATCCTCTCCGGCATCAAGCCCCGACTGGTCATACCACTGGAGCGATCGGCCGGCTGCTGGCTCGATGAGCTGCCGGCTGTCCTCTGGAGTCTGCGTACTACCCCTAACAAGTCAACCGGCTTCACTCCATTCTTCCTTTTATATGGTGCCCAGGCTGTCATCCCAACCGACATCGAGTTCGACTCGCCTCGGGTCACCATGTACACGGAGGCGGAGGCCAAGGAAGCACGAGAAGACAGCGTCGACCTGTTGGAAGAAGGTCGGCTGTTAGCACTCAGTCGGTCCGCCATCTACCAGCAGGGGTTGCGTCGTTACCACAACCGCAAGGTCAGGCCAAGATCTTTCCAAGAGGGCGATCTTGTGCTTCGGCTGATCCAGCGAACAGCCGGCCAGCACAAGCTCTCGGCCCCTTGGGAAGGCCCTTTCGTCATCAGCAAGGCACTAGGCAACGACTCCTACTACCTGATCGACGCACAAAAACCAAGAGCACGCAAGAGGGATGATTCCGACAAGGAGTCGGAGCGACCATGGAACACGAACCTCCTGAGAAGATTTTACAGTTGAAAGCAGTATGTATCATGCTACCCTTTTGTATTAAGTACGAAACAACAGGCCCCCCGAGGAGCACTCGGGGACTGCCTTCCTTTATTTATGAATGACGAGCGTCATATTCATGAATGTATTATTACATTTGATTTTTTGTCTGGCACCGGGTTCGACTAGCCGACCCGGGGACTGGCCGCCTTAGGTTATATTAAAAGTTCTACCTGAAGTCAGACAAGTAGTGTGACGGCTCCCGGACCCTCTCTTGTTGAAAGTCGCAGCTCGAAGAACCGACTGTCCGACTAGCAAGAGCCAAAGGCAGAAAGGATGCCCACATGAAAAACGGCTAAGGACCAACGAACTTGTATAAAGAAAAGACGGCCTCCAACCACGCTTGCCGACTGTCAAAACAGCCGGCTGGCCGGCCTCCCAAACACTTCGCAATAATCCAACAAAGCTAGAGTACTTGCCCTCCCAACTGGCCAAGCACTTCTCCAGCCACAGATTGCAGCGCAACTGTCCGACTGGGGAGGCGGCAACCAAGGGAGGGCGGCAAAGGAAACAGCAGAAGGATGAAAAGCAAAGAACAAGGAAAAGCCAAACACATGCATATTCATATTTACACATAAGGCCCCCAACAGGCCGGCAATCAACATAGTTCGAATACGGCGCCAAGAATGATAAGACAGGAAAATAAAGACAGCAGACTAGAGTAAGGGCGCGGTGTGGGAGCCGGGTTGGTCGGTGGAGACGGCGCCACCGGCTGGAGGAGTGGCCGGCTGGCGGGTCTCGGCTTGATCATCGCCGGCTGCAGGCGGTGCACCCGCGCGTGCCTTGTTGCTGGAGGCACGGTCAAGCTGAGGCTGACCGGCCGCTCCACCATCTGGCCCGGCGTCTTCACCTTCCTCCCCCTCCACCTCGCCCTCGTCGCTGGAGTCGATCTCCTCCGCCGAGTCTTCGCCGTCTGCTGGGTTCAGCCCGAACCATTACTCTGGCTGGGCAACACCGTTGTCGTCCACCTCAGGAGCGAAGTCGCTGGTGTCGGTATAGTCGGCGATCGCCGAAGCCCGCCGGATGATAGCCGGCCGCGCCGGCTCCAGCTCCGTGTCGGCCTGCTGCCGCCAGGTGGCTAGCTGGTCCAGACTCAGCCTGGGATACCAGGCCTTGACGAACTCCAGCGCCCGCCTGGCGCCGGACCGAGCCGCCGAAGCCTTCCAGGCCTCGAAGCGGCCAACCGCCACCTCCAGCCAGTCGGCAGTCCGACTGGGGGTGCGGGGAATCACTTCACCAGGCCAGAGAGCGGCCAACACCTGCGCCCCGACACGTTGAAGCCGGCGGAGTAGGCGATGAGCCGGCTGGAGGCGGGCCTGGATCACCAAGAGCTGCTCCTCCAGCGACCGGCGAGCGTTTGGCGCGATCTCGGCGCCAGCCTGCCTCTGTGCCTCGCGGCGGGCCTCGATGATCTGGTTGGCGGCAGTAGAGTAGCCAGGGAAGTACTCTGCACAAGAAAGAAAGAGAAAGAAGAGAAAAACACCAAGTCAGAAAACGAGCCAAAACGGCAAGCGGCAAGCAAGGACGAAGAAGAAGGCGGCTTACCGTCAACCAAATCTTCGATCTGGCCATAGCCGTTGATCAGCGTCTGTTTCGCTTCGGCCCAGCTAGCCGCCTCTGTCTCATACTCGGCATGGAGGGCGGCCTCGCTGTCCCGCACCGCCTTCAGGGCCGCCTTGTGGCTCTCCTCCTGGTCAGCCAACCTCTTGGCCAGGCGGTCATGCTCCCGCGCCAAGGCGGCAAACTCGGCCTCCTTAGCACGGAGGGCGGCCTGAGTCCCTCCCAGCTGCTCCCTTAGACTGGCGTTGGCTGCTGCAGGGATGGCAGAGAAAAAAGAAGCAATAAGAAGTCGTCAGGGAAGATCCGACCTGACTGCTCAGCAGTCGGCCCGAATCTCGGGGACTACACCCAGTGGGTGCGCTGACGCGCCCCCACGTGAGATAAAAGACGAAGCACTTACCCCGGCTCTCAGTTAGGTCAGCAGTCTTCTGGGTCAGCTCCCGAGCCTGGGAGTTGAAGGCAGCCGCGCGGAGGTTGTGGTAATCCTGCAAGTTAGGCAGAAGAGCGAATGAGAACAAGAATAGCAAAACAAGGTCCGCTAGGAAGTTCCAAGCCGCCTGCTCAGCAGCCGACTCGGAACTCGGGGACTACACCCAGTGGGTGCGCTGACGCGCCCCCACGGAAGAAACCATGATCAAAAAAGCAAAGACAAGAAGACTAACCCGGATGGCCGCCCGCGTCGCAAGGAACTCGTCGTTGTACTTCCTCAGCGCCGCAGCCTGGGCTTGAAGCCGGGTCCGGACGTCCTGCGCGGCCACATTCATCACGGCCGTCCCTCCGCCCAGCGTCCAGCCCGAGCTGGCGCTGGCCGCCTCCATGTCCTGGGCTGACGAGCTGGAGCCCGCGCCATGCTGCGGCTCCGATGCAGCCTTCTGCGGCTCTGATGCGGCCTTCCCCGCGCGCTGGAGCGACGGCGTCCGGACCACCAGATCAGTCCTCGCGGCCGGCTCGCCCCGGCCGATTGCACAGGCGGCAGGTTAGGCCGGCCGCCTTGAGTCGCCCCAGTCGGCGGGGCCGGTGCCGCCTCCCTCTCCGGGACGATGACGTCGTCCTCCCTCTCCAGCCCCGGCTGGTCACCGCCGGCTTCTTCTGGCGAGGGCTCTGGGGCCCGAGGCGCCGCGACACGCGGTGGGGTGACTAGCAAGGCCCCCTCCGCCATCGCCGCGGCCGCAGCCTCCGCTTGGGCCTTGGCCGCTGCGTCGGCGCGCGCCTTCGCCGCCTCCTCCTCCTGCACCGCCTTGGCGGCGGCCGCCCTCAATGCCTCCGCCTCCCGCTCCTCCCGCGCGTTCCGCTCCGTCGCCGCCTGAAGATCGGCACGGGGGTCCATGCGGCGAGTGGTGCTCCCGGCGACCCAACGACGGAGGCGGCAGCAACCCGCCCGAGCGACAATGGAGCCCTGGTTTTTTGAGAAAGGACAAGGATTCAGGAACTACCAGAGAAAAGAAAAAAGAATACATGAAGGAGTATATATACTTATGCCGACACCGTCTGCGTCTGCTTCACCGCCTTGTGGAAGCGAGCCGCCTTCGTGGCCGCCTCTTCCCGCTTGGTCGCCGCTGCCCCGCCCCTGGGCTTCTTCGGCCGACTACCGAACAAGCCCGGCGCGGCACGACGCTTTTGCCCGCCGCCCCGAGTAGGCCGCGTGGCGGAGGAACCCGCGCCGTGGCCAAACGCTGGCTGGCGGCGTGGGACGACTTCTGCCTCGTCGTCGTCCGGCCAGTCGTCGAAGCTGACTCCAAGCCCGGAGCCGCCTGCCTCGCCGCCGGCTTGGCCACCGCCCGCCTCGGTGTTATCATCCATGGCGGCCGCCCCCAAGTCGGGGTCCTCCAGATCGTGCTTTGTCTGGTCGGGGACGAATCGGCGCTCCGCGTACGACCCGCCTGCAGGCCGAAGAAGAGGGCTCTGTCGAAACAAGCCGACTAGTCAGAGTCAGCCAAGAGGAACTCGGCGACAAAACTGAGAGATGCAAGGGAAAAAGAGAACATACTGTGGGTGGCGGGTGAGCTTGGCAATATGGCTCCTTGCCAAACTGCCACTCTGCGGAGAGCTTGCAGTTCGCAAGGTAGTTCACCATGTGGGCCACTTCGTCGTACGGCATGTCTTTGGTGCACATCCGACTCGGATCGAGCTGGCCGCTCATCTGACAGATCAGATGAGGGCGGCTCTGGAGCGGAAGCACCTGGCGCGTGACGAAGGCGGCCAGCAGGTCGGGCGCAGATAGGCCCTCCAACTGGATCATCACCCGCAGTCAGGCGACAGCCGCGGCTCCCGCCGGCGTCAGCGTCACGGCCCGATAAGACCACTGGGGCCGCCTACCCACCGGCGGGCCGGCTTCGTAAGCCGGAAAATTGACGTAGTCGCCTTGCGGGGCGACGTTCTTCACATAGAAGTATGACTTCTGCCAGAGCTTCACCGACTGGATCAGCGTGATGACGGGGAAGGGGTTGTCGGCTGTCACCCTCCGCATCGCGATGAAGGCGCCACTCTGAGCCGGCACGCCCTGCATACGCGTGCTCAGCTTGGACTGGAAGAACTCCCCCCAGAGCTCGAGGGTGGGAAGGACGCCGAGGTAGCCTTCGCACAAGGTGACGAAGGCGGACAGCAGCACCACCGTGTTCGGGGTGAGTGGTGCGGCTGGAGTTGGTAGAATTCAAGAAAGGAGCGGAAGAAGGCGCTCGCCGGCAAGCCGATGCCGTGCAAGAAATGCGAGCGGAAGACCACCCGCTCGCCTTCCTTCGGCTCCGGCGTGATCTCCTTCTCCGGCGCGAGACGAACCCGCACCTTGTCCGCGCCGGGCAGCCGCCGCGTCGTGCGGAGGAACTCGACGTGGTCCTCATGAACGTTGGAGCCGTCCCAGTCCCCGCCGTACTGCATCGAGCGTGAGGCCGGCGAGAATGAGCGCGGCAGCGGGGAAAAGAGTGGTGGAACGGTGCGGCGGCAAGACGCTGCTGTGAGGGAGGGCAGAAGGAAGAAGATGGTGGAGAGGAGAGGGGCGTGCGAGCGCCTGCCGCTTCCCCTCCTCCCCCTACTTATAGCCTCGTGCGGCGAAGCCGAGGAGGCGAGACGTGGGGTGGAACGTGGGATTAACTGCACCCACTCCCCCCACGTCCCGCGATTACTTCGCCCTAAAGGCGTGCCGAAACCGCCGCAGGAAGACGTGTGGATGGCTTTGGGCCGCAGAGAATCCGTGCCCGGGCCCGGGCATAGGAGTAGTGGGCCCCCGACCTGCGGCGACGTCTTGTCGCGCGCGTGGGCTGGCAGGCTTTTCAGCCAAGGGATGCCACATGGTTCCCAGGCAGAGAGTGGACGGCCCGCAGCCCGGCACGCGCGCCAGCAGACTCCCGCCCTCCGACTTCAAATTTTTTTCGCCAAGACGGCGCGCCCAACCGAAGCCGGCTCCCAGCTGTCGGCCCGTCAAGATAAGAAGCTGCCCGAGCTTCTCGACCTCCACTCAACCTCGAAGCCCAACCAGCTTCGGGGACTACTGTCGGAGTAAATGGCCACAGGTAGCCTAACCGACTCCCCCTAGCTCTTCAAAGATTATCAAGCCACTCAAGCCTTCAAGCATACGAAGCATAGGGCCGCCTACCCCCGGCCGACTATCCCCAGGGCCGACTTCCCGAAGGCGACCCAGTCAGAAACCTTCCCCAAGAAAGCTACGAGGTGTCCGACTCCAGGAAGCCGGCCCCAAGAGGACCGACTCCCAGAAGCCGGCCTTGAAGAACGTCGACTCCCAGAAGCCGGCCAAGACCGCACCCACCAAGACTGCGTCCACATAACGGTGATAAGACGGGACGTGGCTGCAGTGCGGCCCACTACCCCGGAATCCCGGAGCCGGCATGGCCAACGGGCACCGTACGGATCAGCCATCTCCCGTCCGGCGCGGCACTGTAGCCGTGTTGACCTCGACGTCACCCATGACAGACGCCAGTACGGCCCAAGGGCGGCGGGCCCCTTTAGCCAGAGAGACGCCCAAAGGCGGCCCGGCCTCCCCTAGTCGGCCGGGGGCGTGGCCGGCTCCCAATAGCCGGCTACCTCCCTCCCTCGAAACACGAGCCTCATTAAGGAGACAAGACGAGGTGAGGCTACAGTGAGAGTCCGCAAGGCGGCGGCGCTGTAGCCACGCTTACCTCGATAAAGCCCTCGTCATCAGGGGCGAGGCAATAGTAACCAGCCGCCGACAAGACCGCCAGGCGGTAGGGCCGGCCTGTCGACCAAGAGGCCGGCAGTCGGCGGGACCCACCAGTCGGCGGGCCCCAATGGCCGGCGGAGAAGCCGACGAACACAGACACTGACGGCTGGGACCCGCGCCCAGCCGGATTACTATTGTACCCCTGGGGGTAGGCCTATATAAACCCCCCGGGGCACCCATGCAAAGAGTTGGTCTCATAAAATTACACACACCATATAGAGAGAAAAGGAGAGCTAGCCTTGCCCTTCTCCTCCCTCTAACCCGACAGCTCAAGGAGCGTTTGTAGCTACTCATTTTGATCTAGTGATCATGCGGAGACCCCGCAGAGCAGGACTAGGGGCGTTATCTCCACGGAGAGCCCCGAACCTGGGTAAGATTCGCCGGCGTGCATGTCTTCGCCTCATCCCGTTTCCAGGCACCGGCAATGTCTTACTGGCTCCCACAATGATAAGCCACCCGTTGGCATATGTCGCACCTACCACCCGACAAAACCTATGGCCCCTGGGTCTATTTTCCATCATATTAATCTCCCATCAACAAGCTATTTCTGGCCCCGTTTATTTTGCTTTCTTTACTTCTAGTTTTATCATAAAAATACCAAAAATATTATCTTATCATATCTATCAGATCTCACTCTCGTAAGTCACCATGAAGGGATTGACAACCCCTTTATCGCGTTGGTTGCGAGGTTCTTATTTGTTTGTGTAGGTGCGTGGGACTCGCGCGTGGTCTCCTACTGGATTGATACCTTGGTTCTCAAAAACTGAGGGAAATACTTACGCTACTTTACTGCATCACCCTTTCCTCTTCAAGGGAAAACCAACGCAGTGCTCAAGAGGTAGCAAGAAGGATTTCTGGCGCTGTTGCCAGGGAGGCTTACGCTAAGTCAAGTCAAGATTTGATCTCCCGACAACGAGCCATTTTTGGCGCCGTTGCCGGGGAGATTACGCACAAGTCAAGACATACCAAGTACCCATCACAAACTCTTATCCCTCGCATTACATTATTTTCCATTTTCCTCTCCCCCACTTCACCCTTGCCGTTTTATTCGCCCTCTCTTTTCCGTTCGTCTCTTTTTTGCTTGCTTCTTGTTTGCTTGTGTGTTGGATTGCTTGCTTGTCACGATGGCTCAAGATAGTACTAAATTGTGTGACTTTACCAATACCAACAACAATGATTTTCTTAGCACTCTGATTGCTCCTCTTACCGATGCTGAATCTTGCAAAATTAATGCTGCTCTGTTCAATCTTGTCATGAAAGATCAATTCGCCGGCCTTCCTAGTGAAGATGCCGCTACCCATCTGAATAGATTCGTTGATTTGTGTGATATGCAAAAGAAGAAAGATGTGGACAATGATATTGTTAAATTGAAGCTATTTCCTTTTTCGCTTAGAGATCGTGCTAAAGCTTGGTTTTCGTCTTTGCCTAAAAATAGTATTGATTCATGGAATAAGTGCAAAGATGCTTTTATCTCTAAGTATTTTCCTCCCGCTAAAATTATCTCTCTTAGAAACGATATCATGAATTTTAAGCAACTTGATCATGAACATGTTGCACAAGCTTGGGAGAGGATGTAATTAATGATACGTAATTGCCCTACACATGGTTTGAATCTTTGGATGATTATACAAAAAAATTATGCCGGATTGAATTTTGCTTCCAGAAATCTTCTAGATTCGGCCGCGGGAGGCACTTTTATGGAAATCACTTTAGGAGAAGCTACTAAACTCCTAGACAATATTATGGTTAATTATTCGCAATGGCACACCGAAAGATCTACTAATTAAAAAGTGCATGCGATAGAAGAAATTAATGTTTTGAGTGGAAAGATGGATGAACTTATGAAATTATTTGCTACTAAAAGTGTTTCTTCTGATCCTAATGATATGCCTTTGTCTACTTTGATTGAGAATAATAATGAATCTATGGATGTGAATTTTGTTGGTTGGAATAATTTTGGTAACAACGCGTATAGAGGAAACTTTAATCCTAGGTCGTTCCCTAGTAATTCCTCTAATAATTATGGTAATTCCTATAACAATTCTTATGGAAATTTTAATAATATGCCCTCTGAATTTGAGACTAGTGTTAAGGAGTTTATGAATTCGCAAAAGAATTTCAATGCTTTGCTTGAAGAAAAATTGCTTAAGGTTGATGAATTGGCTAGGAACGTTGATAGAATTTCTCTTGATGTTGATTCTTTGAAACTTAGATTTATTCCACCTAAGCATGATATCAATGAGTCTCTCAAAGCCATGAGAATTTCCATTGATGAGTGCAAAGAAAGAACCGCTAGGATGCGTGCTAAGAAAGATTGCTTTGTGAAAGCATGTTCTTCTAGTTTCTATTAGAATAAAGATGAAGATCTAAAAGTTATTGATGTGTCTCCTATTAAATCTTTGTTTTTCAATATGAATCTTGATAATGAGGGGACTGAAGATGAGCGACCTTTACCTAGAAGGCGTTCCAAAAATTCGGGAGTTCTTAGGTCTTGATGCGAAATTTGGTAAACGTGGGATTGAAGAAGTTAAAACTTTAGATATCAATGAACCCACTATTTTAGATTTCAAGGAATTTAATTATGATAATTGCTCTTTGATAGATTGTATTTCCTTGTTGCAATCCGTGCTAAATTCTCCTCATGCTTATAGTCAAAATAAAGCTTTTACCAAACATATTGTTGATGCTTTAATGCAATCTGATGAAGAAACTTGAATTAGAAGTCTCTATCCCTAGAAAACTTTATGATGAGTGGGAACCTACTATTAAAATTAAAATTAAATATCATAAATGATATGCTTTGTGTGATTCGGGTGCTAGTGTTTCCACGATTCCAAAAAGTTTGTGTGATTTGCTAGGATTCCGTGAATTTGATGATTGTTCTTTAAACTTGCACCTTGCGGATTCCACTATAAAAAAACCTATGGGAAGAATTAATGATGTTCTTATTGTTGCAAATAGGAACTATGTGCCCGTAGATTTCATCGTTCTTGACATAGATTGCAATCCTTCATGTCCTATTATTCTTGGTAGACCTTTCCTTAGAACGATTGGTGCAATTATTGATATAAAGGAAGGGAATATTAGATTCCAATTTCCATTAGGGAAAGGCATGGAACACTTTCCTAGAAAGAAAATAAAATTATCTTATGAATCTATTGTGAGAGCCACTTATGAATTGCCTACCAAAGATGGCAATACCTAGATCTATCCTTGCTTTTAAGCCTAGCTAGGGGCGTTAAACGATAGCGCTTGTTGGGAGGCAACCCAATTTTATTTTAGTTTTTTGCTTTTTGCTTCTGTTTAGGAATAAATATTTGATCTAGCCTCTGGTTAGATTTTTTTTATGTTATAATTAGTGTTTGTGCCAAGTTAAACCTATAGGACCTTCTTGGATGATAGTTATTTGATCTTGCTGAAAATTCCAGAAACTTTCTGCTCACGAAAACAATTGTCAAAAATCACCAGAACGTGGTAAAATACTTATTCCAATTGCAGTAGATTAATAAACAAATTTTCTAGGACGTCCTATTTTGGTAGAATTTTCGGAGTTACAGAAGTTTGCATTAGTTACAGATTACTACAGACTGTTCTGTTTTTGACAGATTCTGTTTTTCGTGTGTTGTTTGCTTATTTTGATGAATCTATGACTAGTAAAATAGTTTATAAACCGTAGAAAAGTTGGAATACAGTAAGTCTAACACCAATATAAATAAATAATGAGTTCAATACAGTACCTTGAAGTGGTGTTTTGTTTTCTTTCGCTAACGGAGCTCACGAGATTTTCTGTTGATCTTTGTGTTGTGAAGATATCAAGTTTTGGGTAAAGATTTGATGGATTTTGGAACAAGGAGTGGCAAGAGCCTAAGCTTGGGGATGCCCATGGCACCCCAAGGTAATCTAAGGACACCAAAAAGCCAAAGCTTGGGGATGCCCCGGAAGGCATCCCCTCTTTCGTCTTCATCCATCGGTAACTTTACTTGTAGCTATATTTTTATTCACCACACGATAAGTGTTTTGCTTGGAGCCTCTTGTATGATTGGAGTGTTTACTTTTTAGTTTACCACAATCCTCCTTGCTGTACACACCTTTTGAGAGAGATACACATGATTCAGAATTTATTAGAATACTCTATGTGCTTCACTTATATCTTTTGAGCTATATAGTTTTTGCTCTAGTGCTTCACTTATATCTTTTAGAGCACGGCGGTGGTTATGTTTTATAGAAACTATTGTTCTCTCATGCTTCACTTATATTATTTTGAGAGTCCTACAGAACAGCATGGTAATTTGCTTTAATCTTAAAATTAGTCCTAATATGATAGGCATCCAAGATTAGTAAAATTTTCTTATGAGTGTGTTGAATACTATGAGAAGTTTGATACTTGATAATTGTTTTGAGATATGAAAATTGTGATATTAGAGTCATGCTAGTTGAGTGGCTATGAATTTGAGAAATACTTGTGTTAAAGTTTGTGATTCCCGTAGCATGCACGTATGGTGAACCGTTATGTGATGAAGTCGGAGCATGATTTATTTATTGATTGTCTTCCTTATGAGTGGCGGTCGGGGACGGGCGATGGTCTTTTCCTACCAATCTATCCCCCTAGGAGCATGCGTGTAATACTTTACTTTGATAACCTATAGATTTTTGCAACAAGTATATGAGTTCTTTATGACTAATGTTGAGTCCATGGATTATACGCACTCTCATCCTTCCACCATTGCTAGCCTCTCTAATACCGCGCACTTTTCGCCGGTATCATACACCCACCATATACCTTCCTCAAAACAGCCACCATACCTACCTATCATGGCATTTCCATAGCCATTCTGAGATATATTGCCATGCAACTTACCACCGTTTCGTTTACTATGACACGCTTCATCATTGTCTTATTGCTTTGCGTGATCATGTAGTTGACATCGTATTTGTGGCAAAGCCACCGTTCATTATTTTCATACATGTCACTCTTGATTCATTGCATCCCGGTACACCGCCGGAGGCATTCACATAGAGTCATATTTTGTTCTAAGAGTTGTAATTCTTGAGTTGTAAGTAAATAAAGGTGTGATGATCATCATTATTAGAGCATTGTCCCATGTGAGGAAAGGATGATGGAGACTATGATTCCCCCACAAGTTGGGATGAGACTCCAGACTAAAAAAAGAGGCCATAAAAAAGGAGAAAAGGCCCAAAGAAAAAGAAAAAAAAGAGAAAAGAGAGAAGGGACAATGCTACTGTCCTTTTACCACACTTGTGCTTCAAAGTAGCACCATGATCTTCATGATAGAGAGTCTTCTATAATATCACTTTCATATACTAGTGGGAATTTTTCATTATATAACTTGGCTTGTATATTCCAATGATGGGCTTCCTCAAAATGCCCTAGGTCTTCGTGAGCAAGCAAGTTGGATGCACACCCACTTAGTTTCTTTTTGAGCTTTCATATACTTTTAGCTCTAGTGCATCCGTTGCATGGCAATCCCTACTCACTCACATTGATATCTATTAATGGGCATCTCCATAGCCCGTTGATACGCCTAGTTGATGTGAGACTATCTTCTCCTTTTTGTCTTCTCCACAACCACCATTCTATTCCACATATAGTGCTATATCCATGGTTCACGCTCATGTATTGCGTGAAGATTGAAAAGTTTGAGAACACCAAAGTATGAAACAATTGCTTGGCTTGTCATCGGGGTTGTGCATGATTTAAATATTTTGTGTGGGGAAGATAGAGCATAGCCAGACTATATGATTTTGTAGGGATAACTTTCTTTTGCCATGTTATTTTGAGAAGACATAATTGCTTAGTTAGTATGCTTGAAGTATTATTATTTTTTATGTCAATATTAAACTTTTATCTTGAATCTTTCAGATCTGAATATTCATACCACAATTAAGAGAATTACATTGAAAATTATGCTAAGTAGCATTCCACATCAAAAAATTTGTTTTTATCATTTACCTACTCGAGGACGAGCAGGAATTAAGCTTGGGGATGCTTGATACGTCTCCAACGTGTCTATAATTTTTTATTGTTCCATGCTATATTATATTCTGTTTTGGATGTTTAATGGGCTTTATTATACACTTTTATATTATTTTTGGGACTAACCTATTAACCGGAGGCCCAACCCAAATTACTGTTTTTTGCCTATTTCAGTGTTTCGAAGGAAAAGGATATCAAACGGAGTCCAAACGGAATGAAACCTTCGGGACGTGATTTTCGGAACAAACATGATCCAGAGGACTTGGAGTCTATGTAAAGTAATCAACGAGGAAGGCACGAGGCAGGGGGCGCGCCCTCCACCCCCGTGGGCCCCTCGTTGCTCCATCGACGTACTTCTTCCTCCTATATATACCCATATACCCTGGAAACATCAGATACGGAGCCAAAACCCTATTTCCACCACCGCAACCTTCTGTACCCGTGAGATCCCATCTTGGGGCCTTTTCCGGCGCTCCGCCGGAGGCGGCATTGATCACGGAGGGCTTCTACATCAACACCATAGCCTCTCCGATGATGTGTGAGTAGTTTACCTTAGACCTTCGGGTCCATAGTTATTAGCTAGATGGCTTCTTCTCTCTCTTTGGATCTCAATACAAAGTTCTCCTCGATCTTCTTGGAGATCTATTTGATGTAACTCTTCTTTTGCGGTGTGTTTGTCGAGATCCGATGAATTGTGGGTTTATGATCAAGATTATCTATGAACAATATTTGAATCTCCTCTGAATTCTTTTATGTATGATTGGTTATCTTTGCAAGTCTCTTCGAATTATCAGTTTGGTTTGGCCTACTAGATTGATCTTTCTTGCAATGGGAGAAGTGCTTAGCTTTGGGTTCAATCTTGCGATGCTCGATCCCAGTGACAGAAGGGGAAACGACACGTATTGTACTGTTGCCATCGAGGATAAAAAGATGGGGTTTATATCATATTGCATGAGTTTATCCCTCTACATCATGTCATCTTACTTAAAGCATTACTCTGTTCTTATGAACTTAATACTCTAGATGCATGCTGGATAGCGGTTGATGTGTGGAGTAATAGTAGTAGATGCAGAGTCGTTTCGGTCTACTTGTCGCGGACGTGATGCCTAGATACATGATCATACCTAGATATTCTCATAACTATGCTCAATTCTATCAATTGCTCGACAGTAATTCATTTACCCACCGTAATACTTATGCTCTTGAGAGAAGCCACTAGTGAAACCTATGGCCCCCGGGTCTATTTTCCATCATATTAATCTCCCGTCAACAAGCTATTTCTGGCACCATTTATTTTGCTTTCTTTACTTTTAGTTTTTATCATCAAAATACCAAAAATATTATCTTATCATATCTATCAGATCTCACTCTCGTAAGTGACCGTGAAGGGATTGACAACCCCTTTATCGCGTTGGTTGCGAGGTTCTTATTTGTTTGTGTAGGTGCGTGGGACTCGCGCGTGGTCTCCTACTGGATTGATACCTTGGTTCTCAAAAACTAAGGGAAATACTTATGCTACTTTACTGCATCACCCTTTCCTCTTCAAGGGAAAACCAACGCAGTGCTCAAGAGGTAGCACGGTGTAACCCCTCTTTTACCTGCTGTAGTCTCTACTTAAACATGGTGCTCAACGCTATATATTATTTCCCAATGATGTATGGCTATCCTATGATGTTTGAGTAGATCCGTTTTGTCCTATGGGTTAATTGATGATCGTGATTGGTTTGAGTTGCATGTTTTATTATTGGTGTTGTCCTATGGTGCTCTCCGTGTCGCACAAGCGTGAGGGATTCCCGCTGTAGAGTTTGCAATATGTTCATGATTTGCTTATGGTGGGTGGCGTGAGTGACAGAAGCACAGACCCGAGTAAGTAGGTTGTTTGCGTATGGGATAAAGAGGACTTGATACTTTAATGCTATGGTTGGGTTTTACCTTAATGATCTTTAGTAGTTGCGGATGCTTGCTAGAGTTCCAATCATAAGTGCATATGATCCAAGTAGAGAAAGTATGTTAGCTTCTGCCTCTCCCTCAAATAAAATTGCAATAATGATTACCGGTCTAGTTATCGATTGCCTAGGGACAAATAACTTTCTCGTGACGAAAAGCTCTTTACTAAAACTAATTTAGTTGTGTCTTTATCTAAACAGCCCCTATCTTTTTATTTACGTGATCTTTACTATCTTCCAAACTTATCCAAAAACACCTACAAAGTACTTCTAGTTTTATACTTGTTCTAGGTAAAGCGAACGTTAAGCATGCGTAGAGTTGTATCGATGGTCGATAGAACTTGAGGGAATATTTGTTCTACCTTTAGCTCCTCGTTGGGTTCGACACTCTTAGTTATCGAAAGAGGCTACAATTGATCCCCTATACTTGTGGGTTATCAAGACCTTTTTCTGGCGCCGTTGCCGGGGAGTCATAGCGTGGGGTGAATATTCTCGTGTGTGCTTGTTTGCTTTATCACTAAGTAATTTTTATTTGCTGTTCTTAGTTATTTTCTATCTTTAGTTATGGGTAGGAAACGCAAGATACCAAAAAAATTAGTTGTACCCACTGAACCAATGGTTGAAGAACCACTCAAAATCTATCACACTCCTGAAGCTTTTTACTTGGATCATCTTTGATCCCTATATATGTGCTCGTGCTGAAACCCCAACTAGCTTAGTTGAGGGCAAATCTTTAGATGAGCATGCTTGTTATGTGTGACATCGCATATCTGAAAAAGGGAAACTTTTACTGGATCAAATTCATCGTTTGCAATGCTATGCTTGGAATTTATGTGAAATTTATGATTTTACTTGTTGTTCTGAAAACCCTAAGAAAAACCTTCCCTACCAATGTGAGTTTAGCGATAATGGAATCGTATCTTCGTATGCCAAGGGTGTTTATAATTACTATGATGTTCAACAAATTGAAGAATTTGTTGCTTTTAAGGGTGCTTATGAAATTGCTTCTTTGATTGAAAGTATGATGCTACTCTTTACAAGTCTGAAAATTTTGCCATACTTGAATATTGTTATGATAATTATGCTTCTAATGCCTATGTTAAACCATATACTGAGGACTCCTCCGCTGTCCAAGAAGAGACTAACATTTTGCGGGAGTCTATGGAAGAAGAAATTGATGAAACTGTGAGCTCATTGGATGAAAAAGATGATGAGGAGAGCGAAGAACAAAAGGAGGAAGAACGGATTAGCTACCCGTGCCCACCTTCTAATGAGAGTAACTCTTCAACTCATACATTGTTTAATTTCCCTTCGTGCTTACCGAAGGATGATTGCTATGATGATTGTTATGATCCTGCTGATTCTTTTGAAATATCCCTTTTTGATGATGCTTGCTATGCTTGTGGCCATGATGCCAATATGAATTATGCTTATGGAGATGAACTTGCTATAGTTCCTTATGTTAAAGATGAAACTGTTGCTATTGCACCCACACATGATAGTCCTATTATCTTTTTGAATTCTCCCGACTACACTATATCGGAGAAGTTTGCCTTTATTAAGGATTATATTGATGGGTTCCCTTTTATCGTTACACATGATGATTTTGATGAATATAATATGCATGTGCTTGCTGCTCCTACTTGCAATTATTATGAGAGAGGAACTATATCTCCACCTCTCTATGTTTCCCACATGATAAAATTGCAAGAAACTGTTTATACTATGCATTGGCCTTTACTTTGTGTGCATGAATTGTTCTTTTATGACATGCCGATGCATAGGAAGAGAGTTAGACTTCGTCATTGCTTGATATATGTTGCGTTGTGCTCACTACTAAATGCCAAATCATTGCTAATTAAAATTGGCTTTGATATACCTTGGGATCCGGGTGGATTCATTACTTGAGCACTATATGCCTAGCTTAATGGCTTTAAAGAAAGCGCTGCCAGGGAGACAACCCAGAAGTTTTAGGGGGTCATTTATTTCTGTCGTGTGCTTTTATAAAGTTTAAAAACAAAAAAAAATAAAGAGAGGAACCTAAAACTTTTTCAAAAAAGGAAAGTGAAAGTGAGAAAGACGAGCATTGTTAAAGTGGGAGCTAGCCTTGAACTTTGTTCATGCTCACGGAAACTTTGTGAATCTTGATTACAGAAAATTTTCAACAAAAATAATTATCCCCTTGTACAATTCCATTGTATTATAAAAATAATGTGCCAAGGTTTGCCTTTAGGATGTTTAGATTGCTTGTTGGTTTGTGCGGTGCAGGACAGAAACTTTGGCTGTAGTGCGTGATTTTACATTTTTTACTGTAACGTCAAATGGTTCTGAAACTTTTTGCACTGTCTTTCTATACAAATTTTTTATTTTTCCTAATTTTGGAAGAATTTTTCAAGTACCATAAGTATGGTTAATGTTCAGATTATTACAGACTGTTCTGTTTTAGACAGATTCTGTTTCTGATGCATAGTTTGCTTGTTTTGATGAAACTATCAATTTATATCAGTGGATTAAGCCATGAAAAATTTATTAGAGAATCTATAATGCAAAAACAAAATATGAATTGGTTTGCAACAGTACTTATAGTGATTTTCTTTATTACACTAACGGATCTTACCGAGTTTTCTGTTGAAGTTTTGTGTGGTTGAAGTGTTCGATGATCGAGAAGGTCTCGATATGAGGAAAAGGAGGAGAGGCAAGAGCTCAAGCTTGGGGATGCCCAAGGCACCCCAAGTAAATATTCAAGGATAATCAAGCGTCTAAGCTTGGGGATGCCCCGGAAGGCATCCCCTCTTTCTTCAACAAGTATCGGTATGTTTTTGGATTCGTTTCGTTCATGCAATATGTGCAAATCTTGGAGCGTCTTTTGCATTTAGTTTTCATTTTTATTTTATGCACCATGCTGGTATGAGGTAGTCCTTGGTTGATTTATAGAATTCTCATTGCACTTCACTTATATTCTTTGAGTATGGCTTTATAGAATGCTTCATGTGCTTCACTTATATCATTTGAAGTTTGGATTGCCTGTTTCTCTTCACATAGAAAACAGCCATTTGTAGAATGCTCTTTTGCTTCAATTATATTTGTTAGAGCGTGGGCATATCTTTTGTAGAAAGAATTAAACTCTCTTGCTTCACTTATATCTATTTAGAGAGATGACAGGAACTGGTCATTCACATGGTTAGTCATGGAATCCTACATAAAACTTGTAGATCACTGAATATGATATGTTTGATTCCTTGCAATAGTTTTGCGATATAAAGATGGTGATATTAGGGTCATGCTAGTGGGTAATTGTGGATTAGTAGAAATACTTGTGTTGAGGTTTGTGATTCCCGTAGCATGCACGTATGGTGAACCGTTATGTAACGAAGTCGGAGCATGATTTATTTATTGATTGTCTTCCTTATGAGTGGCGGTCGGGGACGAGCGATGGTCTTTTCCTACCAATCTATCCCCCTAGGGGCATGCGTAGTAGTACTTTGCTTCTAGGGCTAATAAAATTTTGCAATAAGTATATGAGTTCTTTATGACTAATGTGAGTCCATGGATTATACACACTCTCACCCTTCCATCATTGCTAGCCTCTTCGGTACCGTGCATTGCCCTTTCTCACCTCGAGAGTTGGTGCAAACTTCGCCGGTGCATCCAAACCCCGTGATACGATACACTCTATCACACATTAACCTCCTTATATCTTCCTCAAAACAGCCACCATACCTACCTATCATGGCATTTCCATAGCCATTCCGAGATACATTGCCATGCAACTTCCACCATCACCATATACATGACTTGAGCATTCATTGTCATATTGCTTTGCATGATCGTAAGATAGCTAGCATGATATTCTCATGGCTTGTCATTTTTTTATGTCATTGCTACGCTAGATCATTGCACATCCTGGTACACCGCCGGAGGCATTCATATAGAGTCATATCTTTGTTCTAGTATCGAGTTGTAGTATTGAGTTGTAAGTAAATAAAAGTGTGACGATCATCATTATTAGAGCATTGCCCCAATGAGGAAAGGATGATGAGACTATGATTCCCCCACAAGTCGGGATGAGACTCTGGACGAAAAAAAAGAAAAAAAAGTGAGAAAGGCAAAAAAATAAAAAATAAAAATAAAAGAGAAGGCCCAAAAAAAGAAAAAAATGAGAGAAAAAGAGAGAAGGGGCAATGTTACTATCCTTTTACCACACTTGTGCTTTAGAGTAGCACCATGTTCTTCATGTAGAGAGTCTCTTGAGTTATCACTTTCATATACTAGTGGGAATTTTCATTATAGAACTTGGCTTGTATATTCCGATGATGGGCTTCCTCAAATGCCCGAGGTCTTCATGAGCAAGCAAGTTGGATGCACACCCACTTAGTTTTCAGTTTGAGCTTTCATACACTTATAGCTCTTAGTGCATCCGTTACATGGCAATCCCTACTCCTCACATTGACATCAATTGATGGGCATCTCCATAGCCCGTTGATTAGCCGCGTCGATGTGAGACTTTCTCCTTTTTTGTCTTCTCCACACAACCTCCACCATCATATTCTATTCCACCCACAGTGCTATATCCATGGCTTGCGCTCATGTATTGCGTGAGGGTTGAAAAAGCTGAAGTGCGTTAAAAAGTATGAACCAATTGCTCGGCTTGTCATCGGGGTTGTGCATGATGTGAATATATTTTGAAAAGACATGATTGCTTTATTAGTAGGCTTGAAGTATTATTGTTTTTATGTCAAATGATAGACTATTGCTTTGAATCACTCGTGTCTTAATATTCATGCCATGATTAGATATATGATCAAGATTATGCTAGGTAGCATTCCACATCAAAAATTATCTTTTTTATCATTCACCTACTCGAGGACGAGCAGGAATTAAGCTTGGGGATGCTGATACGTCTCCGTCGTATCTATAATTTTTGATTGTTCCATGCCAATATTATACAAATTCCATATACTTTTGGCAACTTTTTATACTATTTTTGGGACTAACATATTGATCTAGTGCCCAGTGCCGGTTCCTGTTTGTTGCATGTTTTATGTTTTGTAGAAACCCCATATCAAATGGAATAAAAACGGACGGATAATATTTTTGGAATATTTGGAAAATATGGGAAGAAGAATCAACGCGAGACGGTGCCCGAGGTGGCCACAAGGCAGGGGGCGCGCCTGCCCCCAGGGCGTGCCCCTGACCCTCGTGGGCCCACCGTAAGGCGATTGCTGCTCTTCTTTGGCCACAAGAAAGCTAATTTTTGGAGAAAAATCTGGGCGAAGGTTTCAATCCAATCGGAGTTACGGATCTCCGGATATATAAGAAACGATGAAAGGGTAGAATCCCAGAACGCAGAAACAGAGAGAGACAGAGAGACAGATCCAATCTCGGAGGGGCTCTCGCCCCTCCCATGCCATGGAGACCAAGGACCAGAGGGAAAACCCTTCTCCCATGTAGGGAGGAGGTCAAGGAAGAAGAAGAAGGAGGGGGTCTCTCTCTCCCTCGCTTCCGGTGGCGCCGGAGTGCCACCGGGGGCCATCATCATCACCGCAATCTTCACCAACAACTTCACCGCCATCATCACCAACTCTTCCCCCCTCTATGCAGCGGTGTAACCCCTCTTTTACCTGCTGTAATCTCTACTTAAACATGGTGCTCAACGCTATATATTATTTCCCAATGATGTATGGCTATCCTATGATGTTTGAGTAGATCTGTGTTGTCCTATGGGTTAATTGATGATCGTGATTGGTTTGAGTTGCATGTTTTATTATTGGTGCTGTCCTATGGTGATCTCCATGTCGCGCAAGCATGAGGGATTCCCGCTGTAGGGTTTGCAATATGTTCATGATTTGCTTATGGTGGGTGGCGTGAGTGACAGAAGCACAGACCCGAGTAAGTAGGTTGTTTGCGTATGGGATAAAGAGGACTTGATGCTTTAATGCTATGGTTGGGTTTTACCTTAATGATCTTTAGTAGTTGCGGATGCTTGCTAGAGTTCCAATCATAAGTGCATATGATCCAAGTAGAGAAAGTATGTTAGCTTATGCCTCTCCCTCAAATAAAATTGCAATAATGATTACCGGTCTAGTTATCGATTGCCTAGGGACAAATAACTTTCTCGTGACAAAAAGCTCTTTACTAAAACTAATTTATCTGTGTCTTTATCTAAACATCCCCTATCTTTTTATTTACGTGCTCTTTACTATCTTGCAAACTTATCCAAAAACACGTACAAAGTACTTCTAGTTTTATACTTATTCTAGGTAAAGCGAGCGTTAAGCGTGCGTAGAGTTGTATCGGTGGTCGATAGAACTTGAGGGAATATTTGTTCTACCTTTAGCTCCTTGTTGGGTTCGACATTCTTACTTATCAAAAGAGGCTACAATTGATCCCCTATACTTGTGGGTTATCAGAGAGTAGATGGTAAGTTCACCAAGTATCATCGCATAGCATAATCCTACCCGGCGATCCTCCCCTCGTCGCCCTGTGTGAGAGCGATCACCGGGTTATATCTGACACTTGGAAGGGTGTGTTTTATTAAGTATCCAGTTCTAGTTGTTATAAGGTCAAGGTACAACTCCGGGTCATCCTGTTACCGAGGATCACAGCTATTTGAATAGATAAACTTCCCTACAGGGGTGCACCACATTACCCAACACGCTCGACCCCTCTGGCCGAACACACTTTCCTGGGTCATGCCCGGCCTCGGAAGATCAACACGTCGCAGCCCCACCTAGGCACAACAGAGAGGTCAGCACGCCGGTCTAAATCCTATGCGCCCAGGAGTCTGGGCCCATCGCCCATTGCACACCTGCACGTTGCGAACGCGGCTGGTGAGCAGACCTAGCCTCCCTTATACAAGAGCAGGCGTTCCAGTCCAACCCGGCGCGCGCCGCTCAGTCGCTGCCGTCAAGAAGGCTTCAGCTGATACCACGACATCGAGTGCCCATAACTGTTCCCGCGTAGTTGGTTAGTGCGTATAGGCTAGTGGCCAGACTCCGATCAAATACCAAGATCTCGTTAAGCGTGTTAAATTGTCATAACCGCGGACGCCGACCAGGGCCAGGCCCACCTCTCTCCTATGTGGTCTCAACTTGCCCTGTCGCTCCGCCACAAAATAACAGTCGGGGGCCGTCAGGAACCCAGGCCCACCTCTACCGAGATGGAGCCACCTGTCCTTTCAGCCCCCATATCGGAATCACTTGCGGGTACTCTACGAGCCGACCCGACTTTAGTCACCACATGTATCATATAATATGTATGTAAGTATATACCCGTGATCACCTTTCGAGTGATCACGGCCCGGTAGTAGCATGGCGGACGGACAAGAATGTAGGGCCACTGATGGAAAACTAGCATCCTATACTAAGCATTTAGGATTGCAGGTAAGGGTAACAACTGTAGCAACAATGACATGCTATGCAGTAGAATAGGATTAACCAAAAGCAGTAACATGCTACACTACTCTAATGCAAGCAGTAG